>NC_086196.1:137148032-137482710 GCF_035770615.1 Melospiza melodia melodia
TGTGCATTGAGAGCTCTGGATGATTTTCAAGGTGCCACGGTGCAGGAAGTATAAATTAAATAGAAAATAGTTTCTTCAGGAGGTTTAAAAGAATTAATGAGCTTGTACATAATAAAGAGAAGTTTTGCACTGTCAACAAGGTTTAGAAAGTTTTCAACATACACACTTTTTAGTGTCAAGGAGGAAACACTGATTTTGGTCCTCTTTTGGCACTAATAGATCTTTGAGGTCTTTTCCAAGCCAAACCATTCCATGATTCACATTGCAGGGGCAATACTGCTCCTCTAACGCTTCAAATATTTTATGCATATTTTTAAAAACTAGAAATTCTCCAGGAAGACTTGGTTTAGAAGAAAAGTTCCCTGTATATTCATTATTTATTAATTCCCTCAGATATAACAATGTACCAACGCATTTTTGAATGCTCTTTGACCTTTGAAGGAAGCACATCATCAACCTGAACCCAGAAAAAAACCACTCACAGGTTTGCTTTGGATGAGTGCAACAAAGCTCAAGTGTTAACTCAAGTACCACTGGCAGGCAAAAGTGTTAATCCATTTCTAATTGTTAATTGAAAATTCATATTTACCAGTAGTGCACAGAACAGATGAATAGAACAGTGAATTATGCACATAAATCATCCTTAATGGCACTAAACTTATTGTAGGGGACTCTTGCTTTAATCAAACTTGAACTTCACTTTAATCAAAAGTTAAATGATTTGGTTTAGGCAGGATTTTAGACATTTTTCTGCCATAAATAGGCACTAGGCTTTTTCAGAGGTACTTTCTCTTAAAAATCTGCCTGGGAACTGGATGAACCTCAACTTGTTGGAGAAACTCCAGAAGAAACCACAAAGATGCTCCAAAGGCTGGACCCCCTGTGGATCCAGGCTGGGAGAGCTGGGGGTGTTCACATGGAGAAGAGAAGGATCCAGGGAGAGCTCAGAGCCCCTTCCAGGGCCTAAAGGGGCTCCAGGAGAGCTGGAGAGGGACTGGGGACAAGGCATGGAGGGACAGGACACAGGGAATGGCTTCCCACTGCCAGAGGGCAGGGATAGAGGGATTTGGGAAGGATTTCCTGGCTGTGAGGGTGGGGAGGTTCTGGCACAGGGTGCCCAGAGAAGCTGTGGCTGCCCCTGGAAGTGTCCAAGGCCAGGTTAGACAGAGCTTGGATCAACCTGGGATAGTGGGAGGTGTCCCTGCCCATGGTAGTGGGTGGGATGTGATAGCTTTTAAGATCCCTTCCAACTCAAGACAATTCCACAATTCTATGAATATGGGAAGGGAATGAAATTTTTATTCATATTTATTGGTGAAGCTGGAACTGAGGTTTGGTTTATGCTACCAAAACTGACCAAACATTGATGCCTCATTTGAGTCAACTGTGTTGTCCAGTTCTTCCCACACCCGTGGCAGCTGAGCCCCTCCATGCCCATGGAAACATCTAAATTTAAGTGGATTTAGCTCAGCCTTTATCCCTCCTGGCTGTGCTGGTGAGACAAGCCTGCCTGGAGATTCTGATAGCCTGCAATCCCCAATAAAATGCATGCAGCAGGGATGTGTGGAAGAGACTGGAGGATATGACAGAAGGCAGAATTGAGCTCCACATTTTCTAACTGCTGGAAAACAGGGATAATACCCAAAAGCAGCTGATATGGCGAAGGCATTTCTGTTTTGGCACCAGAATTGGGCCCTCATTGCTGATTTTCTTCAGGGCTTAACTTTGCTGTGATGTTACAAAAAACTGGACAATAACTGATAATGGGGAAAAACATAATTAAAAAATGCAGGGATTCAGAGGAGTTACCACATGGGCTCAGCTATGGAGCCACACAGATTTGCTGTTATTTTCTTCATGTGCCTTCTCCTTTCTCTTCATTTATGTGCTGTTCATTAGTGCCTTGCCTCAATTTAGGCATTTGCCAGCACTACGAATCCAAACCCACTCTGATCCACCAGGTGCTGTTGCGATAGTAATAAAAATAATTAGTGATAATAAAAATAATAGTGTTGTCATTTGCTTTTATCAGCAGATAAGCTCATGGGACACTGCTCTCTCAAAACACAGACAAGTGTGCTCCTATAAATATGCACAAGGAAATTGCAAGCAGAGAAAAACAGTCATTCATTGAAAATATTGTTGTTCAGAAGAGAGTCAGCTTTGACCTCTTGTACCTAATTATACACGAAAACAAAGATTAAAAGCCTACTAATAATCACCATAAACTATGATTAATGATGCCACGCTTCAGTGCCTCAGATTTCCAGACCCAAGTACAGTAAATTCACTATTATTTGAAGAAGAAAACAATGTTTGGTATCTCTTTGTTTTGACTTCATCTATTGTTTCCCTTGCCTAAGGATTAGGAGCAATCCATCAAAAAATTCTGCAGAAAAAGACTTTCTAAGGTTGCCCTCTCCTAATTCTACAAACACATGAAAATTTAGATGCTGTTATTCCCACCACATTCCCATTGGCTTCATGGATAGATCCACGGCATCATGGAATGGTTTGGGTTGGAAAGGACCTTTAAAGATCATCTAATTCTTATATCACAGAGTCACAGAATATTCTGAGTTGGAAGGGACCCACATGATATTTTATTTTATATTATAAAATAAATATCTTTATTTTTGATATATATATATATATATAAAATATAATCTCATTCTTCCAGTATAAACCTCACCTCCCTCAGGTGGATTCATGCTTCCCACAGTGTCAGAGTTTTAGTTTTCAGTAGTTCTGGGGGAATTGTCCACACATTCTTGTCAGGTGTAAAATAAAGAACCTAAAAGCAGTTGAACGAGGAATTCAGAGCCCAGAAGGACTTTTGCCCTTGAGCCAGAATTGATTCAGCAGCACTCACTTCAAAATGCAAAGTGTTCAGCCCACCTCAGCAAACCACTGCTCTGGTTAATAATCCCCTTCATTAAGAAAGATGCAGGGAAAACATCATCTCCTAAACTGCAAATATAGGTCAGGAAAAGTCTATTCTAATTTATATGGATAAGAAGAGTCTAACGTGCAAATTAGGGCACAGCAGCTGAAATTCCTGGGGATGCAAAGCAGCCTAATAACACCAATTTATTTTTAATGCCTGTTTACTCCTGGAGAAACACAAAGAGTGGGAACAACAAAACACAAGACTTCAGTTCAGGAAGGAGATGAAGCTGCATTTCCAAAGTACAACTCTGGCAAAGACTTTGCTACTTTAGAAAAACCCAGACCACAGGTGTTTTGGAGGTGGTTTTGGGCAGGGGACTAAATTCATAGCTGGTGGGATGAATCACCATCAATCAACTGTCCCACCACTGGGATTTCATTGGAAAGAGAAGGAATTAGAAGAAGACAACAGAAAGACTCCTATCAAACAACCCAGTTCTACTCTTGAGTGTCCATCCCTGCAGGAACCACCTCACATTTATCTTTATTGTGTCCTGGCACATCGATTTCCATGGCTTTTGGTAATTTATTCACACAGGGCTGTGCTTTATTCGCTTCCTTCAAGAGCCTCCCAGCAATGTCTGTACCACTGATTTAATTAGCATCCTCTTCACTGTATCCTCCGAGTCATTAATGAAAATATTGAGGAGTATTGGACCAAGAATGGCTCCCCGAGGGGCTGGTAATTCTATTTTGAATATATTTAATATGCCTGGTGACAATAGATTTCGTATTTCTTCTGGTTTTTGTTACACCTTGTAATAATGCTGAGACCATCAAGGCTCTTTATAATGTTTGAAATACATGACAAAGGTGCTTTAATCTGAGACTCACAAATCTCACTCAAATTATAAAAGGGAAGCGAATTACAAAAATGTAAAGGCAAAACATAAAAATGAGAGATTCTTTTTTTGCCTTTAATCTCCAAATGGAGTTCCAGGCCTGTAGCAGAATACCAAATGTTGGTTTAGGGTGGCTGCAGCGTTTTTTATGTGTACAGCTGTTCTTCCACTGGTATAAGTAGACACATCTGCTCATTAGCAACACAATGTCATTTCTAGTGTCTAATTTTAATTATTTGCAGATGATAGATTCCTTATGCAATGTCTAAAAAAAGTACAGGCCTTCAAAGCTGGGGAGAAATAAATATCCCCTCTGCAAGCAAACTGGGTCAGCACAACAAAAAGCAGATATTAATCTGGATAACTCCTGTATCAGCACCAAGGCTAAATGCCAGCATGTTTGGAAGGTCACAGGGAGGAGAAATGGCTCCTACATTTCTTCTTTGTCATGGATACACAAGACATATGGACTGAGAGATGTTCTGAGCAAGTCTGGCAGGTGATGAGTTTGTTGTAGGACAGATGGTCCTCAACTGCTGGAAAAACATCAGCCCTGCTTACATTTCCTGCACAAACACAGGCAAGATAAGGGCTTGTCCCTGACAGGAAAGGGGGGAATGAGATGCCCTACAATGACTTTGGTTCTCTGGGTATTCACAAAGGATCCACAAGGCTGGAGAGGAAATTCCAGCAGCCCCTGAGCAGCAGTGGCCACAGGTTTGTCCTTCACCCTGTGGTCAGAGTGACCAAAACTGTGGAGTGAACCAAAACTGGCTTCCTCTCTGCCACTAACTCAAAAATCCAAACAGAAAGGCAGAAGCAATGAAAAATTATGGGATTTATGGGACAACAGGCACTCACCACAAGGAATTGTAGCTGTACCTGAATTGTTTCCTGTGGGCTGGAATGATTGGGTACTTTTGAGGAATGTGGGGAGCAGAACTACCCAAACAAACAGAAATACTCAACTGTGCTCAGGAAGGAGCAGAGCTGAAGGAGACAAGTGGATTTTCCATTTCTCCCAAACACGTTTTCACAGCATCACAGAATGGTTTGGGTTCAACAGGACCTAAAAGATTACCTTGTTCCATCTCCTGCCATGGATTGGGACACTTTCCACTAGACCAGGCTGCTCTTAAAAGAAATTAGTTTTGTTGTCTGCTTGACTTTGGTACAGACCATGAAAGCAAGAAGGAGCCTTTCTTTAAAGTCACCTTGAACTGGCTGAAATCCCTGACAGATAAAGGGCTTCACCCACACACAGGTCAGGAGAATCTCAAGATTAAAGCTCTTTACAGGACTCATATTTGCACCACACCAAACACTCTTCTCTGGTATCAGATTGATTTTTCCAAAGGTCTGGGAGAAATAGTTTCTGACACCCCACAAAGAGCAGCCAAACTTCCTGATCTGATGCAACATGACACATTCCTCCCCAACCAGGAGCACAGCAGCAGGGTTTGGAATTGGCTCAGGCACTGCAGGTCAGTGCTGATGCCAGAAGGGTGATCCCACCAGCATCCCTGCTCCTGGCAATTTAAATCCTGGCTGGAAACCACGTTTCACTTCCATTCATGCAGGGTTAATTTTCAGCCTGAGCAGAGAACTTTGTGATTGCCAGAGTCAACACAAACAAAGAGCTTGTATCTGGCTGAAAGGTCGGGGAGAGAGGAGAAAATCACCCTTTTTCCTAACAGGGAAGTCAAATATTACTTTACAGAAATTGTGACACGACAGAAGAGGCACAAAACTGATGGGCTGAAAGTACAAGTCCCTGTGTATAGGCAGCAAGGAGGTGACAGCAGGACCATGGTCAGGGTGCAACTTTAAGGAGATAGTCAAGCTTACAATCTAAAAAATCTGGAAAGCTCTGAGGATGGCCCCATTAAAAAAACAGGCAATATAGACTTTGCCCTACACCTCTGCAAACGTTAAAAAATAAAATTACCTACAAAGATTTTTTTGGTATCATTTTTTGCATATGCCATTCATCCCCCTTTTCTGTATCAATGACAGAGAAACAACATCTCGAGCCCTTACAGAGCCATCCAGAGCAATCCTCTTATAGATCAGCTCATCCCTGGGAGAGCAGAAATGCTGAGCAGGGCACTGGAGGCTGAGCAGAGATGACAGCCATATGCCACTTGGCAGAAGTCAGGGGGTTGTTTGTTGCTTTTTCAGTCTCCCAAATCTAATGAATTATAAAACAGAGCCTAAATTAACAGTCAGGAGGACTTTGTCAGGGCCCCACACTTTGGAGATGCTCATTGGGGAGGATCTCTTTCAACTGTTTGATTTGATCAAAGGTTCCTGCTTTTCAATTGACTTCTGTGCACTCCAGAGCTTCCCTAAACAAGAGCCAGGCTCCTTCCCAGGGACAATTTGAATCCCAGTGAGGTGTCAGTCTCTTCTAAAGGACAACTGCTTGGAAAGAAGGAGTTTTTGAATATTAATACACGCATACAATGATGAATGATGGGACTGGTAATCTGTATTCTTCACCAACCTGGTACCAACTAAACCAATACTGAAAGGTCTTAATCTGCCACAGAATGTACACATTTGATGTTTAATGACATGAGAACAATGAGATAAATCCATTATCTGTGCTGGAGGTAGAAGAGGTGAAATGGTGTTACCCCAAATTCTGGAAAAATATAAAACACACTGAGCTTCTGTATTTTTGAATGATAGCTGTACTCAAGAAGTTCAGCACTTGCTGTATGAGACACTGGATTCACCCAAAGATTGTGCGGGATTTTATGAATAAGAAATCATCTCATTTACCTTCTTAGTCAAAATCTTCTCATTGGAAGACTGAGTCCTGCATTCCCACAAGGCTGCCTGAATAAAACTCACTGTGGGCACACAGCTCAACCACAAAGGAGAAAAACATTGCAGGTCAGGGAGGGAACTCTCACTTCCAGTGTCTTTATATAAAGCCACATTTCCCACAGCCAGCTAAAAGCAGGGAATAGGTACAAATCGAGGCAAAGAAACAATCCCAACTTAGAGATCTCCCACCATCCCCACCCTACAAAACAGAAATTTGACATTGGGACCTTGTGGTTCAGGTTTTTCTCAAATCAAGAAATATGAATGGGGTGTGAAGAGCTTTGCAAAATTCTTGGACTGAGATTAGACCAACAATATCACAGAATCACAGAATCATTTAGGTTGAAAAAGACCTCCAAGATTAAGTCCAGTCTCCATCTCGTTACCAGCACAGAGCACCGAGTGCCACTTGCAGTTTCAATGTTCCATGGGCACTTCCAGGGATGGGAACGCCAACAGGAAGGGGACAGCCCCTTCCAAAGTTTGATAGTCCTTTCCATGAAGAAATTCCTCCTGGTGTCCAACCTCCCCTGGTACAGCATTAAGGCACCACAAAAATACCCAGGTAAAGCAACCCATGCAGGGCTGGGGCATGCAAAGTCTTCTGAGAACAATTCCATCTTTTCCAGGGGTAAAGTGATGATCCCACTTTTGGCAAATTATTATGGAAGAACCATGTGGAAATTCTGTCATCCAAGCCTACATGAAGGTTTGGGAGTGTTTCCACCAAGCACTTCCATGCCACAGAGATGCCTGAGACGGTTGTGAAGTTCTTGGGTATCTCCAGGGCTGGGTGTCACATGGAGACAGGAGCTCATTCCCAGAAGGAATTCAGCCACATTAGCACGGCCTCTTGCCTGGGCTAACTAGGTGATGCTTCCCAGCTGCCAGAAATCTAAGAGTGAATCACACATCTGCCACATCCAGCTTTCTTCTGAAAGCGCAGACTGGAACGGTGCTGAACCTCAGTTGTGTGAGGATATAAAGACATAATGTCATGATTTTACTTTGGTTTAGAGCCAGAAAGGATCATAAATTCAGCTGACGAGTTTATCTGACCTGTTATCACAATTACTAAACTTCATCCACATAGCAGTGTGCCCAGATAATGAACTTCAGTCATCCTAAAACCCTGAATCCTTCAGTCCTTGTTCTCAGTAGGCCACAGGCTGAGCCCAACCACTGCCAAAGTCAAGAATACAGACATGGCAAAAGATTTATTAGGTGAGTGTTGTCCAAATTACTTCAGCAGAAATCCATTCCTCACACCTGGAAGATGAAGAATCATAAATTCCTGACCATCAGTTCCCAGCTCTGCCAATCAGGATGAATCCAAATATATGAGTGAGACACCTGGACCAATTGTCCTGATGTATCAAAACAGCCAGCCCATAAGAGTCATGGAAAAGGTGATTAGATGTTGGAAGGGGCTTCCCAGGGAGATGGTGGATTCCTTAAAGCCCATTTCATTCCACCCCCTGCCATGGGCAGGGACACCTTCCACCATCCCAGGGTGCTCCAAGCCCTGTCCAACCTGGCCTTGGACACTTCCAAGGATCCATAGCAGCCACAGCTTCTCTGGGCACCCTGTGCCAGGGCCTCAGCACCCTCACAGCCAATAATTCCTTGCCAATAACCCATCTAAACCTACTCCCTTTCAGTTTGCAGCCATTCTTCTTTTCCTGTCACTCCAGGCCCTTGTAAATATTCCTCTTCATCTTTCCTGTAGGCTCCCTGTAGGTACTGGAAGGCCTCAATAATTTCACCCTGAAGATTCTCTTCTCCAGCCTGAAAGAAAGAAGCCACCCTCTGGTGATGGCCAATTTCTGATAATCCAAATAAAAAAAAAAAAAAAGAGCAACAAAATGATCTAAAACCAAAAACTGGCTGGACAGGAAGAGAAACTCTTTCATAAACTCTACAAGAAAACCAGGAAGGCCCAGCAGTGTGATTTGAGGGTGGAGATTGTCTTAGAATCACACAATCCTGGAAAGGTTTGGAAGAGACTTTAAAGATCACCTCGTTCCAACCCCCAGCCACAGGAAGGGGCCTTTCTCAAGGCAGAGCTCCAAATTTTTCAGGAATTGTGCAGATGAATTATCCTGAACACAGCTCTAAAGGAGGGGGCTGGAAAGGGAGGCTCATCAATCATCAGCATGGGCCACTGCATTTGACAGATTCTCAGGATGCCTTCTCCTGACTGGAATCAAGCCCCTCTTTTAAAATGATGGATTATCCCATCTGAAAGGCTCGAAAGGATGGTGATGGAAAAAGACTCCAATGTTTAATTACACTGAGGGATGTGAAGCTGCTTCATTCCACAGTGGAGCTTCCCAAACTTCAGCTCCCAGCTACTGCAGCTTGCTCTGGTTTATCAGGGTCAGGTGCTCAACCTGTCACAAGGTACCTGCAGGGATGACTTGATCATAAAATCACAGAATATCCTGAGTTGGAAGAGATCTACCAGGATGGTTCATCCAATTCCTTGGGGTCTCACAGGACATCCCAACAATCCCATCCTGTCCCTGAAAACATTGTCCAAATGCTCCTGGAGCTCTGGCAGTCCCAGGCCTGTGACCACTCCCTGGGGAGCTGTTCCAGTGCCCAACCACCCTCTAAAATAAGAACATTTTCCTGATATCCAACCCACCCCTCCATGACATGGTGTTCTCCCTCCTTCATGCGTCTATTCCCAGGACTAGGGCGGTTTTCTGGGCTCTATATCCTTTTTTTGCCCCTCTTCAAACCCCCAGCAATATTTCCATAGATCCTTGGGATGGCAACAGAGGAACTGCACAAAATGTTCTGATTTCCTGGCCCTGCAGACAGAAAATTCCTGACTCAAGCCCTTTCCATACAGGCAGAAGTTGCAATAACCACTTTGGGCTCAGTGGAAGACACTTAATCCACAATAGTCCCTGGGTCCCTCTTTGAGTTTCTCTTTCCTGGGATGGCATCACATTTTGGAGGTATCATCTGCAATTTTTTTGTTCCCAGATGCGGTAACAAGTGGCATAATTACGATGGCTGTTCAAATATTGAAATGAGTTACTTGTGTGCAGCGTTTCTGGGAGATGGGAGAAGGGATGAGGTTTATTGGAACTCTATAAACATGCAAAATGTTTTCTGCACAGTTTCCCATTTCTGTTTGCACAGATGTGGGTCTTGTCAGCACAAAAACCTCTGCCAAATAGGAAAATTAAATCCAAAGGTTTGGATAAGGCAGATAGGTAGAATGATCCACTGGTGTCTCTGCACAACATCTCTAACTCCTTTTTGCTCCCTTTTTCTAATCACAAAATATACTCAGTACTGTGGAAATATGTAAAATCCCAAGTTATGATGAAGGATAAAGGGCCTGGGGAGAAATGAAATAAAGTGAAATGAAATTAAATGAAATAAAATATAAAAATAAAATAAAATTAAATAATAAAATAAGGTCAAATAAAATAAAACCAAAATAAAGCAAAAATTTGGGGGTTTTATATTTTAATTTTTTTTAATTAAATTATTTTTTTCAATTTTTATTTTGGTTTAAAAAACCAAAATAAAGCAAAATAAAATAAAATAAAATTTTTAAATAAAATAAAATAAAATAAAATAAAATTAAATTAAATTAAATTAAATTAAATTAAATTAAATTAAATTAAATTAAATTATAAGGTAAAATAAAACCAAAATAAAGCAAAATTTTGGGGTTTTTATATTTTAATTTTTCTTATTTTTTTTAAATTAAATTTTTATTTTGGTTTAAAAAACCAAAATAAAGCAAAATAAAATAAAGCAAAATAAAATAAAATTTTTAAAATAAGGTAATGTAAAAGAAAATAGAATCGAATAATAGAAATTTTGAAGATGCAAAGAAATACACTCCAATTGAAGAGACAAAAGAAATTACAGAATAAATTGTCATAATCAAAGTTGAAGAGAATTTTCCATTGTCTCCCGTGCCACTCTGTGGGAATTTTCCCAGCCCAGGCAGCTGTAAGGGAGGAGGGGCACTCAGAGCTTCTGTGCTCCCATTCTCCCTCTCCCTCTCTTTCTCTGTCAATAAATGTCTGCAATCATATTCCTGAGCTCCAGTGTGATTTCAAGGTTCATCTCTTCCATGCAGCTCAAACACTAATTATCCCAGCTGTAATTAGTAAGATAATTAAATACTGGCTCGCTCATCACTCTACCTTGTGTCGGGTCATGATTCTCCCAGAAGACCTTGAGCAGTTGCTCAAAGCTGATGTTTTGTGGCTCAAACACCACCCGGACGGCCTCGGCGTGCCCAGTTCTGCCTGCAAATTCAAAATAAAATCAGATTTTAGCAGTGACAATTAGCCAGGGCACACTCAGGGTTTTGTCTCTGCGATTCCAAGCACGGTCCTTTGGTTTTGTCTCATGTTTTCCTAAAAATGCTTGGATTTAGCACCATTTGTACCTGAGCTTTTTTGCACAATATTATATATTTATGTCAACTCTACTAAATCTGTTTGTTCAGACAGGGCCATCATGAAATAAACTGTGTAGAGAGACAAAGAAAGGAAACAATGATGTTATTACAGCAGTTTGTTAGCTTAAAGGAGAATAAATTAAAAATTCTAACAAATATATAACTGAAAACCAGCAAAATATTTTAAATATTCTAAATAGAGTATTAAAATATGAAAACTCTTATGTCTAAGCTGTCTTGATTGGATTTTCTTTCCGTGGAGATATGGATAATGTTATTGATTATTAAATAATTATCATTACTATAAAATTATAGTAATGATAATCATTTAATAATTGGTGATGATTATTATAATATTGATGATGATAAAAACATATTGATGTTTTTATATCATATTGATGATATAATAATATCACTTGCTAGCATTTTTTGCATATCCCATTCATCCCCCTTTTCTGTATCAATGACAATAATATTGATGGTGATAAAAACAAATGTCAAGGGTGTGTTTACACATGAACATACAAATAACTCCAAACTGTTTCACAATATCCAACGGGCTCAAAAGTGTCAAAGAAAGCCTGGTGGCTGAACTTCAAATTTCATGACAGCAGAAATACAAGGAAGATTAGCAGATGTTACAGCACTTACAAAAATATTATACTTATTTTTCAGTTACACTCTGGACAATTTTTTTTCATATCTGACTTGTTTATGACTCACAATATTATTGAAAAATCCAACTTCTGAAGGATCTGGCCACATAATTCATTTAAATTTTAATTAATAGTGATATTGATGAGTGCTCAGATTTCTCAGGTGAGAGTCCACTGAACAAAGTGCATTTTAGGTTTTATATGTTTTATATTTTATAATTTAAAAATTAGATATTCATGAATGGGGAAAAAAATCTCATCCTTCAATTAAATCATAAGAAGTAAATATCAAAAGAATAAACTGGATCTGCCTTTTAGTGGGGACATATTAAGTTCCTTGATCACATTAGGGAGGTTTCTATTTAATTTGCACCAGAACAAACTCCAGATTTATTCCACTGATTTCAACAGAACCAAGGAATTCCACAGAGGGTGAATCTGGCCCAGGGCTGGCTCCAGAATGAGCTGTCACCAAACAAGAAAAATCAGATTCTGTGAGTAACTGAGGGGAGTTCAATAGAGGCATGAGGAGAAATTTGAATTTTAAAAAAATAGAGAGAAATAAAAAGGATGCTGGGAAATACTAAAGAGCAACAATGGGTCAACGTGTGACAGAATTTTAACAGTTAACGGGGCACGTGAAACAAAACCTAAACAAGGCACAGAGAGCTGATAAAAGGGATTTGAAAGATTGGGATTAAAATTAGTCTGGAATGCAGAGGAGTAAAGGAGGACACACCTGAGACACCTGTAGTCTAGATCTGATAAAATCAAATGGCTCCCTATCTCAGTGCAGCAAAGATCTGCTCAGTGAGATGAAGAGAGATTATCCAGATTTCCTGGGAGCTGGAGTGAAGCCAGGTCCCCCTGTCCTGCAGGATGTCCCCAACTGTGACCCAATTCCTCCCTGCCTTTTACAGGCCAGGGAAACATCTCATTACCTGAAGCCAAATGCGGGTGGTGGGAAGCAGGAAGGATCACCCATTCAGCAGAATAAAAACACAACTTAGAGATAATTGGCTTAACAACGAAGTGAAATGGTCTTCAACAAGAACTGACGGCCAGCTTCGGTCAGGGATGGAATTTATTCCAGATGTCGTGGTTTAATGTCATTGATCAGCAAAAATAATTAATTTAGTGCAGCCCAAATTGGGACTTTTGCTGTAGCTTGAGGAAAAAAAGGAGAGAGCACAACCAGTGGCATGTCCAGCTCACCCAAACCAACAGGGTTCTCGTCAGTCACACAGGCACAGAGCAGGCAGGGCACATCTCTGTGGGCATGTGTCCTAGGGTGACATTGTGATGCTTGAATCCCCATTTGTGTTTTCTGTTTATGCTGGATATTTTGTTCTGTGCCTTCAAGACTAGCTCTGAAGAGCAAATGTTTTGTTTTGGTTTTGTTATCAGCCATTCCCCCACAGCTGGCAGGACACACAGACAGGGCAGTACATTGTGCTGCTTTTGCTTTTTGCTTGGCTTTTTGCTTTGCTCTCGCTTTTTGCTTCTGCTCATTAGTTTAGCTAAGCAGTCTGAATTTTTGCCTGGACTGTTTTCTCTTTCCCATTTTTGGAACCACTCGAACCTGCCCCGGACTGAGACATGGGAACACCGAGAGTTTGCACCTTGTGGCCTAGCAGGGCCTACTGTGGCAGCAGCTACCCCAGCGCCAGAGGGACTGATAACAGAGTGACCACCCCCAAGAGAGACTTTCTAAATTTGTCATCTTTTTCAGAGGGGTGAAAGAGTGTTGTCACCTGGTATTGTTCATTTTGTGCGCTGGGGGTGCTGTGCCTGTTAAATAAACAGGTTCTTTCAATTTCTCTCTGAGGAATCTTTCCCAAACTGTTTGGGTAAGGGGCCGTGTGGGTTTGCTTTCTGGAGGAGCCCTCTTTTGAAGTTTTTCTCCCAAATTTACCCTAAACCAGGACAGCGTGGCATGGGAAGTTGGAATAGCAAACAGGGGCGTGGCACTTCTCGGTGGGCATGGCACAGCAATTTGCACAGGCAGGGTTGCAGGTTTCCTCCTGCCAGTGGGGTTTTTAGTTTGTTGTTTGCTGTGGTTTTGTTGGTTGGTTTTGGGGTTCTTTTGGGTTTTTTGGTTTTTTTGTTCGTAATTGTTTTTACCTGATCAAAAACTTCAGTTAGTCAAAGTGTATGCAGCCAATAGAACCCTCCAGAAAGGATGTGTCTGTCCAGACCTCTTCCTGTGCAGAGTTTTTATCAATGGTACCAGGGGCGTTCCAGAGGCGTTCCCCCCACACCAGGGGCCTGCCTCTGGTGTGAACAGGTGAATGATCTCATTTTGCTGGTGGCCGAGCTTAGGGAGGAAGCAGAAAGGCTAAGGAGTATCAGGGAAAGTGAAAAGGAAACAGATTGGTGGGGTTCTGCCCTTCCATCCTTGAGGGAGGCCTACCAGGAGTCAGAAGGCTCCCACTACTCTCACCATCAACAGGAGGACACACCTGGTGGATGAAGGGGAGTGGAAATGGGTCCCTGCTTCAGGAGTTAACAAAAATTCCTCCCAACCTCCATCACCTTCCCAGGAGCCACTTCAGAATAGGGATGAGGCCTGGATGAGGAAAGCCAACCAGAGGATGTAGAAGAAAATCACCTGCCCAGGGAGCCTCTCAATTAGGATTCACCTGTCACATGGATCACCACCTCTGACATCAAAAAGGAAAGAAGGGTAATCATGGTGGGTGACTCCCTTCTGAGGGGAACAGAGGGCCCCATATGTCAACCAGACCCATCCCACAGGGAGTTCTGCTGCCTCCCTGAGGCCCAGGTACAGAATATCACTGAGGAACAACCTGGGCTGATGCAGCCCTCTGATAATTACCCACTGCTGATACTGCAGGCTGGCAGTGATGAGATTGAAAAGAGGAGCATCAGGGTAATGAAAAAGGACTTTAGGGCACTGGGTCAAGTGGTTGATAGGGCAGGAGCACAGGAAGTGTTGTGATAAGTCCCTTTGGTGGACAGAAAAAATGAAAGGAATAGCAGAGCCCACATTATCAGCACATGGCTCAAGGGTTGGTGTCATCAGCAGAATTTTGGGTTCTTTGATCATGGGGCAACTTTTACAGCACCTAGCTGCTGGAACTGGATGGGCTCCATCTCTCTGTTAAGGGCAGAAAGGTTTTAGCTCAAGAACTGCAGAACTCATTGAGTGGGCTTTAAACTAGGTTTGAAGGAGGAAGAGGATGCAGCTGGGCTGTCTGGAAGCAGGCCCAAGGGTGGTAAGCCTGAGTTAGGGGTGAAATCAGTAACCAAGTCTCAGGGCTTTAGCTGGTCACAGTGACCCCGAGATGCATTAGAAAATCTCTTTTCCCAGTCCGGCAGTCAAAAAAGGAGGCAGAGCTCTTCAGTTCTCGTTCTCAAGGTTTTGTTTATTATTTCTTATCTATAAAATTCTTTTTCCTGGCCTGCCAAGGTCCGCTCAGCAGGACAGACAGAGGCACTCTGACTGCCTCAGGGTGGTGTTATCTTTTTATACTAAAAACTACGTGTATGTTATTTACAATAATTTCCCAATACCTATCATCTATGTTAGACAGTGAGCTTCTACTCTAAACCAATCTAAAAGTGCCAACAGGAGGCCAAGAAGAAGAACAAGAAAGGCTGGACACACCCAGATCCCTCCATCTTGCCTCCTGAAGCCCCGTTTTAAAAACCCAAAAAAAATCTGTTTTTCACCCCGTGACAAACTAATTATGATTCTACTTAGACTTTCATGGCGTCCAGATCTTCATCTAAGGTTGGTAATTTGCTCCATGGGTCATAATCAAAACCACAGGTGTCTTGGACTCTGTGCCAGGGTTTCTGGGCCCCCTGGCAGGGGTTCTGGCAATCCAGGACAGCCAGAAGGATGTGCTGAATTCTGACTACCAAGCAGTGGTGGAGTCCCCATCCCTGGATGTGTTTAAATAAAGAATGGATGTGGCACTCAGTGCCATGGTTTACTTGAGGTGTTAGAGCATGGATTGGACTCAATGATCTTGAAGGTCTCTTCCAACCCAGTGATTCTGTGAATTCTGTGTGTGATTGCACAGCTAAAATGAGATTAAAGAGTGGCTTCTGATTTCAGTATTTTTATTTTTTGCAATATTAAGCTTATATAAAGATTTTATCACTAAGGAGCAAATTACTTGCCTAAGATGAACAGGTTTAGACGACAGGAAAGTTTCCTAAAGAACTTAAAAACAACAGAGGCTTTACCTTTCCTCCTGACTGAAACAGCAATTATATCTTGTCAACACTGCCTGCTCCTGCTAATCCAGAAGTTCAAAGGATCAGCCTCCTTTTTTTCCCAGAATAAGGAAATAATGGTGCTCCTCTGAGAACTATAGCCTGACCTCATGAAAAATATCCTCAGATGTGTGGCTAAGAGACTGTTAGAATAGATTTAAAATCAATATTCACCCTCAGGGGAAAAGAAAGGAAGTAATGCTGCTGGTCCTACCAGATTCACCTCTCATTTTCCTCAAAGCCTTTCCACAATACAGTGGATTTTCTTTCTGCTGTGGCTATTTCTAATAACAATCTTGGCATTGGTGACTTTTTGCATTAGGCTTGAGTCTGACTATGAAAACAGAATAATCCCATTTCGTTGGTGTCTCACATACTTGGTAAATCCAATGCCAAAAGAACACAGCATCAACCCAGCTCACCACTCCTCTGTATGGTGAAAAAAACAATTGAAATATTTCTAATCAAACCATTTTTGTAAGAGCTCTTAAAAACGGAGAGGCAGCAATCAAAGAGAAACAATAAGCCCACTTGTTCTCCAAAAACCTGCATGCCTTTAACATTCAACAGCCTGACACTGAGGAGCTGCAAGGATTTCAAATGATGTGAGTGGGAGATGTGATTCTCTCAGTGACATGCAGCTCTTCACCTCAGTGCCTCCTTCAGAATTCCTCCTGAAATGTCCACTTATATTGTCAGAGAGTCACGGTGTCCTCAGTTCACCCTCTGCTTTTAATTAGAGGATCTTTAATATCCCACAGCAAAAGTTTGAACGAGCACGGACATTTCTAGAACCCTCAATGTCTGGATCACATTTTTAAATGATTTATGGAATTATAAATATAATTCCATGTGCTGCTCACTGTGCAAACAGAAACCCTTTCTTGATCAGAGCCATTATCAGATTTCCAGTGCTGGAGCTCGGTTCCTTCAGCTCTGGAAGGGCTTTAACCATTGAAGCACCTCCCAGCAGAAGGGAAGACTTTATTACACCGAGGCAAGAGGGCTGAGTGCCAAGAGCAGATTGTCTGTTTATCCTGGATCCATTTCCCACTTAGAAAACACGGCCTCTCCCAGAGGATTAACTCCGGCGAGCTCCTTCAGTGGGGATTCCAACCCTGGCAAAAACATCCCCCCGCAAAGAGCAGGAGAAAAAGATGTCTGAGTGACACATTTTCAATTCCTTTCCTCCCTAAGAGCATAAGAGCATTTAGACTCTCACCTTCTTAATCATGTCCCAGGTGAGTGCCCAAGCCGAGGGATTAGGGAAGAGAACTCATTCTTTTTAACTGGCTGGATCCAGGGAGCGTTTAATTATCTCTGGGAAAGTGGAGCAGCTTCCTAGGGCTGGCTGGAGAGCTCCTCACCTGGGAGTGTCCCAGCAGCCACCTCCACCTGGCCCTGCCTCAGGTGAATTAAATTCTATGGCACAAAAATTCCAAAACTGCTCCTGCTTCGGTTCTGAAATAAAAAAGGGCCTGGCTCTTTTGAGAAATAAGGTCCTGACTCCAGTAAATCACAGAATCCCACGATAGTTTGGGTTAGAAGGGAGCACAGAGATCCTTTTTTCCCATTTATTTGTACTCAGGTCCATTTAACAGCTCTTCATTACAAGAATGGCCCAGAGTCTGAGGAACAGCTTACCCATTACAGCTCCTGCTCCCTGTGTGTTCCACAAAGAGCAGATAATGACTTCTCTCACATTTTCAAAGAGTTCTCAGAAAATAACTCTCTCTTTTCTCACCTCTTCCAGGAATCCTTGAACTGCCCCTGTGCTTGTCACACCAACAATACAACATCTTTGGGATCCCAGATTGGGTTTGGGTTGGAAGTGACCTTAAATCTCATCTCATCCCACCCTCTTGCCATGGGCAGGGCCACCTTCCACCATCCCAGGTTGCTCCAAGCCCCATCCAACCTGGCCTTGGACACTTCCAGGGATCCAGGGGCAGCCACAGCTTCTCTGGGCACCCATGGGCACATGATGCCAATGTGAAATATAAAGAAAACAACCAAGCTTCAGCACTCACCGATTTGGGAATTAAACCAAACTCTGCTATCCAAAGTCACGGCCCAAGTGAAAATGCAAAATATTACCCAAAAAATTGGTCATGGGAAGGGCTTTTGAGCATCTCTTCCTCCAAACCAGCCTGGGAATTTTTATTAAGTCGTGGTTATTGCTTCCAAAATTTCCAGCACCTTTCTATTCATTAAATGAATAAACCAAAGGTTCGGCACTAAAATACTGAAAGCCCAAATTTTGGGTGTCCCCTTCCCTTTACATTATTGCCTTCACATCAATGAGGATAAAAAGAATGGAAATAATACCAGATTCATAGATTTTTAATAAGGTTCCATTAAAATATTTTTATTTGAATTCCTGCCCCACACTGAAAGAATTTAATGGAGCAGACCATTATTTTGTACTTCTGCACTGGCACTAACATGTGGCTAATTTATTTTACCTCCTTCTTTATATTTTAAACCACTTTAATGACTTTACCAGCACTGAACTAGGAGATAATGCTTGGTTTATTAACCACTGTGAATTTCTGCTTTAGAAAATATCATTCTTTAACTTCTCAGTGTGATCCACACTCTTTTTTCATCCAGTTTTATCAAAACATGTCAATCCTGTCCAGCAAGAAGCCAATTTATCACTATGGGCTGGCCAGTCCTGCAGTTCTAAATCAAAATAAATTGTTCATAAATTCTAGAAACTTCCCAAAACTTCTGCCTGGGCCACAGAAAATCAAGTATTTTTTAATACCTACAGAAAGTACTTCATACAGCAGCTATGGTGTGGTGCCTCTGCAGAGAAAATGCTATTAAATTTTGTTTATTTGGTTTATTAGAGGATTGGTGGATTACCCAGTAAGAGGAAATTCATAAAGATAAGAAAATTTGCTGATAAAACAATGAACAGCTATTTCTGGTGCCTTCTAGAATGACTTCATTTTTTACCCCTTAGAAACAAAACCAAGAGAATAAAATTGCCAATAAAAAATGGGCTTGAACATGCTGCTGTTGTTACTTTTCTTCACAGAAACGCTCATATTTTTCAGTAAACTACTTGAATTAAATTAAGAAAGATTGGCAGTTTTCACAAAAAATACTGATTTTTTTTTTTTAATTTGCCAAACAAAAGTACTAAATGAACCTGTGTCTTATTTGCAAGTATTTAAAATTTCTGTGGCAGAGCTGTAAAAATTTTCACTGTTGTTTGCTAAAAATCCTGTCTGTTCTTCAGCAGCAAAATGGGTTTGATAAACAGAGTATTGATTGGTTTTGCTGAACAGAATATCTGGAAGTGAGACCACTGCTATAAACCCTTTTTATTTGTAAAATGGCTGTACATTGAACAGCCAATAAAAGGGGGAAAATAAATTATATAAACCTGTAGGAAAAAAAGGAGATGATAAAACTTTCCTTATTCACTGTACTTATTATAGGTTATGTTTTTATAGGCTGAATGTCCACACTACAAGCCCTTAAAAGGGGATTATTTTAGACTCCCCCTGGCCTGATCCTGTGGATCAGATCCTGTTCCCAGTTGGAATGTGCTCCTAGAAAAGATATTCTGGTTTAATTTCAGCCAAGTGAAGGAAAAATGTCGAAGATGGGTTTATAATTAACACCATGGTCCTATGGAATACAAGGTCCTGTCAGCCAAACTCCATTTCATCCTCCCATGAAATTACAAGTCTGGCTGTAATAAATGTGGGATATAATAGCATGGATGGAACTTAGGCTTTATTAGTGCATTTGACTTATTACTTCATGACTGATTAAAAAATTAACACTCCCCCATATCGATAGTGCACATGTTAAGTGGATTAAGAATTGTCTAAATGACATCTCAAAAAAAAAAAAATGGTCCAAAGGGAGCAAGGCTTGAATGGCACCATTTTTATCTGTCCTCTGCAGGGACTGCTACAGAGCCTGCTGCTCTTAAAGCCCTTCATCAGGAATTCCAAAGAAATATAAGGTCTCAATTTATAAATTCTGTGGATAACTCAGATGAGGAGCCGATGGGATGGTCTTACAAAGACATTTCTTGCTGTGCTGGGGCCACTGAATCAAAAATGTATTAAAGAAGTCAGAGGTAAAATCTCTGCTGGAGGGAAAAAGTGACACACCTGGTACCTGCAAGTGGGGAACAACCTTTGAGGTAAAGGCAAGGGTGGAAATAAACATGGAATTTCATTGCCACACTGCAATAAAAGGAAATAGGGCCTGAATTGGGATGTCAGAGAGAAAAGGGGTTGTAGGAATGGCTCTGGTGAGATCAACCTTGGCACTAAGAAATCCTGAAAAGTCGTTTCAGTGACAGCCACCAGGTTCCAGATGAATTTACCCTTTCCAAAAGAAACCCCTGGAGGTTTTTAACTCAAGGAGATGAGCATGGAATGGGAAGGGGATGCAAAAGGGGCCTTTAAGAAAGCAATGAAAAGACAGATCAAGAGTCAAAGGTAGAGATGGAAACCAGGGAATTCCAAATGGAAACCAGCTTTTCGATATGGATATGGAGAATGGTCCCTGCTCAGTTGCACCACTGGATCTTGGGATGCTCCTCTAAACCTATGTCCTGTAAAACACCTCTCCATTTCCTGACATTTTCAAATCAGATCAGATTTCCTTCTGGGAGAGACTCTTCAGTCAAATATCAGCTAAACTTAAAGGGAAAAAGTGATAGGTCTTGATAAAAAAGTAACACAATGAAACATAATGATCTATAATATAAAAATGTCAAACTAAATAATGCAAGGAGCTCTTACCAGCCTTAAAAGTTGGGAATATATGAGTGAATTTTCTCTTTTTCCTTTATTCATTTGGCTTTAACGAAGCTTTTCTATGCAAAACTCATCTGTGCAAAGAATTGGGACTTTTCAGTTATCTTCTTTTCATTATGGTTGATGAGGAAGACTCTGACCCAACTACAAGTTCTATATAATTTTTATATAGTGGAGTTGAAATCTTTTAGCTATGGAGTTGGGGAAAAAATCCATATTCTCACATCAAAAAAATTCTCATTTAAAGCCCAAATTTAACCCTTAACTGACACATTCAATGGATGGAACCTTTATATTCCAATAAATTGCATTTCCTGGCAAATGGGTTATGCAAAGGTACTCGCTGGAAGTTGGATGGGGCTTGAAGCCCAGAGAAGCTGTGGTTGCCCCTGGATCCTTGGAAGTGTCCAAGGTCAGATTGGACAGGGCTTGGATGAACCTGGGATAGTGGAAGGTGTCCTTGCCCATGGCAGGGGGTGGCACTGGATGAGCTTTAAGGTCCCTTCCCACTCAAAGCATTCTGTGCTTTTATGCTTAAAATTTTCACATTACAGGAAAGATTTAGTAACCGACAATTTCAGATTCCATGTTTGGGCAGAATTCAGTCTTGAACTTCTCAGTTTAGGTTCCTGTTGGATCTTTTGGGCTGAAGGAACTGTTTCCTCTGGGAAATACTGGAATGGTTTGGGTGGGAAGGGACCTTAAAGCTCATCAATTGCCACCCCCTGCCATGGCCAGGGACATTTTCCACTATCCCAGATTGCTCCAAGCCCCTTCCAGCCTGGCCTTGGACGCTTCCAGGGATTCAGGGACAGCCAGAGCTTCTGTGGGCACCCTGTGCCAGGGCCTCCTCACCCTCAAAGGGAACAATTCCTTCCCAATATCCCATCTAACCCTTCCTCAATAGCCCAAATATTGAGTGTTACCCCTTTGCTTCAACTGTGACTCGTTCTGAAGAAGGCAAATGGAAAACATTAATTCCCTTTTGGCTGGAAAGGGAATGATATCCCAGGACACAGCAGGAGCAGAAGAGCCAAATCTTCAGAAAATAATTTTAAGGCATGATTTATTGCCAAAAAATGGGTCCAATATCCCAAACCAAAGCCATTCTGGGGGTTTGCTCTTGTACAGAGAAAAGCTTAGATTTAAAAGTCAATAATAAATACATAAACAACATACCTGGATTTAGTAACCCAGCTTCAGTCTAGAAAGGGAATTGCTTTCATGTCAATATAACAGAAAACATGATTGATTTTTTTCCTGAAAACTTTACAGCTTTTAGCTGCCAAGTCTCTGTGCCACTGTTATGCAACACAAAGAATTTCCTTAAATAAATGGGTGTAACAGAAAGCAAAGAATAATAGGAATGTGAGGAATATGTCATATGAGAAGAGCTTTGAAAAGTGATAAATGGAGGTAAATATAATACCTGGGAACATCTATTAATAGCAAGCTGAAGAGTTGGAAAATAATAACTATTCTGGAATTTGAAAAACAAGAAATGAGAGTAAGATATTCTAATATTTAATATTTTCTATTAAAACTACAAAATTTGTGGTTTTCTCCTTGTCTCTCTAGAATAAATCCAGTAAGAGAATACTACTTGGAGGAGATCTCTGATTAAAAGGTTTGGTTTCTGAAATGTGACAGTTTTGACTCTTTCTGAAGCTCGAAACCACCAAAGAGCTTAGAAAAAAATGTGCAGATCTTATACCTGAGAACTTTAGACAGAAACCCATAACAAAAAAAAAAAAAAAAAAAAAAGATTTTTTTTTTTTTATTTACTCTGTAAACTTCTCCTTCATAGACAATTTTTATTAAACTACTCTGACAGTTCTATTATAAATATAAATAAGACAGGGATCATTGTTTCCCTCCTGATTTCCCCAAAACAAATCTGCAAAAAGCAGTAGAGGTAACTTGGTTTCACCAGAGAGCATCAAAGTGCAAAGACAAGGCAACAGAGCAAAGTTTGTGATGATAAACAGACACTGAGAGGGCAAAAAGGGAGCTGGGATGAAAATTTAGAATTAATTTGCACTAGACAAATACTTCTAAGTCCATCAAAATTAATAAAAGAATTCTAGAAAGTTCTAAAAATGCCCAATGCTGAAAAACTCTTTAGGAGAAACTATTAAAGAGATTCAAAAGATAAAATTTTGACAATTTATATATCTAGAACAGCTATAAGACACATAATTAATTAAAATTATATTTAATAATTTCATTTACAGTACTTTCCCTCAAAGAGCTTTAGAAACCCTGCTATTTCTTTTAATTATAAATACAGCCACTGCCCCTCTTCAAGTGATATTCCTGCAAGGTTATTGAATGAGGGGGCCAAGAATTTGCCCAGTAGAGATATTGAAAATTGAAGTAAGGTCAGAAACTGGGAAATCAGGAATTTGCAGTCTTGAGTGTGTGGTATGAATGTCTGCAAAGAGCAAAAAAGGAGATTTCAAATCACAAAAAGTTAAAAAATTGGTTGTCTGGTTGATAAAAAGATATTTAAACCCCTGAAAACTCTGTTAATCAAAAGAGCTTGGAACAGAAAATCATCCTGTGAATTCATTTTTGCTTCAGCTCCTTGACTGTAAGTTTATTTTTCCCAACCACCACCACCTTTCCCAAAGGTCCCTGCAGAGAGAAAAATTTGCTCCATTCCCAGCATCATCAGAGGCTTTATTCCAGAATATCCCATTTCTCATGGTGGAGAGAGGAATTCCTCATTCCTGGAACCTGAGCACAAACCCCCACTTAGTGATGAGAAGAATTTTCTGAAGGACTCGTGAGAAACACACTCCACAAAGCCCATTAAGCACAGAACCAGATCAAACACCAGCTGAGAGACTTCTACAGCGGCACAACCCAGGTCTGAGAGCAGGTTTAAAAAACAAAGAGGAGTAGATCAATCACTGGCCTTTAATAAATCTTTACAGATATTTCTCCCTTTTTTTTTTTTGTGGCCAACTTTTTAGATATTATTAATTCTCAATTTTAATGAATGGCTCTGCAAAGCTTAACCTCAAGAAGTCATGTAAAATGAATTATTACCATGATTAATTATGCTGGGATAAGCCAATAAGAGCAGCCCTTTTTTCAGCCACTAATACAATTAATTAAAATTAGTTCCAGTAAACAGCAGAGTGCTCACACAAAACAAAAAGTATTTTTGCTTTTTTTCTTTTGCTAAAATGTAAATATCATCATTCACATTAGATCAGTAAAACCATTTCCCTCCAGTTTAAGCCTAATGAACATTCACTGTATTTGATTATCCATTATTTCCCTTCAACCAGCCCCAAAACAAAGAGTTTTCAACTACACACCACTTGTATCCTTTTTATATTCCCATTCAAAGAAGATCATTTCAGCAAAGAAGGGATTTTTAATTTAAGTGAAACTAGTATTCCGTGACATTTACTCCTCCAAAAAAGAATGACCAATTTGGATGACCCAAGAAGACAATGAGAAAAAAACCCCTATTGTTAATTTATTAAAATGCCCAAAAGTCATGGAATTAATATATGGAAATAATGTGAATCACTGTGCTCTAATTTATGGATTTGTACATCCCTAATACTTGGAGAATTCCTTGGAATTCAGGAACAACAACTCTGGCAAAAGGAGGGGTACAAATTTCCTTTCTCACAGCTAACAAGCCTTGAAGATTTTCTTTCTCATATGGAAATGAGCTCTGGTTTAGTTGCTGCACAGGAAAATCCTGTGGCCAAAAGCTGAGGTTACATAAATCCCACCTGGAATAAAATGCAATTTTCTAACACTGAGGGAGAAATGCTTGACATTATTTATCTTCTTAGGATATAATGGAATCATAGAAGGGTTTGAGTTGGAAGGGAGAATGAAGATTACCTCATTTCACCCCCTTCCATGGGCAGGGACATTTCCCACTATCCCACGTTGCTCCAAGTCCCATCCAGCCTGGCCTTGGACACTTCCAGGGATCCAGGGGCAGCCACAGCTTCTCTGGGAATTCTATTCCAGGGCCTCACCACCCTCACAGCCAACTATTCCTTCCCAATATCCCATCCATCCCTGCCCTCTGGCAGTGGGAAGCCATTCCCTGTGTCCTGTCCCTCCATCCCTTGTCCCCAGTCCCTCTCCAGCTCTCCTGGAGCCCCTTTAGGCTCTGGAAGGGGCTCTGAGGCCTCCCTGGGTCCTTCTGTTCTGCAGGTGAACATTCCCAGCTCTCCCAGCCTGGCTCCAGCCCTTGGAGCATCTCCATGGCCTCCTCTGGATTCATTCCAGCAGCTCCACATTTTCTTTTTTCAGCAGGGATAGAGAGCCCAGCAAATGACAACAGCCATATCCCACAAGGTGGAAGGCTCAAATAGGACATATGGAGAACCTCTATCACCAGGAGGACCATCCTGCAGTGCATCCCCTCTGTAACCTCCACCCTGGAGCTGTTCCTGAATTGCCTTGATGGCCTGATGAGTGTTGGAGATTGTCCTGCTTCCCATGAGAACTTGGAGTGAAAACCTCCAACCCCGATCTCCAGGAACCTACTCCTTGACTCTAATTATGGCCACAAATCACAGCTCATTCTCATCGTTCTCCATTTTAAATCAGACATTTATTTTAGGTGAATCAGACCAGTCTGAACATACCAAGAAACTCTGGCATCTTAAATAACTTTAGCAAATTTTAGGAGTGATTTTACTCACAAATACACAGTTCTGGGAGCTGTCCCAGGTACTGGGATTCGATCTCTTCATTTGTCAATTGTTGGAATGGTCAATCCATGGTATTGGATCATCCTGTAAATGCCTCTCTCCCTACACACACAGTGTCCAAGGCTGGGCTGGACAGGGCTTGGAGCAGTCTGGGATAGTGGAAGGTGTCACTGCCCATGGCACAGGGTAGAATGGGATGAGCTTTAAAGTCCATTGTGGAATTCTGTCATTCTATTCAACGATTTTTTAAAAATAAAAGTGTATATATATTTTTTTTTTAATATTTTTATTATGATTCCACATATAAATTTGCATGGATATAATTCCTGAGTTGGGAAATAAGGCAAGACAAACACGAACCCTCCCCACAAATGGGGTGTAAGTGTGTGAGAGATGGTCCTCCTGCATTATGGGTCATATAAGAGCTCTCACATGCTCCTTCGGCACCTGGAATGGTTCTAGGATCAGAAATGTGTGGAAATAATCATAACAAATTATCCTCTCTTATATTTTTTCTCTTCCTAAGCCCTCCAGAAGTCCCAACTCCGCTACGGCCTGGCCCAGCTGTTATCAGTCACATGAGAGACTCTCCTTTACAAATCTTCAGAATTAAAAGTTGGGATTAAAAATAAAAATAATACAAAAGAAACCCCACCAACATGCATTTAGCAAGCTTATAATAAAAATTAAAAGATACTAATAAATACTGTGCTTATAAGCTGGTCTAAATCTATCCAAAATGCCCCGCAGTGAAGTCTTACATCAGTTATTATTGAAACATTAAATGCTTTTCTTGCAGGCTTCCAGCAATCAATTTAACTTTCAGTCATCTTGTCCCCATATGTGCTGCTCCTGTTGATGAAATGGCTATTAATAAAGGAATAGATGGCTATGAATCAAAGCAAGCTCTACTTAATCACATTAATCCAGAGTATGTTAAAGGCTTCAATTTTCTAAATAATTTTGGGCTTAATGCCTCTGAGATGGGCAGACTGCTCTATTGATGCAGCATCTGGTCCAATTTAAGCTGCATTGTGAAGGAGGAATTGTTAGGCCCTTGCAAAATTAAGGAAGACTGACAGTTTTAGGGATGCAACCAAAACTGCTACGGCTGAGACAAAAGATCCTGCAAGATATTGAAAAAGGGCCCGCGACAATTAAAAGGCAGCCCCTGCTCTGCAAATGCAGCTCCAGTGCTCAGTGAATTGTGTATGATTAACTTACTCCTCCTGATGGGATGAGCACTCCACACACTTCACCAGCGCCGTATTTTCCAGTCATTGAACATCCAACAGCTGCTGCTGTGAAATATGTTCACTTACCCATTACATTGGGATACCAATTAGGGAGGAATTATTTCAAAGGGAATGGCACCACCACCAACACTACCCTTGCAAAAGCAGAAATTTCTGGCTTTGGGATTTTTTTCCCCCTGAAAAGCGTATTTTTTTATTATTATTATTATTATTATTTTGTAAATGGAGGAATTCTGCAATGAAATTAGATTTGCCTTGGCTTGTAGCACTGAAATGCTGCTGCATTCAACTCAGATTTTTTTCAAAAAAGTATTTTAAATACTTCTAAGGGGAATAAAAACCTTCATTGGAGAACTGGTTTTAAATGTTTTTCAAATATTTCTGTAGGAGAATGAGTTTTAAAACCCAATCTTCATAGAAAGTTGTCAGTGAAGGAGACAACATGGTACAGTCTATCTACATTTTAATATTAAAACTAACATTACATTTGCTATTACATTTTTATAATATTTAATATTAAAATTACAAGAGCTTCAGGGGCAGATATTTTGTCAGTAACTTGATTAGAAATTAAAAGTAAATCCAATGAACTTAGTGAATATTCACTCCATATGTAAGGAATGAATGAAGCCAGAAAGTCACATTCTGCAGAGCTGTAAAGATCTGTCTGAAACCTTTAATTTAAATTAAAATAATGTTTTAGTTAAATATACAGAGCAGTTTAGGGGGCAGACATTGAATGTAGTTTGTAATATTAAATTTTGCAAAATGTGGACAATTATAAGAAGATTTTATGTTATACACTGGAGCATCTACTTCATCTTACAGGACTGGAAAGGAAACAGAACTTTAAAATAGAGCTTAAAATTAAGCAAAATATTCAAATCTATAGTTCCTCTTCAGCTGAATAACATAATTTAGATGCATAAATGTTACCATAATATTTTCTGAAAAATCCTCTTTGCCCAGGATTTCTCTCCTGGGAAGCTGAGAAGCCTCAAAGAAAAAGGAAAACAATATTATCTCATTTGCTTCTCCTGTGTTTTGCTGCTTTGGAATGTGGTTGGAGATTGTTTATCCAACATTTGAATTGTTTTTATTTAATGGCCAATCACGGTCAGGCTGTGTTGGGACTCTGGAAGGATTCATGAGTTTTCATTAGTATCTTGTTAAGCCTTCTGTAAGTATCCTTTCTCTATTCTTTAGTATAGTTATAGTATAGCATTCTTTTATATAATATAATACCATAAAATAATAAATTAGCCTTTAGGAACATGGAGTCAGATTCATCTTTCCTCCCCACGACAGGGGACCCCGAAAATACCACATATAAACACCAAAATATATCACCTAAAATTCTCTATGACTCCAGGAGACAAAACAGAGCTTCTGAGTTCCTTCCCCTTGCTGCCTGTGCTTTCCTCCAACACTCAGTCCCAGAAAAATCCATATATCCATGGATTTCAAAGCCCCTTAGAAGATAAGATAAACTATCTCCCTTTTTTTTATGAATGAGGACAATGGGCAGGAAGGGCTGAAGGCTACCCAAGTCAGCCTTGGAGCCAGGAATGAAAGGGAAGGAGCTGAACCTGCAGGTAACAGCCCAGCTGCCCCTGCTCTGTCACCCTGATTTTTTAAGATTTTCTGAGCCTTCTGATGTTTACATTCTTGTAATGGACTTTCTCATACACTTTCTGTAAATAACTTATTGTTTTGCATTCTTTTATGGAGGAGGAGAAATCTGATGGTTTGTCCAGTGTCGTTGGAGAGGTGGCACTTTCACCCTCCAATCCACTGTCACTTTTGGAAAGCTATAAATGTTGGAGTCAGAAAATAAACTTCCCTTTTTTCACCTTGAGAACAGCAGTGTGTACTCGTGTTGTTTCGTGTCCTACAGCAACACTGCTCCTCCTCCCATCCTGCTCCAAAGGGCTGCCAGGCAAATTCCAGCAGGGAACCACTGCTGAGGAACACCAGAGAGTCAGGAGCAGCAAAGGGCAGGAAAACAGATCCCAGCACATCCCCTGAGACACCTGCTTTCCTCGGAATGGAATGGGAATGGCTTTGGCTGCAGCCAGGGAGCAGCTCCATTCCTAAGAAAGGTTTCAAAAGGAGTTTTATGACAGCAGGGGAGAGGGGGATTCTGCCCCTCTGCCCCACTCAGGTGAGAACCCACCTGCAGAACTGCCTCCAGCCCTGGGATCCATCAGAGGGACCTGGAGCTGCTGGAACAATCCAGAGGAGGCCACAGAGATGCTCCAAGGGCTGGAGCCCCTCTGCTCCGCAGCCAGGCTGAGAGAGCTGAGGATGCTCACCTGGAGAAGAGAAGGATCCAGGGAGAGCTCAGAGCCCCTTCCAGGGCCTAAAGGGGCTCCAGGAGAGCTGGAGAGGGACTGGGGACAAGGGATGGAGGGACAGGACACAGGGAATGGCTGCACACTGCCAGAGGGCAGGGATAGATGCGATATTGGGAAGGATTTTTTTCCTTGTGAGGAACAATTCCCTGTGAGGCACATGGAGTGCCCAGAGAAGCTGTGGCTGCCCCTGGGTCCCTGGAATCATCCAAGGACTGGTGGGACAGGGCTTGGATCAACCTGGGATGGTGGAAGGTGTCCCTGCCCATGGCAGGAGGTGGGATGGGATGAGCTTTAAGGTCCCTTCCCACCCAAACTATTCTGGGATTTTGTTGTTGGCATGATAAGCACAGGGGCAGTTCGGGGATTCCTGGAAGAGGTGAGAAAAGAGAGAGTTATTTTCTGAGAACTCTGAAAATGTGTGAAAAGTTGTATCTTCTCTTTATGGAACACACAGGGAGCAGCAGCTGTAATGGATAAGTTGTTCCTCAGACTCTGGGCCATTCTTGTAATGAAGAGCTGTTAAATAGGCCTGAGTACAAATAAATAACCACTTGTCGTGCCGCTGATTTATAAAGAACTCATTTCTAGGTGTAATTCTATGGCAACAGCTTTTGTAAGGCACTCTTTGACACTGCAGCAGAGCTCCTGTTTAACAATTCAAATGCAGAAAAGATGGGAATAAAGGAGGCAAAAAGCAACTCCGTGAGATCCCTGCTTGCAGCTCAATTGTTTTGATGAATTCTGCCCTCACACGTTATATGAACATCTCATGTGCAGACAAATCCTGTTTCATGGGAACAATGGGTGTGCATGGAGAAAAGTCTATTATCATATGGAAAATAAAGGAATTAGAGGAGAATCAGAGGCGATAAATAGATGAATATGCAGGGAGACACTTGGCTTTCCACTCAGTTGGTCTGCAGGATTTGCTTTCCATATCTGCTGTGACACTGATTATTCCTGCACTTGGGTGGATCAAAACTGCCTGGCAGAAAAGCAGAAGCAACAAATGCAGTTCTGCTGCAAAGCAGTGCCATTTTTAATTCATTACTTTATTTTACAGAGCTGCCTGAAATAGTCATCCCTCAAGCAGGCCATAGAAATGATTCTCTTTATTATGCAAAGTTCCATAAATCTCAACTGCTGTACATGAAAGATACTGCTAATCTTTAGAGACCTTGGGTTGGAGTCTGTGAACTTTTTGGGAAAGACCAGGAGAAGTATTTTGCTCTTCCTACTTAATTGGATCTGGAACTGTGGAAGCTGGTAGCAAAATATTGCCAAATTTTGGTGTGACAGCCCTTGGTTCAAACACCTGCCCAGGGAGTTTGCAGTCAGGATCCCAAAGGACTCTCAAAATAAGAGAATAATCTGTTGGAAGTCTCCTAACTCCAGGTTTAGAGGAAATGCTCAGGAAGCACATTCCTTACATGTCCTGGTAAAGCCAGGCCACTGCTGAGACCCAAGTGTGAGATTATAAAATTATAAAATCATCAGGGTTGGAAAAGCCCCTCTGAAATCATCAAGTCCAACTGTTCCCCAGCACTGCCAAGGCCACCACTCATCTGTGTCCCCAAGTGTCACATCCACGGGGCTTTTAAATCTCTCCACCACTATCCTTGGCAGCCCCTTCCAATGTTTTACCACCTTTTCCATGTAGAATTTTTCCTAATAATCATCCTGAACCTTCCCTGGCACAGCTTGAGGCTGTTCCCTCTCACCCTGTCCCCATTCCTGGGAGCAGAGCCCGACCCCCTTGGTTGTCCCCTCCTGTCAGGGAGTTGTGCAGAGCCACAAGGTCCCCCCTGAGCCTCCTTTTCTCCAGGCTGAGCCCCTTTCCAGCTCCCTCAGCCCCTCCTGATGCTCCAGCCCCTTCCCCAGCTCCGTTCCCTTCCCTGGACACCAGGAGCCAGGTGAGAAGTTTGTTTTCTTCTACTGCTTGGGGCAATCTTGGCAGGGAGGAGAAGAAGAAGAGACAGAAAGGAAAGGTCCTGGAATCCATTCCCAGAGTTAACATCTGGGCTGATGCACCTGGCAGCAGCTTCATGCCAGGTACACTGTGGGAAGCCAAATCTCTGCTTTTCCCTGTGCAAGAATCTCATCTTGTTTGCTTCTATTTCCACATTTTGGATTATTTGGGTTATTTGGATATGGATTCCATTTTCCCCTTTGGATTACATATTGCTGCACGTTTAGGAGAAGAAGGAAGAAGGTTCTCTCTCCACCCAAAATCTGACCTAGTTAATACAAACTGGACCCTACTTTCCTTTTGCTTCCAAGCCTAAATTCAGCTCAGACTAAAGACACCAGATCCCAGCCCATACATTTCCATTTAATTTTAGCTTCACCTAAAGACTTCTGACCGGCTCACAAAGGCAGCTGGGACATGAGGGGAGAGCTCATTACACATTGCTCCTGCCTTTGAACACCTCTGAACACCTGCAGAAGGGTTGAGCTGGCCCTGAACACAGAGCAACGAGGCAGGAGAGAAAAGGAAACCATTTGTTAAAACAAAATAAATGAAGCGGTGAAAAATAATGGTCCCATCTGCACCTACCACTGGTTCAGGGTCAGCTCTGCTGGAGCCAAAAATTTCAAAGGAGGAGGATGGAATAGAATCCTGACCACCTCCCCCACCATCACCACCCCATTCAGATAATAATAATAATAGCAAAAATGTCAATATTTAGCACTCTTGCAATGCTTTGTAGCTTCAAAACATTGCAGAAACAGGGCAGGATCAGTGAGAGTGGAACTTCTTTTCCCAAGGTCTGTTTGCTCCTTGGTAGCCACATTTTTATCTTATCATCCTATTAACAGGCTGAGAGAAATTTCTTCCTGATGTAACACCATTAACATCAGCAGAATTATGTCTAGGATCAGTTTGACCCAATTTATTACTTTTTTAGGAGATGATAAGTGTGCTATAATGGTGTTCCATTTGACTTGGAACAAAGAATTTTCACAGCATTCAGCAGAGGGAATGACATGATTAAGCCTTGTGTCCTTTCCAAATAAAAATCTAAGCCATTATAACACAAAAAAATTCAGTAAGTGAGAAAAAAAAAAGGAAAAAAAGAAGTAAACAATGTGTAATTATGACAGTCGATAATTCAAATTTTCAGTTCAGCCCATGGTACCTGTCACCTCTCAGGATGAATAAAGCAAATTTGTGGCCAGGATAAATCAGGATCTCCTTAATCCCAGGTCACGGATCACATTTTTGCTTTCTACAAGACACTGACAGGAGGATGCAGGGAGTTGGTGTCAGACTCTTCTGGATGAGACAAAACAGCCTCCAGGTGCCTCAGGGAGGTTTAGGCTGGATATTAGGAAAAACTTCTTTATGGAAAGGATTATCACACACTGGCTCAGGCTGCCCAGGGCAGGGGTGCAGTGACCATCCCTGGAGTGCCCGAACAATGTGTGGGTGTGGCACTTGGGGACATGGTTTGCTGGTGGTGCTGGTTGATGGTTGGACTCGATGACAATCATATTTTTTTCCAAATTTTCCATCTTTTCCAGCTTTACTGATTCCATGAATGGAGGCCCCAAAGTACCAGCAACAGGAATGCAGCTCTGTTTTTCATAGCTCACAAGATCCCTGAGAGGAACGACCAGCCCCATCCATATCATATGTCAGAGACATCTTTCATGAAAATCCTTTCCTTAGGATTTTTTCCTCTTGAGAAGCTGAGAGGCCTCAGGAACAAAATGTAAACATTGATTATCTGCTGCTGTGGAATGCAACAGGTGCATCTGTGATTGGCCCATGCTGGATGTTTGTAATTAATGGCCAATCACAGCCCAGCTGGCTCAGACAGAGAGCTGAACCACAAACCTTTGTTATCAGTCATTCTTATTCTATTCTTAGCCAGCCTTCTGATGAAATCCTTTCTTCTATTCTTTTAGTATAGTTTTAATGTAATAGATATCATAAAATAATAAATCAGCCTTCTGAAACATGGAGTCAGATCCTCGTCTCTTCCATCATCCTAAGACCTCTGTGAACACGGTCACAATCATGCTCCAGTGAAACCCCAGTAACAGCCTGGGAACCCAGGGACAGCAGAATTAAAGATGATTTCCCTTCCTCTCTACTCCAACCCAGGCAGTGACATTTCTGTACACACTGAGATCATGGCTTTTCATATTAATTTTAATTCTCCTAAGCTTTGATTTCTCCAACTGTCTGCACAATCTGCTGCCTTTTCTCTCAGTCTAGCACAACACTTTGGGAGTAAAGGACCTTCTTTTTTTCCTCCGCTTTCCCCACCAAGGTCCCAGTCCACGCCAAGTCCAGCATTCAGAACATTAAACCCAGTTTTTAGCATTTTTTTTGTTCTGCTGCTGCACTCTCTTTGCAGAAAGCAAAGCTTTCCTAGATTTTATGGAAATGTGACATTAGGAGAGAATCACTCGAAGGCATTTCAGCTACAATTAACATTCTTCACTCCTCAGAAAGAAAATAAAAACAGCTCCTAATTGAATCACTTGACTGAGTAAACACTGGATTAAACTGAGAGGGAAAAGGAGTCGACAAAAAAACTGCAGTTGGACAAATGTTGGGATTTGGGTTTGTTTTCCCAGGAACATTTGATGTGTGTGGATACACTGTGGGAACAGATACTGCCACTGCCACAGAGCTTTTCTGGGCTCAGTAACAGCCACAGAAATGTCTCCAGGCAGAGAAATCTCATCATTCCTTCCTGATTCTTCCCAGACAGAGCACTCCTAGGATCCATGGATTTAAAAGGGGTGGTTGGGAATGTCAGTACAGACAAAACACCCCAAAAGGATTGAAAACAAGAGCAGGGCAGTGCAAAGAGTGCGCTGAGCTCCTCAGAGCAAAATATTCCTTGCTAAATACAAGTCTAGGAGGAGTCCTGGCTATGTAGAATAATGGAATTAGAATGGTTTGGGTTGCAGGAGACCGTAAAATTCCCACCCCTGCCATGGCTAGAGACACTTTTCCCCATCCCAGGTTGCTCCAAGCCCTGTCCAGCCTGGTCTTGGATGCTGCCAAGGATCCAGAGGCAGCCACAGCTTCTCTGGGAATTCCATTCCAGCTGCTCAGCACTCTCACAGGGAAGAATTTCTTCCCAGTATTATCCCGTCTAAACCTACTCTGTCACTGTAAACCCACTCCCCCTTGTCCTGTCCCTCCAGGCTCTTGTGAAAATTCCCTCTCCATCTTCCTTGTAGGCTCCCTTCAGGTACTTCTGAGTGTTTTCCTCTTGCTTTTAACAAAGCAGCTGCTTTGGAAGACAAACAGGACAATCCTTCAGATGATTTTTAAGAGCTCCAAGAGGGTTCCATCCAAGGCAGGCAGCTTCTCCTCCTTTGGAAGGACAAATTTAGGGTCAACCTGGAGATGTGGACAAAGTGACCAGCCTGAGGTGACCTCATCCAAGTAGAAATCAGGTTTGCTCTGAGTGCTGCAGGAACCAGATCACCTTAAGGTCCCTCCCTCATTCACAGTTTGGTAGACTCAGTAAGTGGCTTTATAGCTTGTTTTCACTTTACAAGGGTCTCCAGAGCAAAAACAAGGAGTACTTCAAGTACAAGAAGCACAAGAAATACAAGAAGTAAGAGACCCCACTGGCTGCCATAACAACAGTGAATTGTTGATAACTTCATTTTCACTAACACACCAAACTGTTCTAGTGCTGGTGGCCACAGTTCACATCACAATGTTAATCCTGAGTAGATGAATAACAGCAACTATTTGAACTGTTGGGTAAGAAACAGCACATCCTGTGCAGAAGTGATATTTTCAGACTTCCTATGGCAGATCTGTCTTTTTTTCCCCCATTACCTTGTTTTTTCATCACTTTCCAGCTCTCCTACTGCTCTGAGCCCTACTGATGGTACAGAGGTACAGCACATTACTATGGAATACTCGTAAATAAGGGAAGACTATCAGTAAAGGAAATTTTTCCTTCCTCCTCAGAATAAATACTTAATTTCCAGACACGTTGATTTGGAGCTGCCAAGAATTAACCTTTAGCAAAATATCCTTTAACAAGTTCTCTTTGAAACTTCCTGCACGGGCTCAGCACTGGAGTTAATGAACCCCCAATTTCCCCTCCTATTTGTGAATGCCAGGAATAAAATCGTATTAAAGAGGTGGATAAACAAATTAATACGGAAAAGGTCATCAGTGATGATTAAAGACTAAATCATTAATACCTGGAAGCTGGGAGGTAAATGAAGACAGAACTTGGTCTGGTTTGGGTGGGAAGGGACCCTAAAGTTGATCCAGGTCCAGTTGACCCTAGCCCAGGCTGTTCCAAGCCCCATCCAGCCCAAGCCATGCTGATTTCTGCTGCAGCAAATTCTTAGATCAGCTGCATCCTTGGTGTGAATCAGCACAGCAGGTACATTCCAAACAGTCCAATGTCCTCCCTTCCTATTATTCCTTTTCTGAGATTCTATACCCAAGGAATTTCCAGAAAAGTAGCTTAAATAAAAAGGGAATGTGGTGCCCAAGTGAAGGGCAAAATAAACTTCTGAGTGACCCAGTTATCCCAGCAATGGCCAAGGTATTCCTTAAACATCCTGGGGTCAGGAGAAGAGTGATCCACCCTCCCTCCTGCCCCTGTTGTAGGGGGATCCAGGTCCCAGACACAATTTTTGGAAAGGGTTTTGAAGTCAATGAGCAAAAAGCAGCAGGAGCCTCAGCTGTACCTCAATTATCTTTTGTCAGAAGCATTTTGGGTGCCTTGTGGGTGATCCCTGGGGCTCTGCAGGCAAAGATCTCTGCTGCAGTGTTAAAAAGAATTAACTGAGTCCTACAAATCATTTAGGAGGGGTGTTGCACCCTATTATTGTGGGGAAGTTGCCCACAGATGGAAATGGTGGAACTTCCATCGTTCTGGGTGTTCAAATAAAAATTGGATGAGTCTTTTCCATTGCTTACACCCAGGACTTCCAACCTGACAGATACAAAGGGATGGATTCTACTTTGCAATGGGTTTTGATGTTTCATCCAGAAGTTTGCAGGTGCTACTCTACACCTTCTCTAATCCCAGCTCCACAATCTCCCCTTTTTTAGTGCACCAAACCTTCTGAAAGGCTTTTGTCTCTTTTGTCTCTTTGCAAAGAATTCATCTGCAATGGATGTGCTCAAATCTTAGCCCAGGAAATCCAGGAACACCCCTGAGCTCTGCCTTTCCCCAAAATCCTTCTCTAAATATCCTTTAGATTGTTGTTGCTGCCGTGCATCACAGCCATGAGGATCCAAAGGTCTTTTGCCTTTCCTTTCACTGGATGGAGTTCTTGTCTTCCTCATGGACCAAATTCTCCTCACCTGGAGGAAGCTGAGGTAAAAATGAGTGTCTGCAAAGGTGACACAGAGCACAACTTCTCTATAAAAATTTACTTATCGAAAGCTGAACTACAACAGCTTGGGCATAGCTGAGCAAATAGAAGTTAAACTCCTGTGGTTTGATAATTTCATTATTCATCCAACACCTAGAAACTGTGCAGGTCACTTGCAGAATTATTCAAAATCTTAATTACCTCTGTGAGACAAGAGTTAATTTCTAAACTTTTCTATGCCAGCACAGGAAGATGTTCCATAAAACAAGCAAGTCAGGGGGTGATGTTTGCACAGAGTAATTGCAGTGCTCTCCCAATTTCAGGAAAAATACATTATCAAACATATCCACACTGACACCACAGCATTTCAGTCCTGTGCCTGAAAGGAAGGAAGATTTCACCTGGGGGAATGAGCAGCAGAAGAGTAGGAGCACAACCAAATAAACAAGAAATGCAAGGAAAATGCCAACATGTTCTATCACCTGCTTTCATTCCAGAGCCATGGTCTCCCAAGAGATGCAGCTTCTCCCTGATTTCACAGACAGTGGTTTGGGTGGGAAGAGATCTTAAAATCCATCCCTTTCCACCTCCTCTGCCATGGGAATTATCCCAGGTTGCTCCAAGCCCTGTCCAACCTGGCTTTGGACACTTCCAGGGATCCAGGGGCAGCCACAGCTTCTCTCTGCCAGGGCCCCAACACCCTCTCAGGGAAGGATTTATTCCCAATACCTACCACCTGTAGTAACCATAAATTCTGGGAGCACAGTTTGAGCACAGACAAACTGCCTTTGTAGCTTATTTTTTCTTAACAAGGTCTCCACAGCAAAAAGAACAAAAAAGACAAAAAGTAGGAAACCCCCCCACCACCAGCCTCAACAACAGCACTGAGGCTTTTTACAACACCATTTTCACAAATACAAACACTGTTGTGATAGTTAAAATGAAGCAGCTCTGTGCTGCATCCTCTGTTTTCAGGCCCAGTGACATGGGGAACATCTCAGCCCAATCCTGCTTGGAATCTCCTGTGAAAATGAAGCTCCTTTGGGAGCTTCCTGCAGGCTCCAGGTCAGAAGATTTTGTCTTTGACTTGCTCTGTAATGGCTCTTTCAACCTCTGGGGCTGCCACATTTTCATCTTGTATATATCTTTAATAAAGCAGGAGACGGGGAAGATGGAAACAACACATCTCAGTGGAATACAATTCAAATAAAGTTGTTAATAATAAATAATATATTTGGAATTTATATTGCTGCTGCTACAACCCAAGCCTGTGATTGTGGGCAATGCTGGGATAAACAGATGAAAGGAGCAGAGGACAGCAGTGAGGCTATGAGGATTTTAAATTTGCTACGAGGCACAATCAGGTATCTAAATAATAAATATCACTTAGGTTTCTTCAAGCCTGAACCAGACAAGACACTGACCCTGAGAAGTCAAATTCTGAAATGGAAAATGAACTCAGCCTTGATTACAGATGGAGCAGAGCTCCCTCAGCAGAGCTGCTGCCATCCCTTGTGGGCAAGGAGCTTTTTGTTTTTCAGGCAATGGCAAATTTACTTATCATTTCTTTACCATGAAAAACATCTATTTATTCTGCCTTTCATTTTTAAATGACAAATCTACAGACTCCATTCCTGCATCCTGGATTTTAAGGTACAATAAAGTTTTCTTGGTCAACTTCTCAGCTGAAAAATAACATGTGTCAGGAGTGTCAGCTTTGAAAATTTGGAGGTAGAGCTGCAGAGGAGCAGGTAAGTGAAATTCAGTGCATCTGTTGGGTTCTTGTTGCCAAGGTTTTATCGTTACAGCAGCATCTGCCATCACCTTTCCAAATTATTTTTGAAGTGAAATTGCTACATTCATTTTATTTCATGACTTAGCAATTCAATGGAGGACAAATTATAGTTTCTAGGGTCATGTCAAGGTTTAGATGCACATCCAGGAGGATCCTAGGACGATAATCTCATGATTGCAGAGACACAACTTGTTCCAACTGTTCTAGTTAACAAAAATTACAGATTTTCTACAAAATCCTGTTCTTCAATTGCTACAAAAAATACACAAAACAGTAATTCCCGCATTTCATGACATTAACTTAGATTGATGCAGTATTTTGCACTTTGGCTAACCTTTCCTTCCTTTCTCACAGGTGAACTGGGGGGGGAAAGGGGAGAGGTGGAGCAATTGGCCAATCCTATCAAGGCACAGATCAAGGGCATGGTGAACACTGAGATTCTTCACAGTCATTAAAATTCCTATATCCTGTTCTTATAAGGATTTAAAAAAAAAAAAAAAAAAAAAAAAAGACCAGACAAAGGCACAACAGGAATCTATTCTCTTGACAGCAATTTAATAACAAAAGAAAATGTTCTGAGCCACTCTCATTACTGCTTGGAAACTTTAATCTTGAGGACTCAGTTCCTGTCCATGGAAACCTTCAGATCCCTTTTTACAAGCTGCAGAAAGGGAAGGGAATATTAGTAGTTTAATTATACATTTAAACACTTTGGAGAAGCCAGAGCCACTTTGGAAGAGTGCTGTAGTGTCCAGCTGAAGGGTTCTCCAAGGAATGTAAGGCCATGCCTGAGCATCGGGAGAGTCACAAATTCATGACAGCTCTGGAGCCAGGCTGGGAGAGCTGGGGGTGCTCACCTGGAGAGGAGAAGGCTCCAGGGAGAGCTCAGAGCCCCTTCCAGGGCCTAAAGGGGCTCCAGGAGAGCTGGAGAGGGACTGGGGACAAGGGATGGAGGGACAGGACACAGGGAATGGCTCCCACTGCCAGAGGGCAGGGATAGATGGGATAATGGCAAGGAATTGTTCCCTGTGAGGGTGGTGAGACTCTGGAATAGAATTCCCAGAGAAGCTGAGGCTGCCCCTGGATCCCTGGAAGTGTCCAAGGCCAGGCTGGACAGGGCTTGGAGACACCAGTCTGGTTTAGGTGAGGAACCCAAGTCCAAGAGCTCTGGTGATCTCTGTAATTAAGGGACAATAACTGCAATTTCATCCTCAATTTATATCTTCTGCAGGACACAGGGAATGGCTTCCCACTGCCACAGGGCAGGGATGGATGGGATTTGGGAAAGAATTCTGGGCTGTGGACCTTGAATAGAATTCCCAGAGAACCTGTGGCTGCCCCTGGATCCCTGGGAGTGTCCAAGGCCAGGTTGGACAGGGCTTGGAGCAACCTGGGAGAGTGGAAGGTGTCCCTGCCCATGGCATGGGGTGGAAATGGATGAGCTTTAAGGTCCCTTCCCACTCAAAATCATTCCAAGATTCCAGGATTCCATGAAAATGCTGACAGTTTGTCACAGGAGTTTCTTCTGCATTTTTACGGAAGGGCAAATCCAAGAAGCCAAGAACTTTCCAATATTACATTTATTTCTCTATTGCTATCAACAACTCCTGAAAAATTCCCATCACATTTCCCATTGTTGCCTTTTATATCAACAGTTTATGCACAAACATGTAAAATTAACCCCACATTACTCAGCCAAACCCTCCCCACACCTTTCCATCCTTAAATAACAACATCCCGACCACCACCCTGCCCTGGGCTTGTGGAATTAACTTGGGAAATCACCAGCTGACCACAGGGACAGGAGGTAACAGAGCAAGAAATTAATTTTCCCTTTCTCCACTCTCCTCCATCAGCTATTTAGAAGCCTTCCAGGTGACCTTTGGGAGCCAAGACATTTTAAGGAGAACTGGAAATCCAATATGGAAGAATCAGTCAAAATAATAATTCTTATGGAAGAAGCTGTAGTATTTCTCAGAAAAACCTGGATTTTCGGCTTAGGAAATGTGAAACAACTTCACAGCCAAATATTTTACATAACTCAGAGCGGAAACAAAGTCTGTGTGGCACATTGTTATATTGAATTGTTAACTATTAGAAATTGTGATTTGTGCATGAGAGAAAATGCCTCAGAAAGATGAGAATTGACAAGATTATAAATTGGTTTAATTCACTGAATCTCAGCCTTCTAACTAATATCATACAATAACCAGACATGCTTTATTTTTCTCTACATTCCAGTCACTGAAGATAAACAAAGAAAACAACTGAAAGCAAACCCAAATGACCTGCTCACATGTGAACAGCCTGAACCACAAGCCTATAAACGACCCTGTTTTTAAGGAAATCATCGTTAGCTGCGTATTTTATATGGTAATTGTACATCCCCAGTTTATGCATAACAACAGCAGAGTTCTTCCCTTCTGATTTCAGTGCCACTTGAGCTATGCAGATTTCTAAAAGCTTATGAATATACAGAGCAACAGAATTGTTCTGAACATCTGTAAGCAAAATATGAAAAGATGTTTGGTGCTGAATGAACATCCTGGGTTGTGTAATGCTGGCCAAAAATGGTGTATTTATGTATTAGGAGAACGCACTGAAAATAGCTCCAAATCCTGCACAGCCTCCAGAAGGCTTTTTCAGATTGTCCTCTGTATGGCTGTCACCAGAAAATGGAAAAAGAATTTTCCATTCCATTCTAATCAAATTTAATTTCCCTTCCCTTCTCCCATAAAGTGGAAAAATAATTTTCCATTCAACTCAAATTTAATTCCCTTTCCTTTCATTTTCTTTTTCCTTTTCCTTTTCACTTTCCCTTTCATTTTCCCTTTTTCTTTTTCACTTCCTTTTCATTTTTCCTTCCCTTCCCTCCCCTTCCCTTTTCATTTTTATTTCTATTTCTATTTCCATTCCATTCCATTCCATTCCATTCCATTCCATTCCATTCCATTCCATTCCATTCCATTCCATTCCATTCCATTCCATTCCAATTTAATTCCCTTTCCCTTCCTTTTCCTTTTCCTTTTCCTTTTCCTTTTCCTTTTCCTTTTCCTTTTCCTTTTCCTTTTCCTTTTCCTTTTCCTTTTCCTTTTCCTTTTCCTTTTCCTTTTCCTTTTCCTTCTATTTCTATTTCTATTTCTATTTCTATTTCTATTTCTATTTCTATTTCTATTTCTATTTCTATTTCTATTTCTATTTCTATTTCTATTTCTATTTCTATTTCTATTTCTATTTCTATTTCCATTCCACTCCATTCCACCTCAAATCATCCCTTTTCCTCACTTTTCACAATTTCCAGCAAGTTTCTGCCTTTTTGGCTGCCTTGCAGCACCTCTGCACAGGGCTCCAAGTGCCCATTATTTGTCCGTGTCACTTTTCACACCCTTTCCATGAAGCCCATGTTAGAGTTTGTCACTAAGAACAAGCCCCAGTGTCACCATTTGGCATAAAAGTGTTAACAAGAAAATAAACCAAAGGAAAACTTCCAAGTGTGTCCAAGAAAGAACAGGATTTTCTCCTCCAGCAGCATTAGGTGGCTACCAGAGTTTCTGTGGTTTAGATCACAGAAAGAAACTGCATTGGAGTTTTGTAGTGCAGAGTAAAAAAAAAATGCAAGGGTTCGGCCTGGAAATGACAAGATGCTGTGCACTGAAGTGTGTGAAGAATTAACAGATTATTAATCAGAATAGAATATTTGTTCATACACTGACTCATTAATTATTAGGAGACAGCAATGGGATGGGCGTTCATAGATTTCAGCACAGTTTGGGATGTAAAGTCAACCCCAAATCTCCTCAATCACAGACACTCATTTCACTCTTCACATTCATAATTCAGCAGTCCACTCCTGATCCTTAAAAACCAAAGAGGAAAGACTCACCTGAGCACACCTCCTTGTAGGTAGGGTTTGGGGTATGTCCTCCGGCATAACCCACTTGAGTGGAATACACTCCTTTCTGCCTCCAGAACTTCCTCTCAGCTCCCCAGAAACACCCCATACCTGAAGAGGGCACAAAATACACATTGAGAGGTCAAAATCTGCCAATACTCAATCACTCATTTGCATATTAATTGATACAGGGCATAGTGGAAGGAACATCTATAGGCAGCACCTGCTGGTCAAGTGTTGTCCAAGTTTATTTATAGAGTAACTATAAAGAGAAATCCATTCTGCATCAGAGCACGACTCAAGCACAGCCTGATTTATGCTTCTGAATATCAATTTATCACAGAGGACAAACCTTGAAAGGGTTTGAGGGCCCAAACAAGGAGAAATCTCATGCACACACCAAAAAATAATTTCTTATAAGGCAATTGTGCTGTTTGTGCAGCACCATTTTTACCTGAAGTGATTAGGAAGCTGTCAAAACACAATAATTTGTATTAATGGCAAACAGTTATTTAATTTTCTGCTTTCAGGCAGAGGTGGAAGCAATAATGGATTATATTATATGTTATAAAAAGGGAAAAATGCTTCAGCTTAACAATTTATGCACAGAGATATTTGATGTTCAGACAAGATTTTTGTAGTCATTCGCCCCCATGGCCAATTATCAAAGGACATCAGACTGTTTAAGGGTCTAAATTAAAACCTCTTCTGGTTAAAGGAATAAGCACCACCTACACTGACAATTGTCTGATGGCTTAGTTAAATAAATGTTTAAGGGACTATTTATGAAAGTTTTTATTTAGAGTGTCATGAAGATTCCAGTATTGTCAAATTGGAGCAATGCATTTTTCTTTTCAATTATAACATCCTGTTATTATTCCCTTTCTAAAACAGTTGAAATAAAGGCAGTAAAAATAAACATTAAATACACTATTTCTGTATACACAGAAATTAGTGATTCATGAGAGTTTTCTCCAGGTAACCCTGCAGATATAACAGGGTAAAAAGTCATAGAAATGATCCTTCAAAGCACAACCAGAAGAGCAGAGCAGCCCCTCCTTGATGCCTCACAATGTTCCTTCTTTGAACCTTCAGAAATTACCTTCAAATTTAAGTTTTAATTCACCAAAAAGTACGGAACTGGGATTTCTACTTCTAATTCAGATGCTTAAGCAAGCTGCAGCAATTAAAAGCCAAGGCTGCTCCTGGAGATCCTGGAAACAGGCTCCTGGAGATCCAGGAAACAGGAACTCTTGAGGACAATTCCTGCAGAAGATACAAATTGATGATGAAATTGCAGTTATTGTCCCTGGGTTACAGAGACAACCAGGGCTCTTGGACTTGGGTTCCTCACCTAAATCAGACTGGTGTCTCCAAGGCCCATCCAGCCTGGTCCTGGACACTTTTAGGGATCCAGGAGCAGCCACAGCTTCTCTGGGAATTCTATTCCAGGGCCTCCCTACCCTTACAACCAAAAATTCCTTCCATCCATCCCTGCTCTCTGGCAGTGTGCAGCCATTCCCTGTGTCCTGTCCCTCCATCCCTTGTCCCCAGTCCCTCTCCAGCTCTCCTGGAGCCCCTTTAGGCCCTGGAAGGGGCTCTGAGCTCTCCCTGGATCCTTCTCTTCTCCAGGTGAGCACCCCCAGCTCTCCCAGCCTGGCTCCACAGCAGAGCCAGGAACTCCCATGGAATTGGGAATTGGGCACACCAAGACTGTATGAAACTCCTTCCAAGGGTGATTTAACTTGTTTTGGGTTTTTTTTTTTTTTTTTGCTTAGATCCCAAGTCTGGATCTGCATGAGACACATGGAAAATAAACTCCTGCCCAACTCTAATACTTCAGTGCTTTGCATCCTTAGTATTCCAAGGGAAGTTTGAGCTCCAGCTGCCTAAAATTCCAGCTGTGCCCATAGCAGGTGAGGCTGAGCCTCTCACAGGAAGCAATTTATCAAACTACCACTGGCTGGACAAACACACTGAAGGGAGGCCAAAGAGCAACATCATCCATGCCAAGGAATGGGGCAGATCCACATTTTCTTCCACATTACATTAAGAAGACAACCCAAACTCAGGTTTGAGCTCAGATACAGGCCCAACTCAAAATACAAAGCAGAAATGCTCATTCTTACTGTTTTTTTCAGGGATTTTAATGCTCAATAAATCACTAATGTTGCTGTTGAAATCCCTGATCATCAGGGCTGTGGCCAATGACCTGATCAATAACTATTATTGGGGATTCTCTCATTGATAATCATCTCTGACCCCTCTTTCCAGGGGCAGGGAAAGAGGCTGAGGCTCTCATAGGAGGCAATTTATCAAACTACCACTGGCTGGACAAACACACTGAGGGGAGGCCAAGGAGCAACATCATCCATGCCAAGGAATGGGACAGATCCACATTTTCTTCCACATCATATTCCTAGGCCAGCACCTAGGAATGTGTGAATGAGCAACCCAAGATCAAGAAGACAACCCAAACTCGGGTTTGAGCTCACATACAGGCCCAACTCAAAATACAATACAGAAATGCTCATTCTTACTGTTTTATTTCAGGGATTTTAATGCTCAATAAATCACTAATGTTGCTGTTGAAATCCCTGATCATCAGGGCTGTGGCCAATGACCTGATCAATAACTATTATTGGGGATTCTCTCATTGATAATCATCTCTGACCCCTCTTTCCAGGGCAGGGGTGGATTCCTCATCCCTGGTGGGATTTAAAAGTTTTGGGGATGTGGCACTTGGGGACATGGGTCAGTGGTGGCCTTGGCAGTGCTGGGGGATGGTTGGACCTGAACTAGTTTGTGACTCTGTGGATTTCACCAGTGACCTCTGTCCCCATCATGGTTCCTCCATTTTTCCCTCTTCCAGCTGATCCCTGAGTTTATTGTGCCGCCCTTTCCCGGAGAGAAAGGGATTTTATTCTCCTGAAGAACTGCTCTCATCATTTTCTCAAGTGTGCTGCCACCTCACACAAACAATAAATCCTCCCATCCCCGAGAACAGATAAAATTGAAATCTTTGTCATAATAAAACAACCTGCTGGTAAAGAGACATCATTTACAACAATCCAGCACTAAATTGCTTTCCCCAGCATTAATCCATTCAGCTGATGTTTGTTATTCTGCTAAAGTGGTGCCACGTTCGACAGAGAAATTGTCATAAGGAGAGAAATATTAACAATAAAATCCCACATAATATTCTGGAATTAGACACGTGAGCTCATGGAGTGCCTGTTTTCCAGAGCACTGGCTGCCTCTAGCCATGGTTAATGTGGACAATTATCACCAAAACAGGGAAATAATTTCAGTTCAAGGTTTCACGTGGTCGTGTAGTACAAAAAAAAAGTTTACATCCCTTAATTATTACTACTTTAGTACCGAAACTGAAGAAGTAAATAATTCAAATAATAAATTTAAATAATTAAATAAAAACGCAGAGGGGGAAACAAATAAGTACAAAAAAAACCAAGGAGGTAAAGAACCATAAAAGCAAAATAAGCCACCCATATTATAATTTAAAACTCAAAAACATGAATGTGATTTTAAACTATTCATGAAGAGATTTGCATAATCCCCAGTAGTGGGGAAGTGAGTGCAGCTTTGGAGTTACAGAGGGAGCTTCTGGAGGCATTCCTAAGAGGAAGAAAAAAAAGAAGGAAACAGGGAAACACTCATGCTTCTAGAAAAAATAAAAAGTCTTATTTGAACATAATGGGTATTGCAGAGGAGTGTTTCAGCACTGAAGACATTTGTCACTTTTTAATTGCTAATTTGCAAAACAAAAACAAGAATAGTGATGGGTTTTGACTGACTCTTAATTGAAATTTCAAAAGGTGTTTTAATTTCTTTTTTTTCTGGTTTTGAACTTCAAACCAAACAGATTCAGACAGGAATCTTTAAATTTTCAAGCATCCCTATGAAAAAATATTAATCAAACAATTGGGGATTAAATTATAGAATCTATATTCCATTCCAGCATCCACATCCATTTTCTCCAGCTATTGTCTTTATGGATCCATACTCCTATAGATCCTCTGAACACAGTTTTTTGTCACCAAGGACCCTGTGTTTCCATAGGCAACCCTGTAATTTGCATATTCTTAATAAATAGCATAAGCTGAAATATTCTTCTAAAATAATGAAAGCAAAGTGCTACTCTGATAAGAGAGATAAGCACTCCATTTGTAGAGATAAAAAAAATTTGAAATATTCCAAGACAAACAGAGCAGAATGGAACTTCTGCTAGCAGGTGTTAGCAGGGATTAGCAGCTTTTATGGATTAACCACATTGACCAGGTCTGCACAGAAGCTTCAACATCCAGGGATTCATTTATTTCCCTAAATGGAGACATTTGGGATCATTTGAGATGCCTGAGGATATCCAGGACATCTGTGTGCACAAGGCTGACATAAATGACACAGAATTCGGGAGAGACACGTGAAAGGGCAGGGTAAACACTCCTGGACATGGCAAATGGAAGTCATGGAATCAGGGAATGGTTTGGGTGGGAAGGGACCTTAGGGATCATCCAGTTCCACCCCCTGCCATGGGCAGGGACACCTTCTACTGTCCCAGGGTGCTCCAAGCCTTGTCCAGCCTGGCCTTGGACACTTCCAGGAATCCAGGGGCAGCCACAGCTTCTCTGGGAATTCTATTCCAGGGCCTCACCACCCTCACGGCCAACTATTCCTTCCCAATATCCCATCCATCCCTGCCCTCTGGCAGTGGGAAGCCATTCCCTGTGTCCCGTCCCTCCATCCCTTGTCCCCAGTCCCGCTCCAGCTCTCCTGGAGCCCCTTTAGGCCCTGGAAGGGGCTCTGAGCTCTCCCTGGATCCTTCTCCTCTCCAGGTGAGCACCCCCAGCTCTCCCAGCCTGGCTCCAGAGCAGAGGGGCTCCAGCCCTTGGAACATCTCTGTGGATTCCTCTGGACTCTCTCCAGCAGCTCCACATCCTCCTGATATTGGGGATCCCACAGCTCCAGTTGGGTCACACCAGAGTGTCCCATTTGCCTATCTTAAGACAGGAGAAACCAGTCCCTACCCCAGAGACAGACATTACAAAACCCTGAGAGTCCCTGAATCTGAAGTTGAACCAAATCTCCCTAAATACAGTTATTTGTGTCTGATTTTGTGTCTATTTCTCTTCCACATCCATAAAAAATGACCAGCCCTACAAGCTCAGTAGGACTCTGTGCTGCAGAGATGAGTCCCAGACAAAATTACTAATTCCAAAGTTGTCTATCCTCATAATAATGTTCACAGCTTGTAATATTGTTAATTCCTTTTTTGTGTGTACTGTGTACAGAAGCCATCAAACAGCACCAAAAAATCGACTGGAAAACTTATTTGAAAATTATTCAACATTCCAGACATTTTCTCTCAATCCCACAAGAAGCTCCACAATCTCCAAAGGAAACGTTTCCTCACCTTTGTTCTGATCTCTTCTCCAATACCTGTTCCTGTCATATCTGAATGATCCTTGGTCTCCAAGAAGATTCCCTGATGCAAATTCCTATTTATGATTCCATTATGCAAATGAGCACAGGCAGCAAATTTGCATAAGAAGGGTGCTCCTGACCCAAACTCCAGCCTCACAAACTGCACCCATTCTGTGCTAATTAACACCCATTAACTCCGGAGCTCAATGGAAGCTTCGGGGACCCTCAGCCTCCCATTTATTCCATTTATTTAAAGAAAGTCACAGGGGTACATTGTGTTCTACACTGGCCAATTTTCATTTCTTATCATGTACAGATATAAAATGTTTTCTTTCATTTGTGCAATATTTTTAATGCTTTTTGTCATTTATTTTTGTGGAATATCCTTCTCTGGCAGCATCAGGTGCAGACACCCCTGACTTCCCACCGACCTTTCCCTCCTGCCAGCTTTATTTCCAAGCCTTCCCTCTCTCCCTGTCTTCCCACAGCAGATCCAACAGGACATCTAGAAGACTCTTTTTTTTTTGTCATATTTTGAAGAATGAATGCATTATTTCCTTGGCATGCCAAGCCTCTCCTGGCCCGCCGCCTGCCATCCCTACACCCACACTCCAAGGCACTTTTCCATGCAGCAGATTAAGGAGCTGTTCCCATGCCAGCAATGCCTCGCTGAGGAAGATGAACTGCAAAGGACACGGATCCTGCTCCTCCTTCTGTTAGCGGGATTTTGGGATATGTTCCACCAGCTGGGAGGGGTGTGTGCGGTGGATGGAGGGGGGGAAATGTCAGTTTTAAATATAATAAAACATGCTGGGAGAACAAAGAGCAGAGGAAAACCTCTTTCCAATGCCCAGAGGAGGGGAAGGAGCGGGACAGGATCTTTCCAGACTCTCGTGCCAGGCTCTGCCCGGAGTCCCTGGGAGCAGTGGCTGTGCCAGATGCTCCAGTGCCACAGGATCCAGCCACAGGCTGCTCCCATACACTGAGGAAGCAAAGGACAGCCAAGAGCACATCCCACCGACTACCTCAGAGCTTCCTGCCCGAGCCAGCATCTCCGGGAGCTGCAGGCACAGCTGCCAGCATCCTGCTTCCCTTGGCCAGCACAGGACTTGGCCCAGATTTTGAATACTATTGATTTTGTTCCCTCTAAAAAATCTGGAGAAGGAAATGCTCAGCTGCTTCGACCTGAAATGATTTTTTTTTGTTGTTTTATTTCCCCCCCCTCCCCATCCCTCCCCAGCTGGAATTGAGCCTCGGCAAGTTCCATCCCTATAGAATAATGCTCATTCCATACATTTCAGCCAAATGCCGAGTGTGATTGGCATTTTCCTCCTTAAAAAAACTGTGGAGAGCAGTTGGTACAGCTGATTGATTGAAGACAGTCCAAGTACTGATATTTCTGAGCACGGAGCCAAAGGGATATTGATGCTCTGTGCTCTGAAATCGCGGCAGCCATTAATTCTTAGAGCTCCTCAGGCCGAAGAGGGGACCTTGGCTTCACCAAGGAAGGTCAGGATGAGATCTTGGTGAGCACCATTGTGTTCCCTCCCCAAATAACATGGGCAAGGAAGCTGTGATGGGAACCTGCAGATCTCTGGAGGATCTGCTGGGGAGAGTCCACAGGAATCCACAGAAATCCACAAATGTTCCAAGGGCTGGAGACCCTCCAGGCTGGGAGAGCTGGGGGTGCTCATCTGGAGAAGAGAAGGATTCAGGGAGAGCTCAGAGCCCCTTCCAGGATCTAAAGGGGCTCCAGGAGAGCTGGAGAGGGACTGGGGACAAGGGATGGAGAGACAGGACACAGGGAATGGCTTCTCACTGCCAGAGGGCAGGGATGGATGTGATTTGGGAAGAAATTCTTGGCTGTGGACCTTGAGTAGAATTTCCAGAGAAGTTGTGGCTGCTCCTGCATCCCTGGAAGTGCCCAAGGTTGGACAGGGCTTGGAGCACCCTGGGGCAGAGGAAGGTGTCCCTGTCCATGGGAACTGGATGATCTCTAAGGTCCCTTCCAACCCAAACCATTTGCTCCAAGAGCAAACTGGATCCCAAATCCCTTGGGAAGGGATACGGCTTTGTTGTGCTGTATCCCTCAGATAGAGCTTTGCTGAACACTTTGATACTGTCTGTGCACTTACACAACTCTTATTAAGGCCTTGAAAATCTAAAACGATCAAAGCCATGTCCTTAAGATAAAAATTCAGCATGAAACTACCCCAGAGCCTTTGTTCTGAGTTTCTTCAAGTTCTTGTCGAGGACCTGGAAAGAATTCCAGAGTCAGATTGAAATGCACTCTCATCTTTTGCACAGCACTGAGACACGTAGGGTGCTTTGGAAGCCATCTGGATCCATATAGGATTAATGTTATCAATCAGGATTTAAACAAAATTGTACCACTGATACCCTCAGGGGTTTAACATCCAACAGTCCCCGAATATCTGAGCAATCACAGAATATTTGAGATCACTGGGAAACAATCAGCTAAGAAATGGTTGGGAGGAATAGGGGGAAAAAAACGGTGAAACAGAACAAGTTGAGCTGAAAGAAATGAAACTGCTGATGACAGATGGCATTAAGAGGATGATCTTCCTCGATGAGCGTTGGCTCTAATGCTCCAACAGGGTTGATAAATATGTTGAACAGCTTGCCTGGGGCAAGTCAAACAAAGCCCTGGGCAAGAAATTTAAAATGCAGTTTGCCTAACAGAGCAACTAAAGAGGAATTTCTTGGCTCACCGTTTTGCCAAGATGTGTTCTGTTCACACTGCATGAATTCCCAAGTGAAACTGTTTGGTTTGCTTCTTTTTTTTCTTTCCATAGGAGAAGCAGAAGCCTCATGTTCATTCAAATTAACAAATGCCCAGGAAATTGGTTCCTGCCTGTGGCTGCTGACGTTGGACGCGGGCGTGGGCACGTGTTTGTGTACGGATGGATGTTTGGATAAAAGCTGCACAACAGATTATTGCAAAAGGAAAAGCAGATTATCATCAGAGGGAAGGAATATTTTACTGTCAAGAGAAAAAACTGCCATGTTTTCAGCATGGGAAATGTGTCAGAAGGATGACTTTGGAAAAAAACCCTTGAAGACAACAGCACTCAAACTGGGAAAAGCAATGGGGAGATACAGAAAGCGACTTCAAAATGTGTTTATCAAACCCATTCTAAAGCATGTTACAAGTTATAAATAATACAAACTCAACAGGATTCAAACAAAGCTGAAGCCAATATCCAGAATGTTAATAAGGCACAAAGCACAGTTGCTCTGAACTTCCCAGGCAGAACACAAGAGGTTTCATATATTCCTATTTCAATGCAATTTTGAGCTTAACCAGCAGAGAGCAGGGACAGACCCAAGTCAGTGAATCCCAGCACTTCCCAGGGTGGCCTTAATCGCTGCCTCCATATCCTTCCCACCCAAAAAGCAGGGATATTTAAACCATTTTTCTCCTGAAAATCCAGAGAGCTACTTTCTGGTGACTCCACACAATAAAATTCCATCACCAGAATTCTCTATTGGAAAACTTGCATCTAATTCCCAGAAACTGGAAGATACAGCCCAGCCAAAAAATCATTTCTGGTGACCTGAAAGGTTCTCACCACACACTGGAAGAATATGGAAAAGCAGCAGAAGCCAAACTTTGTGACCTTTGAGAGCTGGCCAAGAATGTCCCTGTGCCTATGACGCTTCCCCAAACCTGGCAGAGCCAGGAGAACAATGGTGCACCTCAAGTTCCACCCATGAGCAGCACCTGGACCCTCCAGAATTTCACTGTGGACCTGAATAACCAGAATCTCAATAATCCACTTTTCAGGAAGAGAACTTGTGAGAGTGAAGAAAACCAAGAGCCTTGTCAGTTCTTCCCTCTCTTTTTCCTTAATCTTGAGATACAGAGTTTGTTTCTAATCACTGCAAATAATCAAGCCAATATAAATTATAATATATTAAATATTATTTAAATACTCCACAACTGAGGTATGAGTGGTACAAAGGCAAAACAAAAGAATCCTCTTTGGAAAAATACCAAAGGATCCCAATTACAGGTTCTTTGTTAAAAATCTCTTTTTCATGCCTTGCCTGTGACTTTCAAAGGTTGGACTCGATGATCTGGGAGGTCTTTTCCAACCTTATTGAATCTCTGATTTTGTGCCTGTTGAGTAAGACAAACACCACTTGAGAAAGTCTGTATTTTCAAACTTTTTCCTTCCCATATTTTGCTTGGTTTGTATTTTTCAGTAAAACTTGGGATGAGTCAAGGGAATTGTCATGGTCCCAAGGTGGCCAGAGCTCCAGGAGGGTTTGGACAATGCTCTCAGGAATGCACAGGGTGGGATTGTTGGGGTGCCCTGTGCCAGGTCATTAATTCAGTCAGTGATCCTGGTGGGCCTCTTCCAACTCAGGATATTTCATGATTCTCTGAAGATCAAGCATGAGAGAATAGGAATCAGAAATGTCAATTCATCCAAAAACCAGTTCAATGTCTTACTCCTGTTTGGTCTTTGATCATGGAAACATCATGGACCCCAGAATGGTTTGGGTTGGAAAGGACCTTAAAGCTGATCTCATTCCAGCCCCCTTCCACTAGACCAGGTCAAGGTCCAGACTAATCCATTGATTAGATCAAGTTTCATTCATGAAAATTCACTAAAATCTGTCTACTTGGCTTTTTATAAATCATCAATCCAATCATATATAGACAGGTGGAGCACTGGGAAAAACGAGATGAGCAGGAGGCTTTGGGAATTCAAGGCTGAGCTCAGACTATAAAAGGTTTTCTCTCTGAAGCTGATTTCCATCATTAGTGGTGTTGCTATTTTCAAACCCACAGCACATAAAGCCTTTGCCACAGATTTGAATTCCACTGTGCTGGGTTTTGGGTACAAACACAGAACAAAAGAGAAACATCCCCAAAAGTTGACTTTTTCTATTTACAGGGTCATTGATATTCCTACGTTCCATAAACATCAAAGAGAACTGTCACAAAAGTGTAAAATTCAGGAAGGGGAAACCAATAAACACCTGTTTCCTTTCATGTTTGGGGATTTGGTAATGCAGCTGATTGAATGTTTGTGGCTGGGATCAACAGGCAGCATTTTCCATGAACAACTGACTGACATCCAAAGCAATATTGCACCACAAATGGATCTGACCTGAAGGAAAGAAAAGTTATCCACAAAGCAGAGACAATCAGCCCTTAAGTGCAAAATGTTGGGATTGAAATTGCTTCTGTTTCATGTCTAATCCATTAAAGAGTCATCCTGAGGAATCCTGTAGACACCTGATATTTCTAGGCCACAAATATGATGCCTGAAGCATCCCAAGGACACAGAAAACAATGTAAAAGTTTATGGTCAAAAATCTGATTCCTTGAACTATTTGTTTACTGCTTCTAACTTCTCTTACCAAATAAATTATTTGAGCACTGGAAATATGATGAATAAAAGCATCAGAAGTTCTTAGCACAGCCCTGAATTGCCCAAAAATGGAATCAAAATTTATAATGGAATGGTTTGGGTTGGAAGGGACTTTAATGATCATCCAGTCCCACTCCCTGCCATGGGCAGGGACACCTCCCATTATCCCAGGCTGCTCCAAGCCCCATCCAGCCTGGCCTTGGACACTTCCAGGGATCCAGGGGCAGCCACAGCTTCTCTGGGCACCCTGTGCCAGGGCCTCCCTTCCTGGACATTGGATAATTGGATATTAGCAAGGAATCCACCCTCACAGGGAAGGATTCCTTGCTAATATACAATTTAAATCTGTTCCCTGTCAGTTTGGAGCCAATCCCTCTTGTCCTGTTATTCTAGGTCTTATTTCAAAGTCCCTCTCCATCTCTCTTTCAGGTTCCCTTCGGGTACTGGAAGGGGCAAGTAGGTCACCCTGAAGTGTCTCTTTTACAGGCTGAACAATCCCAATCCTCTCAGCCTTTCCCACAGCAGAGCTGCTCTATCCCTCTGATCATCCTGGTGTCTCCTCTGGACTTGTTCCAGCATCTCCACACCCCTCTGATGTTGGAGCCCAGGGCTGGGGCAGCTCTGCAGGTGGGGTCTCACCTGAGGGGGGCAGAGGGGCAGAATCTCTGCCTCCCCCGAGGTTTCTGAGCTGGGTCATGTCCAGCTCTCACCCACCAGGACCCTCAAATCCTTCTCCCAGGCCTGTTCCATCCCTTCATCCCCAGCCTGGATTGATCCCAGGGGCTGCCCCAACCCAGGTGCAGCACCTTAATCTGAATGAGCACAGCAGAATGAGCCCACAGATTCTGTCACTAATCATGCCTCAACCTGGCCACCCTCCTCTGTTCTTTCAAGAAGATAGCAGTTTCTCAATATATTATGTTTCCAAAGTCTGTTAGGGATAAAAAGAACCTCTGCTACAATAATGTGGTGAAGAGATTAAGATAGAGCTACACAGTCCTATCATCAAGCTGATTATTTGCTTCATTGCAAAGCATCACATCTTTAGTTCAGCCATTGATTTGAGGCTTTCAAATCATTTTGTGATCTTCCTTCACTCTGGGCATTCCAGCGCTTGGCAGAGATTCATTTTAGATCATCCCCGGTCATTTGCCACACTTTAGTGCTCCACTACTCAAGTAGAACTTGATATACACAGAAAATAAGAGATGTCATCAGGGCTGTGTAATCCATTTCATATAAATCCATCTCTGCAATAACACCGAAGCCTTACCCTTGTCTTGTGAAAATCTCTCTTATCTCCCAAGCCACCTCGGGGAGCTTGAGATAGAGAGAAGCAAAACAAAATATATTCTACTCTTATAAAAGCAAAGAGCCACGTTTTGTTACCAGCAAAATAGGAATCACTTCTAGGGCCTTGCTGCAGAAAACAATAACTTGTTTACAAGGTTTGTTTACTGCAAGGAATAGAAAAATTGACTTTTCTTTCCTTTTTTTTTTATTTTCTGATGACTATTGCTGAGTTAAACGAACTGCCACAGCCACATTCAGCAAAAGCAATCTCATATTCCTTATTATATTCGTAGCCTTAGATTTCAAATAGCAACAGAAAGCTGTAGGCACCCTGACAATTATTTAAACCTACAATCTATAATTGCTCAGGAGCAAAAAAATAATTACGTTCATATAACAAGCAATTCAACAAGCAGCCCTTTCGTCCTCCTTTCCCCTTAACCCTTTTCCAAACCAATAAATGCCTTCCAAGAGCACCTAGATCATTCAAATGGATCTATTTTGAACCATAGCTGTCCTTAATGGAAATATGGAAGTTCCAAGAGTTATTTTCTCATCTGTTGCAAGGCAATGCAATGATGGTGAGTTCTTACTTGTAAAAGAGAATAACTCTTCCTCCCCATCTCCAAAAAAATAAAACCCAAAAGATAATTACTCAAGAAAATACCAGAGTATTGTTAGAGAAAAACTAATTTATATCCAGAGGGGCAGACAGAGGCCAAATATTAATGTGGTCAGTCATTTGCCCATGTGTGCAGCACAATCATTCCCAAGAAACCTGGACTGGCAGCGTTGGAAATAAAGAAACTATAAAAAACTCCGAGGCAGAGTGGCACCAATGGCTCAGCAAAGGAATTGCCATCATTCACAGCAAAGTCCATGACCTGCAGCTCTCCAGATCCATGGTTTCCTTAGACATCCCATAAAAAAACACCCTGTGCCCTCCAGACTGAGCTGAAGGGCTGTGGTAGCACAGTCCTGCTGCAATAAACAGCCTGAGCTGGATTTTGGGGAGCCTCTGGCACAAATCCTTGTGGGAACGTGTTTGGATAACTGCAGCTATCCAACCAGGCTGGGATAACTCGGGATAACTCCACAGTTATGGGGAATGAGCTGTGGTGCTCCAGGATGGAGCTGGATCATTCCATGCTCTGCATCCAGCCCACCTGAGCCCAAGCACATCTCCCATATCCATGTCGGGACTCAGGACATCCCTCTGGCTGTCCTGGAGTGCCAAGACCCCTGCCAGGGAGCTCAGAGACCCTGGCACAGAGCCCAGGATGCTTGAGGTTTTTATTATGACCCATGGAGCAAATTACCAACCTTATATGAAGATCTCCAAGCCATGACATTTAAAGTAGAATGATAGTGAATTTATCACAGGGTGAAAAATAGATTTTTTGGGGTTTTTAGAATGGGGGTTCAGGGGGCAAGATGGAGGAATCTGGGCGTGTCCAGCCTTTCTCCTTCTTTTTCTTCTTGGCCTCCATCTTCTGCTGTGATGTTGGCACTTTTGGATTGGTTTAGAGTAGGAACTCACTGTCTAACATAGGTGATAGGTATTGGGAAGTTATTGTAAATATTGTACACGTGGTTTTTAGTATAAAAAGATAACACCGAGGCAGGCAGTGCCTCTGACTGTCTTGCTGAGCGGATCTTGGCTGGACAGGAGAAAAAAATTTAAAAATAAGAAACAATAAACAACCTTGAGACCAAGAACTGAAGAGTTCTGACTCCTTCTTCAAGTGCCAGGCTGGGAAAAGAGACTTTCTAACGCATCTCGGGTTCACTGTGACCAGCTAGAAATCCCAAAACATGCCAAGCCACAGACACATCCACAATAAATTGTTGTCTCATTTACAGCATCATTGTGCGATCAGCCACTTCATCTCCTTTGGAGTTCTGGGGATTTTTATGGACATGCAGCTTCAAGGCAGGTCAGGGACTGTTATTGGAATGTTTTATCAAGTTTGTAAAATTTGCCCAGCAGAAAAAGATTCACAAAATATCTTTAAATCATTATTTCTTGTGATTAATCATGGAATGAAAGGATGGGTTTGGGTTGGAGGGGACCCTAAAGATCATCCAGTCCCACCCCTTGCCATGGGCAGGGACACCTTCCACTATCTCAGGTTGATCCAAGCCCTGTCCAGCCTGCCCTTGGACACTTCCAGGGATCCAGGGGCAGCCACAGCTTCTCTGGGAAACCTGTGCCAGGGTCTCCCCACCCTTCTAGCCAGGAATTCCTTCCAAAATCCCATCTTAATCTACCCACTAGCAGGGGGAAGCCATTCCCTGTGTCCTGTCCCTCCATCCCTTGTCCCAAGTCCCTCTCCAGCTCTCCAGGAGCCCCTTTAAGCACTACAAGGGGCTCTGAGGTCTCCCTTCTTTTTCCACGATACCCAGGATGAATTACTCCCAGATTCACACAGAGGTGTCCAGCAAATTACACAATGGTGTGAAGAGGGAACCTGTGAGTGACCAAAAATCCTTCTACATCTGAAAAACATGCCCAGATCTTTAATGCAGTAAAATGATCTTGGGTTTGTTGGTCTCCAGAAAGCAAAGCAAATTAAAATCTCTTTATCCACCGCAGGGATAAACCCCGTCCCATTGGGTGAGTCTGAGTGTCACCATTCTAACACTTAAACCCCTGCACTTGTCTTCTCCTGGATTGTCAGGAAAATCCCAGAGAGTCACCTAAATTAATTCCATCCTGCTGTGCAGCTGGATGTTGGAGTCAGGGATTGTCTGGAGCCTTGGGAAGTCCTCACTGGTGCAAATTCAGAGACTGAGGGCGCATGAGGGACGGACACAGTGACAACAACATTCCTCACCACACTCTTCATCCCAGAAGAGTCAAAAAAAGCTGGATAACCAATATACAAACAAGGCTCCATGTCACCCCTTTGGACATGAGGAAGACACCCTGCCCTCTCTCCACGCCTGTCTGTAGATGCCATCCCTAATTCCAAACACATTCCAGCTCCATCCCCTCGACTCGAGCACGTGTCTGCTCCTGCATAATTCATTACATGACTCTCAATAATTTTCAGTCAAGGTTCAAGCAGGAATATGTCACACCAGGATTAGATTATTTATGAGCATAATGTTGGATTTAAGCCAATGACACACCAATAATTTTTATCTCCAAGCCTGACATATCTCATGCTGTTTTCCCTGGCTCACAAACAAATAACGACGCCTGTCTCAGAATTACTCGCGTTCAACTTAAATCAGATTTATTTTTTTTTGGGGGGTTAGCTCTTATCTTGCTTGAAAAACTGATCATGTTGTTTCTTTCTTTCAGAGGCTGAAGTGTGGTTTTGCTTTCATTTCCCAAGTGTGTCCTGCACAGAGAACAAAGTCAGGTGTTCCAGAAGAAAAATCTGGAATAAGGTGCTGTTTGAGCCTCTTAAAAGATGAGGCTTTTACTGTTTTCTAAAGACCAAAGACCTGTGTCACCCAGGAAAAACAGAGCCTGTACCAGCCAGCACTAACTGCCATTGAAAATAATCTAATTTTAGCACTACCCAAAATAAAAGAATAAATAATGTTTAATACATAATACATAAATGCACATTATATATATGCTTAATACATATATATGTTTAATACATAAATACAAATTATATATAAATGTCTATTAATATAAATATTGTTACAAAAATAGGTATTGAGACAGAAAGGATTCTCTGAGCAATTCTAGGAGCAATTCTTCCCATCCAACCTCATGCAAACTTGGAACAACTGCACTGAAACCTCCACTATTTGTGTTCACATGTGGCAAAAGGTGCCCAAGCTCCCATGACACTCACATTCCAGATGCAATGGAATAAAATGACCTTTAAGGTCCCTTCCAACCCAAACTATTCTGGAATTCTGAGATTCTATTCCAATTAAGCCCTCCACATTTCAGGAGTATTTCTGAGCCAGTATTTAAAAAGCTGGTGAAGATTTTTGTATCTTTGATCTGGAGCTAAGTTAACTAATGATACATTTTTTCAATAACTTCATCAGGTGAGAAAAACTCCTGAAAATCAGGAAAATCACTCTAAATTCTCCCAAACTCAGTAACTCAGGAGTAAGCAATCCATATTTTTTTAATATAGAACCCTCTTTGCTCAGTCTCACATGCCCAGATCTAAAATTTCTAGGCTGTGCCAGCAGCCTTGTGAAGATAAATCCATTAGGATCTGCTGACAACACTTTGTGGATGTCACAATATATCTCAAATTATCAAAACAGCACAATTTTCCCCCTCCAAAAACCCTCTTGTATATTTTTTTTCGTGGCTGAACAGAATAAATCATCAGCACTCCACGTGTTTTATTCCATGTCACCACTCTCTTGTGCTTTACTAGCAGAAATCCAAGGATAAATCTGATGGCAAATGTGCCCATCCCAGCACATAAACACATACACAAATATATCTCCTGCAAAGCAGCATCAATCTGATCAGGGCAGCCTCCAGTCATTAACAGGATAATTTACTTCTATTTCCAACTTAAACCAACTCAGAATGATGCCAAGCATATGTTCCTCCTGCTCATTGATATACTCCTATTTATCACAGGCAAGGAATTACTTCTCTGCAAGGCTTTTGCAATTGCTCAAGGTGCTCGCGCTGCCTTTTTAGCATGGGAAATAAAAAAATTAAATAATTTTTTTAAAAAATTAAACCCCCAAATAAATACAGTATTACTACATTTTAAAAATTAATATTTAGATAAATAAGAAAATAATTATCTTCTTCAAGAAAATTCCTGCTGTTGGAGATCACTGAGCCATATCCCAGAAGTCATGGAAATTAACTGTGTCTCTTCTACTCTTTTCTGTGGCAATATCCCAGAATTAAAAGGTTGTTTTAAGGTGAATGATGCTGATTAAAAAAAAGCAGTCTGACTTTTAAAAACCCCCAGATCTTCCCTAATGCGCAACAGCCACTCCAAGCAGCAATCCACACAAAGCTGAATTCTTCATTACCTCAAGAAACCTAAATTAACATAAAAAACTCCCTGATGGAGGAGCACAGAGATTGTGTTTGAAGGCCACATTACTTTAGTTTTCTGAAGGAAAAAGAGATGTGGCTCCTTTGAAAGCAAAGGATGTTTTGAAGGGTTGTGTTCATCAAGGACATCTTTCACTTTGTGTTAGGGATATTTTATTGTCCCTTATTGGTGTTTATAAATGTCAGGAAATGTCTTTGGTGAGGACTAAGCAGAGCTGTAGCATTTTGTTTTTATCAGGGTCTCCTTGCCTGGTGCTTTGGCCATTTACATTCCCACAAAGCTGATGCACAACTCCATCAAATCAGAGCAGCAGCATTTAAAGCACAATCCTCAGGATATTTCACAGGACAAGAGAAACTGAGCATTGAGATTTTTATTTCATAAGGTCCCAGAGTTAAGGTTTTTTCGGTGTTTATTACCTTATCGTACAACAGGTTCAGGGGTAAATTTTCAGTTCAGGGCTTTTCTGCTTAGGTTTTAAAATCTAAACAGAGAACATGCCCTGGCAATGATTTAAAACAAAACCCTAGAGGTTTGACCAGCAAACCAGAGCATCTCACTTCAGGCAAGGTTGTGAGGAAGAAGATGATCTGAGGAGAAGGATTTGGGGATGGTGGTGAAGGAAAAGTTGGACACACCCTGGCTTGGAGCCCAGAGCCCCCCATGCCCTGGGCTGATCCCCCAATGTGGGCAGCAGGTAAGGGGGGGATTCTGCCCCTCTGCCCCTCTCAGCTGAGACCCCACCTGCAGGGCTGCCTCTAGATCTGGGATCCAATATCAGGAGAATGTGGAGCTGCTGGAACAATCCAGAGGAATCCACAGAGATGCTCCAAGGGCTGGAGCCCCTCTGCTCTGGGGCCAGGCTGGGAGAGATGGGGGTGCTCACCCTGGGGAAGAGAAGGATCCAGGGAGTGCTCAGAGCCCCTTCCAGGGCCTAAAGGGGCTCCAGGAGAGCTGGAGAGGGACTGGGGACAAGGGATGGAGGGACAGGACACAGGGAATGGCTGCACACTGCCAGAGGGCAGGGATGGATGGGATATTGGGAAGGAATTGTTCCCTGTGAGGGTGGGGAGGCCCTGGCTGTGGTTTCCCAGAGAAGCTGTGGCTGCCCCTGGATCCCTGGAAGTGTCCAAGGCCAGGCTGGATAAGGCTTGGAGCAGCCTGGGATAGTGGAAGGTGTCCCTGCCCATGGCAGGGGGTAGGACTGGAGGATCTCTAAGGTCCCTTCCCACCCAAACCATTCCATGATTCCATATTTAGGCAGTGGCTGCAATTGTGATGAACCAGGGCCACACAGCAGGGGTTGGGAACTGGGCCGAGTTTCAGACCTCTCAAAGAGGCAGCCAAAAGACAAAATCAGTGTCTGGAAGAGAGGAAAAAGGGAAATGGGAAATAAGGGTAGATTTCTTTAATAAACATCCTGGAAAGGTAAGAATGGCTCCACAGTTTGGTTTAGGGACAGAGCAGCCTCCCTTTAGGCCATTCCCTTTTGTTATGCCATGATTTCCAAAACTTTTTCTCTCATTCCAGAGCTGCAGAAATGCTGTGTCCACTTTCCCATCACTATAAACCAGGCAAAAAACCAGGACAGCATTAATTCCTGAAAACAGGACAGCATTAATGCCCCAGAACTCTGCAAAGCCAGCCAATTAATACACTTCCTTCTCTTTTCCACGTGCTGAAAGAGAATTAACACAAGAGACATGAACCCCTTCTGCAATACATTCCCTCTGGCTCTCAATTTTTCCACAATGTGATCCTTGCACCATGTGATGATATTGCTGTGGATGTTTCTCCTCCATTTGGGTCAGAGCAAACACGCCTGCTTCAACATCATCAGGTCTTACATTTTCTTCAGATAGAGATAAAACATCTCCTGATGTGTTGCATTGTTTTAAGGTTTCTTTTTTTTTTCTTTCAAAAAAAATTGCTTGTTCTATTTTTACTGTCTACAGAAAAAAGTAAGAAAGAAGGAAAGGGAAAATAAAAAGGTGCTTCTCTTGAGGGCCAAACTTTTGATCCCTGTGGTTTTCTTTTTCTGGTGAAAAATAGTCATTGAAAACTCAGCTGGACCAAAAGACTTCCTGACACTGGTCCTCCTCTGACACAGCCACCAGCAGCTGTTCCGGGGGGACAAAAAGAACCCTTGTATGGATTTATCTGTTCTTGAACCCATCACCCCACTTCCAAGGGAAATAATTTTCTTTTAGTTGAGAAGTTGCGCTAATGAGGCCTTTATCCACAGAAATAGAATGGTTTGGGTTGGAGGGGCACTAAAGTTCATCCTGTTCCACTCCTTGTCATGGAAAGGGATAAATTCCACCACCCCAGGTGGCTCCAAGCCCCATCCTGTCATTGTCATATTTTCTGGAAAAATCCCTTTGCCCGGATTTCTTCTCCTGGGAAGTTGAAAAGCCTCAGAGAAAAATGAAAACAATAATTATCTGATTGCTTCTCCTGTGTTTTGCTGCTTTGGAATGTAGTTGGAGATTGTTTATCCAACAGGTGGTTGTTTGATTGGCTTAATGTGAATTGTTTTTATTTAATGACCAATCATGGTCAGGCTGTGTCGGACTCTGAGGAGTCTGCCATGAGTTTTTAGTTGGTATCTTGTTAAGCCTTCTGTAAGTATCCTTTCTCTATTCTTTAGTGTAGTTTTAGTATAGTATTCTTTGAGATAATATAGTATAGTATAGTATAGTATAGTATAGTATAGTATAGTATAGTATAGAATAGTATAATATAATATAGTATAATATAATATAATATAATATAATATAATATAATATAATATAATATAATATAATATAATATAATATAATATAATATAATATAATATAATATAATATAATATAATATAATATAATATAATATAATATAATATAATATAATATAATATAATATAATATAATATAATATAATATAATATAATATAATATAATATAATATAATAATTAGCCTTTTAAGAACATGGAGTCAGATTCTCAATTCCTCCTTCCTCCTGGGGACCCAGCAAATACCACACTGTCCAACCTTTATGGGAAGGAGCTGACACCCCCAAGGGAAGGAGTTGAAGCCCCCAAGAGCAGGCTGTGTTGGAGGAACTCAGTTTTCCAAGAGCCCCAAGGAACAGCTGAGACCTTGCTGGACAATCCTGGGGGACCCTGGTTGATTTTTTAAATAACCTTTGGAAGCAGTGGGAATGCAGTTGTGGCAGGACACAGTAACTCACAATAGCTCAGGCAAAACACAACAATAATCCATAACAATCCCAAAATCCATGGAATACTGGAATGTGCTGCTGTCTAGTAAGTGCAGAGCAGAAGGTGACCAGGCCTGGATCTGTCTGCCAGCTCCAAAATATCCATAATTAGACCTTATCAGTTCCTTAACATCCTATTTCTGCCTGCACTTTGTTTACATCAAGAAACCAATTATCGCATTACAAGCCAGTCTGTGTCAAGCAAATACAGCTCAATGTGCTCCTACATTCTAAAAGTGTTGTAATTACAAATCTGAGCTGTTGCCAGATTTCACTGGAGGTAAATAAGAGCCCTTCTATGCACACACCATATGCACAATGCTTCCTCTTGGAGAAATCAGGTGACATAGAAATCCTAGGGAATACAGAGGTGCTCTGGGATTAACTGGAGTCTTGCAGCAGCAGCTGATAAGGAAAAGGAGTGCTTAAAATTCAACAGAAACCTGATCAGAAACATCTCTGAGCATAATTTACCTGCCTATGGCAGGGGGTTGCAATGAGATCTTTAAGGTCCCTTCCAGCCCAAACCACTCCGTGACGTTATCATAATGCAAAAGTGCATTTAAATGTGTTTAAAATATGCAAGAGTTACAATGGTGCTGAGGAAAAGCCTAATTTCTTGAAGTCGTGAATGTTCTGGAGCTTTCAGGCATTTGGGGTTTTTTTACCCCTGGGAAATAAGTTGAATTTAAACCCTAAACTGCTTCTTTTCAAAATATTATCATCCACCCTTATATATATATTTGGATTTTGAGTTTTGATTAGGTTTGGGGTCAAAATCAGTCTCTTAAGACAAGGAATTTTTAACTGAATATATCCATGGGCACAAAACTTCCAAGAAAACTTTCTGGACAGGCATTTATAAAGGGCTTCTACTTTATCACTCATAACACAAACATGTAACATTGAGTTCCACTTGTTCCATGGAAACACAGAAAGCCAGGATGGTTTGGGTTGGAAGGAGATCACCCAGTTCCAACCCCTGCCACTGTCTCAGGTAGCTCCAAGCCCCATCCAGCCTGGTCTTGAACACCTCCAGGGATGGGGAGTCCACAACTTCTCTGAGCAGCAGTCAAGGAATTTGGGAATAAGGAATTTTTGACACAGCATTCCAGTGTCTCCAGTCAGGCTGTGCATGTGCACATCATGTTCCCTTTGTGCTTTAATCTTAGCTGGGAGCTGGATTACGAGGTCACAGGATGGGGAGCATTAAGAGACTTCCATTAAAGAACCACCCTCACCCTTGAAACGTGGCTTTTTTCCCCCACTGCAGAAACAAGGACACATTTCTTTATCCTGCTGAACAATAGGTGCACCTCCAGCAGCTGGGTGATGCTGAACAGACAACAGGAGAGCCTCGAGATAATTTAAATAATCCTTTGAAACCTGTGAGGTTCTGCTGTAGATGGGAAAGCTGCAGGAACAATGCCCTGAGTACATTCACCCTGTCCCTTGATCCAAACAAGCAGTCACACCATCATGTGAATAATGCACCATTAGGAAAAGCGTCTTGAGGAGGTTTTGCAGGAGAGGGAGCTGTGGAATGAAATCCAGCTGCGTTTTGCAGCAGGTAGAAGGCTCAGTGTTTACAGCCCTGCATTATATTTCATTCTGCTGGTTTATTGGTGCATCTAAAGCTATCCGAGTAAGAGGAAAATTCACTGCAAATTGGCTTCTCTACACAACCAACTTTTGGGTTTTGCAGATCTTTTTAAGCAGTCACAGGATGGGTCAGGTTGGAAGGGAGCACAGTGGGGTCATCTGGTCCAAATCCCTGCTCCAGCAGGGTCATCCCAGAGCACAGGGCACAGGATTGTGTCCAATGGGTCTGGAATAACCCCAGTGAGGGAGACTGGAATAACCCCAGTGAGGGAGACTGGGATAACCCCAGTGAGTGAGACTGGAATAACCCCAGTGAGGGAGACTGGGATAACCCCAGTGAGTGAGACTGGGATAACCCCAGTGAGTGAGACTGGAATAACCCCAGTGAGGGAGACTGGGATAACCCCAGTGAGTGAGACTGGGATAACCCCAGTGAGGGAGACTGGGATAACCCCAGTGAAGGAGACTGGAATGACCCCAGTGAAGGAGACTGGGATAACCCCAGTGAGTGAGACTGGGATAACCCCAGTGAGTGAGACTGGAATAACCCCAGTGAGGGAGACTGGGATAACCCCAGTGAGTGAGACTGGGATAACCCCAGTGAGGGAGACTGGGATAACCCCAGTGAAGGAGACTGGGATAACCCCAGTGAGGGAGACTGGGATAACCCCAGTGAAGGAGACTGGAATGACCCCAGTGAGGGAGACTGGGATAACCCCAGTGAGGGAGACTGGGATAATCCCAGTGAGGGAGACTGGGATAACCCCAGTGAGGGAGACTGGGATAATCCCAGTGAGGGAAACTGCGGTAATCCCAGTGAGGGAGACTGGGATAATCCCAGTGACAGAGACTGGGATAATCCCAGTGAGGGAGACTGGGATAACCCCAGTGAGGGAGACTGGGATAATCCCAGTGAGGGAGACTGGGATAACCCCAGTGAGGGAGACTGGGATAATCCCAGTGAGGGAAACTGGGATAACCCCACCCCAGTGAAGGAGACTGGAATGACCCCAGTGAGGGAGACTGGGGTAATTCCAGTGAGGGAGACTGGGATAACCCCAGTGAGGGAGACTGGGATAATCCCAGTGAGGGACAATCCACGCCCTCTCTGGGCAGGAAGAAGGATCTCTTCTAATCCTGCTCTTCCCTGTGAATCCCAAGGATTAAAGGATCTTTCTGGAAGAGGGGTATGAAAATCCTGTCTTGGTGAGATGTCAGCTGGCTCAGGCTCTCTCCTGAGTTTACAGAGTCCCAAAATACAAAGAACTTGCAGTCAACAGGATCACACATGGATAGGATGAGTAATAATCCCAGGAGAGGAATTCGAATTCCTAACTGATCGTTTTCTTCTTCTAGTGCTTGTTTTAGAATCAGAGAATCCTGGAATGGTTTCATTTGGAAGGGACCTTAAAGCTCATCCAGCTCCATGGGCAGGGACACCTCCCACTACTCCAGGTCGCTCCAAGCCCCATCCAACCTGGCCTTTCATTCCCATTCACATGGACTGGAGGGCGGAAAATGAACTGCAGATCCCTTTTCCCAATCCCATCTCCCCCAGACTGGGATGCCAGCACCAACAAATGCCAGGGATTGTCACCAGAGCTGTGTTTGTGCACTATTCCAGTGCAGGTCTAATAGCAAAAATCAGGATGTGGAAGCTTTCTGTTCCTTCACAGCACAGATGGCACCAGCCTGAGCTTTCACCACTTAAGCTGCAATCACAGCCTAGTGGAAAATCTAGGGCAAGTGAAAAACTATGGAAGTTCCCAGCGTTGATAGGAATGTTACAGAGTTTCTCAGGAATGCTTCAAAGTGTGCTGTTTAATAAGATTTTACATTTTTCCAATGAAATTCTCTTGCTTTCTGATTTTTTGCAAATTGTGAACAACAATAGAACCAACACCCATCACAAACACTGGAAACCTGATCTGATCGTGACACAGAAAATAAAAACAATTTTAAAAAAAAGGAGCTTATTTTTTTAAAGAAAATATCTAAACAGCACAGACTGCATCAATATCAGACTGTACCAGAACCCTCTGACCCTCCCTGCTGTAAGAAATTCAAAAAGAATCTCTAAATCCATCTCAGCCTTGGAGATTAAAAGGTTAAAATCATTTTCTGTTTGCTCCAAAAGAAAATTATGAAACAATCACTCATTCCACCACTCCAATAATTTGTTTATGTTCCCAAAATCCACAGAGAAGGAGACACTGACAGAAAGGATTGGAGGAACTCTGAAGAGAAGTTGAATAAATCATGTTGGAAACTGAAGGGTGACACCCACAAACCATTTCTCCTCTTCATCCATGAAACTACACCAACATTAATTCCACAGGAAAGATGACACTCACCAAGATTTTTTGCTATCATCAATTTAAAAGATCATTTTGGGAGAATTAAATTAATGTATAAAGGAGTGATTTAATATTTACTTCAGCATCACAGACAGAGAAATATTTAATAGAATATAATACATTTCCTAAGGCATTTTGGACCATCTTGCACATGTTAGTAGAGAAATATATCCTTTGTAAACAACGTAGTTGTATCAAAACAGCATTAGGAAATTTTTCATTCTCTGTAGCAATTAATTTTAATAATAACTGCCATAGAAATCCACTTTTTTTCTTCCCAGCAAATCCCAAAGGCTTGCCTTAAGGACAAACATCAGCCCATCCCAAAAAGAGAGCTCTGACATTTCCCAGGTTTGGGTAAAGTCCAGATCCTGGTTGGAAAGGGTGATTTTGATCCATTTTAGGATATTTATTACTTCCAGCAGTAATTAATTTCTCTGGAGAAACACCTTTTCAAGTCTTCAAAACAAGTTCAAAGAATGACATTTTCATAGAAAAGAGACAGATAAAGAGAAACCAAACTTTTTCATTTTTCCAGCTGGCCCCTTCTCCAGCTCTGATGGCTCCTGACAGGAATTCCACACGAATTCACAAGGTCAGGCAGAAACCAGCAGGTTTGGTTTGGGGCATGTAAAAGGTAAAAACCTTCCAAGTCCAGGAGATCCCAAACAGCTGGAGTTCCTTGCATGGCTTAAAGTGGGGAGAATCATAGATCATCTTCAGAATTTTGTTTAAACTAATGAATGAATGATATTAGAGAAATTATCATACATTTAAAAAGGCATTATTTTGGATTTTTAAGGGAACATTTGGATTTTTTAGTATTTACATTTACATTTCCTGTTTGTATAACTAAGAAAAAACATTTTTAGTGTATTTCTTTATATGGAAATGACATAGAAAGAAAGGACATCTCCAAAATGTCAAATGGCTTTAGCTGGTGTCAGTGATTGGAAAATGGCAGGAGCAGCCCAGGTTCTGAAACTCAAAGGAGTCAGGCTGAAATTAAGAAATTCGGAATGCAGCAACACCGCAGAGTTTTGAGCTTTTATTTTCAAACTGATGCCTTACCAAACAGAGCCATCTGTGTTCCCTCTGGGAAAGGTTCAACCATTCTGTTCCCATTGACATGATGTTTATCTAGAAGGGGGGGAAAAAAACCAAGTTAAAATGTGATAGAGTATTTGCTTTGCATAAAAATCAATTGTTTATTTCTCACAGATCCATTGAAACCTGAACAATTCCTATGGGCAGGGACAACTTCCACAACTTCCAACTATCCCAGGTTGATCCAAGCCCATCCAGTCTGGCCTTGGACACTTCCAGGGATGCAGGGGCAGCCACAGCTTCTCTGGAAAGCCTTTTCCAGGGCCTTCCCACCCTCAAAAGGAACAATTCCTTCCCAATATCCCATACAACCCTGCCCTCTTGTAGTTCAAAACCTTTTCACTGCCATCCCCACATTGATTTTTTGCTGCTAAGGCACATTTTAAACAACAGCGGCAAGAAACGCAACTGTCCGAATTCAAAATACAACTTTCTGTTCACAAAACATTTCCCAGGGAGAAAATCAAGATGTTTTCTCAATGCAGGCACTGTTTTAATTCCTTTAGTCCTGTTGCTGGTGAGGAATAAACCAGGTCAGACAAGGAATGTGGGCTCACTTGTGAATTCTCTGGAAACAACATTTCTCATTAGCAGGGAGGCACATTCCTAATCCCAGCTGGCATCCAACATTTACCAACAGTCGGTGAGAAGGGAAAATCAGGGTCATCTGCAAGTGGAGCAAGAGGTGCCACGAGTCAATTGGTGGCATTTAGGAAAATTGATTGTCCTGTGCCACAGGAGAGAAGCTTTGGGAAGAAAATTGTTGGGAAGCTCCAGAGTGGGAGTAACACGACCAAGGTTTCAACCTCGTTAGCTGTAGCTGCTATTCCCAACATGATCTACGGCCACGGGAGAGGAGTGAACAGTCAGAAAAATTACAGAACATCTTGTAAGATCAAATAAACTAACCCTGCCCTCGCCCTGATAGCTGCCTTCATTTACAGAGTGAGTGACATCCATGATGTATGAAGCAGTTATCATTTCAAATGGCCAGGCTTTCAATATATTAAAATTAAAATTAAACTTTCAGAGGTGAGACAGGCTTGAATGAAAGTAATATTTTCAGAGTTCCCAAGTTGTCTCCCAATGTCTTCATACTTTAATTTCTAAGATCTCAGCCAGATAAAATGATTCATTTTCCTGTCATTCATACTTTGGCTCACTATTTTTTCCAGTATTTCCTGAACAGATGCATTAAATAGTAAAAAATAAACCCAAAACCCCCCAAATTTAAACGGGCCTTAACAACATATTCAACCTTAGGCAGAAAGTAACAACACCTAAATAGCAATGTATAAATGACAACAACTCTCCCCAAGGAGAAGTAAAGAATGTCCCAGTTTGGGGCTTTTTACTGAACAGTTGTCCATGTGAAAATATTTTCATTCTCACCTACAAATTGGATTAACTAACTCCAGAAAATCAGGAATAGTTTGGCCCCACAGAATTAGTAAAAAAACAGGACTATCCCCGCAGCTTGCCAACAGAAAGAATAAATTACTTTTCCAAGCTCATTGTCATTCCAGAGACAAGGGATTGCAGTAAGTAGGATAAAACCTGGTGTTACAGAGCCATGGAGAGATTTCCAATGAGCACTGGACTGGCTGTGAGTTCATTTCAGATTTCTGGGGCTGAAAACAGCACATTCCACCCAAATAGTGTCAATTTATGGAGGCAATTCATTAATGGGTGCAGAAAAGCTGAATTAGAAGGACATGGATCATCAAATCCCAGAATGGTTTGGTCGGAAGGGACCTTAAAGTTCACCCAGTCCCATCTCCTGCCATGGGTAGGGGCACCTTCCACTATCCCAGTCTGCTCCAAGCCCTGTCCAAGCTGGCCTGGAACACTTCCAGAGATGTCTCTATATCACTTTTTGTTTAATCTCCTTGATCCTCATGGTTCCCAAGTAAAGTCAAGGAATAGATTCTTACTTTTATTTCATTGATATTCAAGCAGTCCGAATTTTCATAAACATAAATTCATGAATAACAACAACCTCTCAAAACTTCCAAATGCTGCTCCATCATCAACTGCCAAAACTCTAAATTTTCCAAGCTAAGAAAGAGAACTCCTGTGAAACACTGATGAAAAGAACCAGTAGGAGCTGAAAGGAGCACAGATCCTGGAGGACTTGACATTCAGTTTCAGCTTCAGGCAAAGTCTGCTTCAGACAGGTGCAGTGTCTGCCCTGTGCTCCTCAGAATATCTTGATTTTAACAGAAATAATCCTTCACAGATCCAAAATACATGGAAAGATAATCAAAAGTCGCTAAACAGATCCTCAGTATTTCTTAGGCATTGCTCAGTTTTTGTGCCTGTCACTGGATGGTTTCTAACATGGTCCTACAGCAGCCCTTGGCTAAAGAGTCACTGACTGCAGGTGAAGTTCTGTCCACACATGGATTATCACAGAATCATGGAATGGTTTGGGAAGGAACCTCAAAGACCATCTAACCATCTAAAAAATCCAACCCCTGGCATGGGCAGGGACACCTTCCACTGTCCCAGGCTGCTCCAAGCCCCATCCAGCCTGGCCTTGGACACTTCCAGGGATCCAGGGGCAGCCACAGCTGCTCTGGGCACCCTGTGCCAGGGCCTCAGCACCCTCACAGCCAAGAATTCCTTCCCAATATCCCACCTATCCCTGCCCTCTGGCAGTTTAAAGCCATTCCCTGTGTCCTGTCCCTCCATGCCTTGTCCCCAGTCCCTCTCCAGCTCTCCTGGAGCCCCTTTAGGCCCTGGAAGGGGCTCTGAGCTCTCCCTGGGTCCTTCTCCTCTCCAGGTGAGCACCCCCAGCTCTCCCAGCCTGGCTCCAGAGCAGAGGGGCTCCAGCCCTTGGAGCATCTCCATGGATTCCTCTGGACTCTCTCCAGCAGCTCCACATCCTCCTGATATTGGATCCCAGATCTGGAAGCAGCTCGGCAAATGGGGTCTCATGAGGCCGAGCAGAACCATCTCCCTCCCTGCTGCCCTCACCATGAGTCTGTACCACTAAACCACTCAAACAGACAAGTTCTTATCTACAAACTCTCCAAAAGTTAATTAACCTGGCTGAAATCACGTTTGATCCTATCCCAGCAATTTATCAGCGTGGGCAATCGAGTTCCAATGCCCAGACCTGTTTCTCTGGCACATTTTAATTTGTTAGGATGCATTTTATTTATCCTCCCTGTTCCATGGGTTGATGTTATCACACCCATGATAGATAAATTGAACAATGAAATATGTTCAAACACGAAAGTTCTGTAAATAATATTTCCTTTCAAACTAGCCTGACTTAGGTTCCAAACAGACTTACAAGTCCAGGGAAATTTAAAGAACTCAGGGTTAAGATACCCCCAATCATTTAATGAACATCACTTCTCTTTTTGTGGACCCAAATGAAGATGCTTAAAAAAGGTTTGGATTCAGAGAATGCTTATCCAGCAGTGAATGAAAATCAGGAATTTTCTGGTCTCAAAATATTCAATCTCTAGCAATCACAGCAAAGATTTGAGAACATTTAAATTCTATTAACAAGAGATTCATATGTTCTTCATATTTGTCTTTTGATTTTTTTTAAGCCATTAGGGAATATTTAGATTACATATCCAAACTTGTTTCATCAGAGCAGCCGGAAAGTTATTATTTTTAAATGAAAACTGAGATTCTCGCATAATCAAATTAATCCAGGAGTAGGGGTCATATTTATACGCAAGGACTGTTAATTTTCCATGGTAAGTACAGCCAGGAATTGAATTGAAAATAGCTGATTAACCAATTACCAGGAGCCTCCTCCATCTCCTAAAGCACAATCACAATGGGAACAGGGGAGAGGAGGAGGAAAAGGGAAAAGCAGGGATGGGAACATCCCAAAGCAAATCAGCTGTTACTTGAAGGACTCCCTTCCCCTTTCTTTTTTGCCTTTTCTTACATTTTTTCCTACATTTCCCGTCACACCACCATGGTGGAGGATTTGGGCTACAGGGGGGTTGGGAATCTGGGAGAAAAAACAGATCAGGGAACATAAGAATTTTCTTAAGCAGTTATAAAAGGATCTCACAGGTTACAATTTCCAAAAATGGAATATACAGCATAATATAACTTAATTATATTTCACTCACTTGCTTTAGAAAATAGGAATCTGACCTTGGTTTGTGCTTGTGTCTGAGTAAATTAATTGATTCTAGGAACTTCAGGGCTCCAGAATCTCTGTTCACTTTTCACTTGTGAAAGCCACAACTGGCCAATACTTCTATAAAATAGATCATTCATTTATAGGCCTAGATACCTTCAGGCCTGATTTTTTAAACCTCAGGATGCTTATTTATTTTTTCATTTTTTCCTAACCCAAGAGATATCTCCTTAAAGAAATGGTTTGTTTTTCTATAAAGGTACCTGATGTGTGTGCCAAGAGAAGTCACACCTGTCTCATGTACCAAATTCTGCCAAGAATGAGGATTTGGTAAATTGTGCAAGGATGGGATTGTTCCCAATCCTCACTAATCAAACAGAGAGTGAAATAATTCATTTTATTTATATCCATCCCTCTCCCAAGTTCTCCTGGACACCAGAAAATGCTTTTGGGATGGTTTTCAAAGGACAGAGGGAAAGTTTGGCTGTTAAAGAGAAAGATTTAAGGAAGTGCTTCTGAAGGAATAGGATTTACCTGCTAAATGCCCCCTTTTCCAACCTAAACTCAAGACCCTTCCATTTTAACTTGTTTCTGAAGGAGGAATTCAGATTTCGAATTCTAGGATTTCAAAAACTACAAAAAAAAAAAAAAAAAAAAAGAAAAGAAAAAGGGGAAAAAAAGCAGGTAATCAGAGATTCACCGGGGCTCTTGGAGGACTAGAGAGAGGCACACAAGGGAGAGGGCTGCTCTCCTTGAGTGGGATGAGATTTTTGATTTATGGCAGAATTTTGTCCATAAATCCTTCCTAGCTGGTGATGAAGCAGAAGCTCTTCTTTCTTTTCAGGTCTAGTTCAACGAGCAGAACTGTCAGTTCTAAAAGCTCTTGTGCAATAAGAAAAGCTCCTGTCATCTCAGATGAACTCTCAAGTGTCACAGTTCAAACCCCTTTGTCTCCCAAAGGATATTTTCAGCACAGAGACATCCATCCCCAATCCTGGTCATTTATGTCTCCACCTCTGATGAGTCTTTTGGATCCTCAGCATTGGCAAAGAGATGGCGAACAGGATCTGCTGGTTTTCTTTCACCTTTCACTTCTCCAGTTCCATCCTCTCCATCAGGAGAGATCTGCTCATGACAAATTAAAAGGAGAGGCGGCTATGTCACAGCAATTCAACAATCTGAATTTTAAATTTTTTTGATTATTTGACCCACAACTCTTTGTAGTATGGTGGTGCTGTCCTGACATGAGGGATCCTAGCTATTATTTAAAAAAACCTGATGTCACTCAATGGAACATTTTCACAAATGTTGAAAAATATGTAAGTTTATTTATCAAAACAGATCAGGAAAGGAAGAGAGGCAGCTGAAACCAGCTTGGAAATGTATTCTGGAGATGATGTCCCACAATGTGACACGCTGTGCTCTCTGCATCCAGGCCATCAAACAGATTGGGACACGGGAACTGACTGATGGCACAGAATGTGATGTGTCCTAGCACAGAGTGTCAGCTCAGCCTCCAAAACACATGGGCCCCTCAGAAAACAGAGGTGCTGATAAATGAACAAAGGCCAGAAATCACACACTGGGTTTGTTCTGCAGCTCCTGCCAGGAAATGGACCAGGAGCGACAGGAAAATGAGATTTTGGACTGAAAATTAATACATTTCTTAAAGAGAGTGGTGGAGGTGCAGAGGAGGAGAAATAGTGATTGTGAAATTCCCAATCCCCTGGGGTAGAGGTTCTGGGGGAATGAATTCATGGCAGCTGGGACAGAGGAACGGGGTGTGACAGTAAAACATGAGGATCAGGGATATATTAGGGGACAAATAAAGGAAAGTGTCCTGTAAAGTACAGTAACACTTCCTGCTGTTGAGGAGACAAGGTCACAAACTACGGAGGGGCTGAGGGAGCTGGGAAAGGGCTCAGCCTGGAGAAAAGGAGGCTCGGGGGGACCTTGTGGCTCTGCATAACTCCTGACAGGAGGGGACAGCCAGGGGGGTCGGGCTCTGCTCCCAGGGAACAGGGACAGGAGGAGAGGGAACGGCCTCAAGTTGTGCCAGGGGAGGTTCACGTTGGATATTGGGAACAATTCCTGACTGAAAAAGGGCTGTCCAACCCTGGAAAAGCTGCCCAGGAGAGGGGTGGATCCCCATCCCTGGAGGGATTTAAAAGCCCCTTGGATGTGGCACTTGGGGACATGGATCAGTGGTGGCCTTGGCACTCAGGAATGGTTGGACTCAGTAATCTCTGAGGGCTTTTCCAACCCAAACAATTCTGGGATTGTGAGATTATGTGACCCATCACAGCCTGATTGTGACCATACATTCTATTTTGTCTGCTCTCTGACTCTATAGATGCCAAACTTTGCAGGTCTGGAGTACAACAATTAAGGCTAAAATAAATGTTCTTAAACTTTGACCCGTTGGCCAACTTGGACACTTGGCTTTCATCTTCCACACTGGATATCTGCATCTGAGTATTCAGTCTTGAATCCTCCTGTACTCTGGAAAGAATGAGACATTTGTGTGGTGATTCATTTGGCATACTGTTTTCTTCAGGATAAAACCAATCATACTTAAAAATGTCACTTTCTGAGCACTGATTATAAGGAAAGTAGTGACAAACTTGGATGAATTCCATCTATAACCCTGCAGCAATATCACAGAGATTCAGGATCTGTTCAGGGGAAGGATTAGATGTATCTGTGTGTACACAAATATTTATTAAAATAGTGCCTTGACACTGATGGAGATTATGGGTTATGAACCAGAACAAACGTTAACAGTAAAATACATGATCAAAACAGCAAAGGAAACAATGGCAGAGGAAAATAATGACACCAACCAAAAGGAATCTCAGATTGTGTAAGAATCCTGTCTAGAAGGGCTGCCAGATCAGAAAGATAACATAGACAGATATATGAGATACGCAAAGTAATCAACTCTTGTGGTATTTTTGAGACTGTGACATCATTTCATTTCCCAAAAGCCTAGCTCATGGAGTTCTGTCATAACACAATGAGCAATTCTCATTTTTAAAACTTATTCTTTTTAATCTCCCAGAGAAGATGTGGCTGCCCCATCCCTGGAAGTGCCCAAGGCCAGGTTGGATGGGGTAACACAAAAGAAAATAATAAAAATACAGACACCTTCCACTATCCCAGGTTGCTCCAAGCCCTGTCCAGACTGGCCTTGGACATTTCAGGGATGGGAAGTCTAAAACTTCCTAAAATATAAAACTAAAAAGAAAATAGAAGAGCCTTAAAGCTGAAGCAGGACCTATCATTGAGGTATCCACATACCACAGACTATCCAGGCCATCTCTGCCATTCCTGCTTTTCATGGAGCCTCTTATTAGCACAGGAACCGAATGAAGATGATAAAACACAACTGGATTTACTTCACAATTACAGACAACACCTCTCAAAACCCCACTTGAAACCCTTATATTAACCAGCTTGGGTAAGAATGGCATCAGACAGGCTGGAAAACCAAGAGACCCAAACAAAGGATGGTGATAAACAGAGCGTGAGGGAGCTGGAGGAGATGTCCAGTGGGGTGTGGCGAGCAGGGTTGTTAAGCCTGGGTTTATTTAGCAGCTTTATTAATGATCCCAACCAAGGGGTGAAAAGCACATGAATAAAACATGGCCTGGATGCTCATCTGGAACACGGTGTGTGCGCCGTGAAAAATGGGAAGCAGCACAAAGCCCTGGGCAGGAATTCCAGAAAGGAGCATGGAGAGAGGCAAAGCAGCTCCAGGAACACTCTGTTCTCCTGCTATGGAATATGAGTTTGCATCCCATAGTTACTGAGGAAAAGACTGTCTACAAAGGGCAGGAGCTACCTGAGGGAAGGCCTGAAAATTCATGGGAGAAATAAACTTTTATAAACTCTGGAAAGCCACGGGCTGGGGTCTGATCTCTGCTGGTCAGTGAATTCCTGGCACTGCTCAGTTCAGCATCTCCTCACTTGGGAGTCAGCACCAGAAATGCCAAATTCTAGGGAAGCTTCTGCAATGCAAAACAGTGCAGACCTAAAAAATCCCCTCCCAACTGCTTTTAATCCTGTTGTTTATTAACAATTTCCTTTTACAATCCTAATCCTTCCCCTGAACAGATCCTGAATCTCTGTGATATTGCTGCAGGGTTATAGGTGGAATTCATCCAAGTTTGTCACTACTTTCCTTATAATCAGTGCTAAGAAAGTGACATTTTTAAGTATGATTGGTTTTATCCTGAAGAAAACAGTATGCCAAATGAATCACCACATAAATATCTCATTCTTTCCAGAGTACAAGAGGTTAATATTTCCTCCTAAGTGTGACTTTGGATTTAGACTGCTCCCTTTCTGAGGGCTCACCCTGAGAGCAGTTAAGTCTTGTGGCATGTAACACTGATGAGTTGGTATTGATTTTTATGTCCATAGCTTCTCAAAATGAGGCTCAAGATAATTTTTGCTGGACATTCACACTCATATTCAAAGTGGGAAAAGACCTTTGAAATTTGTGGCTAGCTGGGAATTTGTAGACAAAGTGCAGAGCTGTGTTGTTTCAAATCTTTAATTACATATATGGAGATTGGAACTGGACCATCTTCAAAGTCCTTTCCAAACCAAACCCTTCTGGGATTCTGCAATGCTATGATATTGAAACTTTACAACATCCCAGAAAGGTACTTTTGGGCAGATTATCCCAGTAAGAAAATGACAGGGTAAAGAACCTCACAACACCATTGGTAAAACATGTCTTGATTCATAAGGCCCTTATTCCAAAGGGTTTGTCCAACTCCCTCTCCAGCTACTTGGAAAAATGTGTTTACTGGGCTAATAAAACCCAGTGGAGGGAATTCAAGAGTCACTCTCTATTAATGAGTTAACATCACTCAGTCACCTACAATTTAATTTTTCTGAGGCCCTGAGATTTTAATTTGGGTAATACTTCTATTAATTACAATGTCTAATAACAATGTCAACTTCAGACATCTGTTAAAAACATGTAATGTTAATTTATTGGAAAATCTCCAGCAGTGCTCAATTAAAATGTTCCCCAGTTAAGGCAATGCATATGATTTGTCATGAAAAGCAAAACGGGATACAGTTAATAAAAATAACAGCAAATTCAAAACAATAAGTTTTGAGTTGCAGATTGACCAAATTCAAGACACAAAACTTTTTATTAGGTGGCAGAGCCAGAGTTTTTGGAATCTGGATATTCTCACACTGTCTGGGGAGCCTTGCTCTAAATTAGCACCTACAGGAAATATTTAATGGAATTGTGGAATGTTTTGGGTTGGAAGGGACCCTTAAAGTTCATCCTCTTCCACTCTATGCCATGGGCAGGAACACCTTCCACAATCCCAGGTTGATCCAAGCCCTGTCCAGCCTGGCCTTGGACACTTCCAGGGATCCAGGGGCAGCCACAGCTTCGCTAAGAATTCTATTCCAGGGCCTCCCCAACTTCACAGGGAACAATTCCTTCCCAATATCCCATCTATCCCTGCCCTCTGCCAGTAGGAAGCCCTTCTCCATGCTCTTGTAAACATTCCATCTCCACCTTTCTTTTAGGCTCCCCCCAGGTACTGGAAGGGGCTGCAATTAGGCCACTCTGAAGCTTCTCTTTTCCAGGCTGAACAATCCCAACTCCGTCAATCTTTTTTTCCACTGAACATTGCAGAAAATATGTATTAACCGTCCCTTATCAGATTTTTCCTGCTGCAATTTCAGTTTTCTATCACCAGACATTTTTCTGGTTCTTTAAAATATTTAGATTCACTGAGGCCTATATTTGCCAGGGTGGGTTTTGCCATTTTTAAATGGACTTCGTAGCAGAAATAAACTGAGATGTGAAGCACCCAACCCTTTCCATCCCATTATCATTCCCTCCCCACACATCTCTACCACTCCATCCACCCGGATTCACAAATCCACAAATCCACGTCAGCGACGCCCAGCCCTGTTTTAGCCACACATCCCAATTCCCACCAGCCCTTAAAGCCCTGCTACTGTTCCCTTTTGTCAGAACCAAAGAAATTCCTCTGGCTGCCCTAGAAGACTCGAGCCCCTGCCTAGGGGGCTCAGAGACCTTGGCACAGAGCCCAAGACCCCTGTGCCTTTGATCTTGACCCATAGAAAAACAATTACCAAACTTTATATGACGAATTACAAGCCAAGAGAGTTTAAGTAGAATGATAGTGAATTTGCCACGAGGTAAAAAACAGATTTTTAGAGTTTTTGAGTTTTTTAATGTTCATTTCTATGAATAGCCCCACAAATCGCAACGGATTTCAGCTGAAAATGAGAATTTTTTTTTTAGACTGGGGGCTCAAAGCCCCAAGACAGAAGAATTTAGGCATGCCTTGTCCTTCTTCTTTCTTCTTGTTGGGCTCCATGTTCTGGGTAATGCTAGCACTTTTAGATTGGTTTAGAATAGAAGCTCACTGTCTAAAAAAGGTGATAGGTATTAAGAAGTTATTGTAAATAGTTTACATGTAGTTTTTAGTATAAAAAGGTAACACTGCCCCAAGGATGAGAAGTGTGCACCAACCCAACCTGCCAGACAGACCTACAGCAAGTCAGAAAAAGAATATTATAGATAAGAAATAATAAACAACCTTGAAAACGAGAACAAAAGAATCCTGACTACTTCTTCAACAGCCGGGCTGGGAAAAAGAAGCTTGTGTGTATCTCAGAGTCTCTCTGACCAGCAGAGATTTTGGGATCCTTTTGCCTGGTGGAGCCATGGGGAACAGTGTGGCGCTGGTGATAGAGTATCTCCCTCGCACACGTTCCCTCTCCACGGCAGATTATCTGCCCGGAGGTTGCGCCAGGCTCCCATCAGCTGTCACTGCGCGGATGAGCGCGAACGCTCCAGCGCCTCGTCCCCCCTGGCCCCGCTGACAGTGATAAATGACCAGCCCCAACGCTCAGCTGAGCCTCCCAATCTGCTCCAGCCTTTCTCTTGGTGATTTCCCCCCTCGGCACAGCGAAGGGAAACCGGGAGAACCAAGTTGGGCTTTGTTGAGAAACAGGGAATTGTGATTTTACCGCCTGAAGCAGATCAGAAGCTGATGGCAAAATGAAGGTGAGAACGGTGTTACCAAGCACTGGTTTGGGTTTGTGTGGCCAGGTTTGGTCACACAGATGATCTTTAAGGTTCCTTCTGGCCTAAACCATTCTATAATTCCACCAATTTGGGCTTTGTTGAGAAAAGGAGAATTGGGATTTTACTGCCTGAAGCAGATCAGAAGCTGATGGCAAAATGAAGGTGAGAACGGCATTGCCAAGCACTGGTTTGGGTTTGTGTGGCCAGGTTTGGTCACACAGATGATCTTTAAGATCCCTTCCAACCCAAACCATTCTATAATTCCACAAAGTCTGGCTTTGTTGAGAAAAGAGGAATTGTGATTTTACCGCCTGAAGCAGCTCAGAAGCTGATGGCAAAATGTAAGTGAGAATCATATTACCAAGCACTGGTTTGGGTTTGTGCAGCCAGGTTTGGTTGTACAGGTGATCTTTAAGGTCCCTTCCAACCCAAATCATTCTATAATTCCATAATTTCATGCAGATTCCAGAGCTTTTCCCCATGTATGTACAGGGCCAGTGGTGCCTGGCCTGGGAGAGAATTGGCCAAATGAACACAGCATTTGTTAATGAAATAATTCATTATCGCCAATGTAGCACCTAATTTCACTTTAATTTTACAGGGAATCCAGTAGCCAATGAATCTCACTCCTCTGAGGAAGAAAACAACCTCATCAAGCTTGGTAAGGGCTGACTGTGTTATGATAGGAGTGGATGGGGAAGGGATTTTAATAAAAAGCATTTCTGAAGTGAAATGGGAAGTAATTACCCCAGTTCTAAAAATTGTTATGACTTCATCATGAGCAGCTGACACAGTTTAAGGCTGATATTCTATTTCTCAGTGATGATAACTGCAAAATAAAATATATCATAACCAACAATTTTTTCACTTTTACCTTAAGCCAAATAAATCACTCCAAAATTTAAGGTTCAAACTCTGTCTCTTTACTGAAGCTGTGACCATCAAAAATCAAACCAGCCACCAACCACTACAGAAAACTGCACCTACAGGATCCATCCTGAAGGGATGGCTCATGGTAAACTCCCAGTTCCCATTTTGCACCTTCCCAAGTGTATGAGTGATTTAGGACGGGATGAAAAAAGAGGGTTTGAAATAAAGGAGGATGAGTTTGGCTGCTCAGCAAACCTCAGTAAGTGACACAAGCTCTCAGAGGGATCCAGGGCTCGGCACTGAACCACAGAATCATGGAGGTGGATCCACAAAATATCCTGAGTGGGAAAGGACCATGAATTCCAGCTCCTGGCCCTGCCCAGGACACCCCAACAATCCCACCCCGTGCCTGGGAGTGTTGCCCAAATGCTTCTTGAGCTCTGCCAGCCTTGGAGCAGTGAGCAGAAAACAATTCAGACAATCTAAAATCAGGTTTCAGCTTTGAACTTCCTTCTGGACAAGGTTTTCTCCCACTCTCTGTGTCTCCATTGGCTGTGGAACAAGAAATATGGGAGGTTTTAGCTCCCTACTGCTAAAATTAGCTTCTTTAGGCTCATTTCTATGAATAGCCCCACAAATCGCAGTGGATTTCAGCTGAAAATGAGAATTTATTCTGAAAATCATCAAAATTAACATTTCGACCTGCTATGGCAAGAGAGATAAACAAATAAAGCGTGGAGTGTTGTAGGCTGGAAATTCTAAACATGATTCATCTCATCCTAAAGCCATCAGCTAAAATATTCCAATCATCCCTTGAGGACATTTATCCTGTTGTGATGTGATGCAGCCAGGGGTGACTGGCCTGGGGTGAGATTGGCCAAATGAATCCAACATTTTTTATTATTTGTAAAGAAGTGATTTGTCATCTCCAATGCAGCACCGAATTTCATTTCAATTTTCCTGGGAACCCTGTATTCACAGCAAATTTCACTCCTCTGAGGAAGAAAACAATCCCATCAAGCCCAGCAAGGGCTGGCTGTGTTTTTATGTGTTAGTAAAACCCCAAAATTTATTATTTTAGTAGATAAAATTCCATAAGTAACAGTGAATCCACTTTCCTTACATAACAGAAATCCAACCTTTCCCTCAATCAAGAAATAGAAAGTACTTGTACACAAGTATCCACAACCTATTCTTTTTTTCCTAAAATTTTCCTCCTTTCATTAACAAATAAAGGTATAACCAATAAAGTGCCTTGTTTAGAAGTTTCACGTTCTTCCCAGTCTTTTTTTCCTCTGAACAATCATAATAACAGAATTTAAATATTTAGATCTGTCATACACTGAAATTATTGACAAACTGAGCTCATGCTTGTGGTTTCATGCCAGCCAAAGCAAATTTTTGGGATACAAAAGAGATGTAGGGGTTTTAAACATTTTTTTCCTTCCTAAAATGACAAAACTAATTATGGTTTTAGTCCTTTAATCTGTCTTGATTTACAGAAATAAACATAACAAAGTGCCCTGAGTTTTTAAAGCCTATTTAACAGAAAACCACAACAGTTCTACAACATTTTTACCCTTCTGTTACTGAAACGGTGACACAAATGTGACTCCAATTTTGCACTGACTTTTCTTGCCTCAGCTGCACCTTCTGGTGCTACAGAATCAAGGATGCTTTTCCACAATGATTCAATAGCTCCCATTGAACTGATGGCAGCTTTTCCTGAGAGCTCAGCAGTTAATACTGTAGGATCTTTCCAAAAAACTGGCTCCTGAGTATTATTTCAAGTGGTATTCAAGAAAAATAATTGGATTTTAAGTGGGTTGGTGCACATTTAATCACATAACCAAGAGGACCTTCCTCGTGATGAGGTTCAAGTTTCTTTTTAAGCTACAACTTCTCACAAATTATCCAGGTGCCAAATTTTATGGCAAGCAATTCAAAAGAAAGATCTGAGCCTGGAAGTTAGGGTTCTGAATTTGTGCTATTTTTGAATTTAAACTTTTTTGGAAAGAGGATGAATCTTTATCTTTGTACAAATGGAGATGGAATAGGGTTGAGCTGCTGCCAAAATTCAGACAGCAAGTTTTGTCTGCTTCTGACTATCAAAGATTATGGGGTAATGCCCACAGAAGAAAGGCTCTAAATGACATTACCAGAGCTCAAAAATATCCAGTTAATTGGTGAAAAAAATCCTATAATTAAGTTTCTCTGACCTTCTCACATTAAAACATTTCCAATAATAATTATGTTTTTCTCAACACTTTATAATACCTCTCAAAGTAAGATAATGTTTATTGCTCTAGATCCATAAAACACTCCAAACCAAATTTAACAAGCAGCAAGGGAATAATGAAAATATAATTACTGTCTTTATTAAGTTACTGCTGAACTTTCCCTGGTATTTGAAAATTGGCAACCAAAATTGTGCATTCAATATAAATATATAGAGAGAGGGACAATGATTTATCAGGTAGGGCAATACAAGTTAAAAAACAGTTTTGAGTCAGAAATTACAAGGGATCCTAAAGCTCATCCTGTTCCACCCTTGCCATGGACAGGGACACTGTCCCCTATTCCAGGTTGATCCAAGCCACTCCAACTCCTTGCTTACTTGAAGGCAAAGTTTCTCTTCCAAATGAAAAAGTATTCAATTCTCTTTCAGGAAAACCACTTCAAATTTTATTTACTGCAGCCGTGGGATTCTGGAAGCCTTTATTGTGAAGGGTTAGAATCGCACCATAAAAATGGGAACTTGAGGAGAATGACAGGCTCTTTGTTTCTGAAATAATCAGGCTGAGCTCTTTGTGACACTGATGTTCAAAAACATATTTCATATTTCAGGAAAAGACCACAGAAATGGAGTCTCCAAACCAAGCTCTATAGCAAAACACAAAGCATCCTTCTCATCTCCCTATTTTTCTGAATCTTTGCAATCTCAAGATTCTTTCTGAGCTCAGGGTCATGTCTCCCTTAATGTTCTACATTATCCTGCAGAGTGGAGCACCATGTTCTCAACTTGATGTGTCAGTTAAATCAAATAATTATTGTTATTATTGTTATTTTATTTAACAATGCAGCAGCAGAACTTTTAATAAAGGACTTTTCATGATGACGAATGAGAAAATTACTTTGGGGGATAATAAAGGAATCCAGGTCTACACCTGCAATGATACTTGAAAGTTTAAAGACTGGTAGAAAAAGCAGAACATCATATTCATCTGAAGAAAAAAAAGGAAATTTAAAATACCAGTGGTCACTTTATACAGGTTTTCTTCCCTTAAACCTCCCCAACAATGGCAGGTAAAAAGGTTTAAAAATATTCCAGAAAAATATCTGGAATTCTGAAACAACTTGGAACAACATCATTCATGTAATTAATTTTAAACCCTCCTATACCACTATTTTAATTTCTTTGATACAAAAAAAAATTAGATATATAAATTGAGACACTTGTCTTTCAGACTCTAAGTTTTCTGCATTAAACACAGCTTTTCATTATTCCTGATCTAATAAGTCCTATTCTCATCTGGGCTATCAGCAACTCAATAAGTAATTACCATCCACCTTGGGCTGTTCCAGTCCATTAGACCAGTGCTGATGACTCAGTGGAGGCACAAAATGAGGAGCACAGGGGCTGACAAAGGCACAGAAAATAAGGAAAGGAAATGCTGCAGCTGGAACTCCTCCCTATGGCTGGGTTTACTGAGAAACACTCAAATAACATAACATAAAATTGATATGATCGAAGGTAGACTGAATTGGTGTTGCACAGATAAATATAAAAGCTGTCCTCCCTAATGAGGGATGTGAGGGCAGGAATTTATTCCTTATCTAAGCATAAGGAATTTATTCCTGATCTAAGCATTCGGAATTTATTTCTGCCTAAGAGACACCACTGGAAGCAAATGGCACCGACTCATCTCCACACAGCACAGGTTCTGCTGCCTACCCTGAAAACCTGGCGTTATTCCATGGAGTCAAAGAAGTTTGGAAGTTAAATTAAATCTGATTCTTTTCTCGCCCAGACCAATCATTGTGGCCTTCCAGTACCTGAAGGGAGCCAACAAAAAATGATGGGGAGGGAATTTTTACAAGAGCCTGGAGAGACGGGACAAGAGGGAATGGCGTCAAATTGAAAGAGACTATGGTTAGATGGGATATTGGGAAGGAATTCCTCTCTGTGAGGTTGATGGGGCCCTGGCACTGTGGCTGCCTCATCCCTGGAAGTGTCCAAAGGTAGGCTGGATAGGGTTTGGAGCAACCACAGAATCACAGAATTGTTGAGGTTAGAAAAGACCTCTAAGGTCATTGAGTGCAATCCCTATCCCAGCACTGCCAAGGCCATCACTGAGCCCACAGAATCACACAAGTACAGAATAATTTTGTTGAAAAAGGCCTCTGAGATTATCAAGTCCAAACCATTAAAAGTCAGAGGCATTACCAAAAAAATTGCTGTTTTTTCACTACTTGTTGATCTATGAAAGCAGAGGACGATCGCTTAAAATCCTGCTAGGCAAAGGAAGGAGCAGGAAGCTGGATTTCTCCACTGAGAGCATCCATGTCCCCAAATTCTTGGGTTAATTTCAGCTTTTTCTTGCTTTATGTCCCAGATGGACACACTTGGGTTTAAATCCATGTCCCCAAGGGCCACATCCACACAACTCTTAAATCCCCTCAGGGATGGGGACTCCTATTACTGCGCCTGAGTGGGTCGCAGCTGGTGAGAGAGAGACAGGAATCTTGTTTCTTCAATCAGAAGGCTTATTTATTTAATATAAGATATAATACATCAAGACTATACTAAATAGAATATAGAGAGAGGTTTGCAGAGCAGCTAGGCTAGGCCAGGAAAAGATAGAAAGGATCTATAACAAAGTTGTGTTCAAGGACTCAGTCCCCCTAGCTTGCACTGATGATTGGCCCTTAATTATAAACGTAGAAAATGAGCCAATCAAGGTGTCCCTGTTGCATTCCACAGCACCTTATAATAATTGTTTACCTTGTCTTCTGAGGCCTCTGGCCTCCAGAAGACGCAGAAATCCGAAAGAAAGGATTTCTGTGAAGAAATGTCTGCAGCAGACTCCACCACTGCCCTGGGCAGCTGAACCCTTTCCATGAAGAAATTGTTTCCAATATCCAACTGAAACCTCCCCTGGAACAACTTAAGGCTGTTTCCTCTTGCCGCAAATTGGGAGGGAAGGTTCCAAGGGGATGTAGGGAGGATTTGAGGATGGAGGATTTGAGGGTGAAGCCCTGGATCACTTTGTACCAAGAGATTGTCTGACCCTGCTTTGCCCTGCGACCTCCTCAGGTCCCTCCAGCCTGAGTCAGTCGTGTTCCTACCAGATGATTTGTCCTGCTGAAAAGAGAAATTTCAGGAGATGATTGAGGGGGCCACCTCTGTCAGGACAAACAGATTTATAGGCAACATCAAGTATCCAAATAAAACCACTTGGTAATGAACTTCACACCGAGTTTTCAATCCCAGCTCTTAAATTAAAGATTGCCTGACACAGCCTGTCCAGGGCTTGTGACTCACGGATTTGTTCCTCACTGGTGTTTATACAAATTAATTAAAATTACATAACTGTCAACAAAACCTTTACAGAGGATTGAGATGGTTCTGCTGACCAGGGTAACAGCACAAAAACCACTTCTAGATAAGTGCCTACAATTAAAGGGACATCCAAATATTGAAATAAAAATGAAGAGTTCCCAAATGCAGGAAAAAATATGGCCTGTTTTGTGTGAAGGCTGTTTGTCATTATACAGATAATTTTACATTTGATTTCTCTACTCAGGATGGCTCGTTAGTTTAAGCAAAACGAATGCTCAACATTCATTTTATTGAACTCTGTCTCATCAAATCAAAATCAGAGTTAGAGCAAAAATGCTTTCACTGTAATTGTATTTTTCTGGAACATTCCAATTCAATCTCTAGTTCACAACAGCAGTAAAAGACAGGGTATTTTTAATACCAATATTTCTAACAGATTCCTTTCATCAAAACAATCCTCTGACCATTTGGCCACCTCTGTTCTATCCCCATTTTACAGACAGAAACCCACAGAATTTTACAGGATCAGTCACAGCCACTTTACAGCCTTGCAGATGACACGCACTAGAAAATTTTTAATGAGCTGATCTGTAAGGAAAAATGTCTTTATTAAGATGTGTTGTTCCTCTCTCAGTGGCTAAATGATTGTTTCCAGAAGCAATAATCAGCTACTGATATGAAAGCACCCAGTTAATTAGCAAAGGGTTGTACTATTCAAGGAAGCTGCATTATTCAGTCAACCATAGGAAACAGTTTTATTTTACAATATTATTAAATGCAGCTTTTGAAATTGTTTAGCTGGTAATGCAATTTTTGAAACACGATTTTCACTAGAAAAATATCTCTGTTGGTTAATAACTGCAAAAGAAAACACACAGAGTCGGGCAGCCCCGTTGTTGTGCAACAGGATTATTTCCTTTTATTGCTTTTCATCTTTTAATTATTGTAGTAGAGATTACAATAATCTCTAATAAACAATTATATAAAATTCTTGGACAGTGAACTGAGAATCAAAATGCAATTAAATTGCTTTCCCTGTTGTATTTCATGCAGAAAGTGGTGGATAAAGTCTTTCATATCTAACTTTTTGGAACTCCAGCAAACCACTAAAATATTACCTTAGGTGTCAAAGATTGGGAATGAAACTTGGTTCAATTACATAGAGAAAATGCTCACACAAAGACAAGGGACTGCTCTGTTTGTTTCCTCAAAAAATAAATCCAGATCAACTGAACAGCAGGAAAAGAAGATCTGTCAGTTTAAACTATGACATTTATCCAGTCACAGAATCACAGAATGGTTTGGGTTGGAAGGGACCTCAAAGCTCATCCAGTTCCACCCTTTCCACTATCCCAGGGTGCTCCAAGCCCTGTCCAGCCTGGCCTTGGACACTTCCAGAGATCCAGGCACAGCCACAGCTTCTCTGGGAAAACCATTCCAGCATCTCTGATGGAAGGTTCTGGACTGGACCTCACCAGTAGTAAATGAACTTTGTAAGGGGAGATGTGAAGGCACAAAAAAAAAAAATCACCAGGACACAAAACGCAAAGAGAAAAGGGAGCATTTAAAAGACAGAAATGAAAATTACCCAAATTTCCTAAAAAAGGGGGGGTTGGCAGTGGGACTGACAGATTCCGAGATATCACAGTTCAACAAAGCGAAAAAGGAGCAAAACAAAAAAGATGAGCCTGGAGAGAGGTTACAGGAGCCCCATCTCCTCCTCTCCTCCCTGCTCATCCAGTCCAGCTGTCTTACATGGATTTCACTAAAAAGAAATACAGAAATACATTAAAAGATAAGCAAAGTGTAAGAGAAGATTCTCATTAAAAAGTGAGGATGAGGAAAATTTTATTTATTGACTGTAAATTTGGGCTAAGGAAGCAGCAACTTTCAACCACAGCACTTCCAGGCACTAATAAGGATCAATAATGACAAAATGACACTTTGATTACAGCCAACCGAGAGGAAAAAAAGATTTGACACAGTTCATGGCAGCAGGAAAAAGTAGGGACTGGAAAAATGCCAAGCCATTTAATTTAGAGCTTGATTAGGCCACCTTCCCCTTACACCCCTCCACAAACAGCAGAGCAAGATAAGGGGCAAAGCACTCCTTGAACTGGAAGAAGGAGACTTGATTTAATATCAAATTCTGGGAGATTTCCAAATCTGAAATAGGCTGTCAGCTTGTTGATAAGTTATAGAACACCACAAGCAATATTTAGTTTGGGAACTGCTCTCCAAAATTCCTCCTTCTTTAATCTCTCTCCCTCCTTTTTCACTAATCCTGCCTCACCACCAGCCCAGGCATGCTAGGGTTGTAAGGAGTTTTTTAGGGCCATTACTTCAACTTTCAGCCAAAAGAGTGGCTCAACAGCAATTCAAGGCATCCTCAGAAGCCTCCAAGTGTTTTCAATTTGCTTCTGTTCAGTGTTTTCTTTTTTAAAAAAACTTGATTGATTGTTTGCTTATCACCTCGAGCACATTCAGTGAGTGCTCTCCTCATGCAGGAGAAAAAAGAGAGAACAACTGGAAAACTCTTACTCATCCTGCTCCTCTCCAAAAGACCAGGAACAGGCACAAAACCTTTGGAAAGACACTCTGCCAGATGGAAGACAGCAAGTGGCCAGAAACACGGAGTTCAATTATTTGCTGCATTGTTCTCCAGTGTTAATTCAGAATTTGGGAGAGCTGCTCAGTGGCTCTGGGCCAAAATAAGCATCAGCAAAAATCCCACCCTGCTGGGGGAATAACTCAAAGCAGGCAAGAGGCTCCACAGTGTTGATACCTATATTTATAAATGTATATTTACTGTAGTAAAAGAAGAAAAAAATAAAGAAAAAAAAACCAAGGAATTTAGTGAGTTACCCTGCACATTAGAAATATTCAGGCACTTAAATACAGCTGATGTTATTTTATAGGCCTGAGGTCTCTGAGACACAAAAATGAACAAGAGTGAGAGATTTACAGTGATGTTGTGGTTATTACAGTTCATGGGACACATGTGGAATTCTACATGCCCAGGAAAATAAGAACAAGCCGCTAGAAAGAGGGAAGGCTTATTGCAGGAAAGTGGCATAAAGACACACTATTAAAAACACCAATTCAATCATATTCAAGCTCAAGAATCACAGAATCATGGAATGGTTTGGGGTGGAAGTGACCCTAAAGATCACCCAGTTCCACCCCCTGACATGAGCAGGGACACATTCCACTGTCCCAGGCTGATCCAAATCCATAGAACCTGGCCTTGGACAATTCCAGGGATCCAGGGGCAGCCACAGCTTCTCTGGGCACCCTGTGCCAGGGCCTCACCACCCTCATAGCCAAGAATTCCTTCCCAAAATCCAATTAAAATTTCCCCTCTTTTAGTTTAAAGAAGATGACCATGAACAAAAAGTCCTGTTTAGAAAGGAAGGATTCGCAAAGATGATTAAATGATAAAATGGGAACATGTGGTCATCCAGACTGATTAATTAGCAAACCATTGCTTTACATTCAATTATTATCAGAGTTTTTCCTCTATTAAACCCAGTGGAATATTTATCACAGCCATCAAATGGAATCCATCATCCTTGCCAAGGAGAAGTCTGCAGGTAGAGAGTTAGGACTGATGAACAAGGAGGGAAGAGGATGGACAGATGATGGAGTAAATGAATGTACTGGGAATGGACAGGGCTCCAATTACCACAAAAAATATATCAAAAAAACCCCATTATCACCAGCCAGGGAAACAAAAGAAGGTAGGGGAAGAAATCCCTCCAAGCTCTCCTCACACTTCAGGAAAAATGCTGCACCAGAAGTTGTTTGTGCCCTCGTGATCCATAACAGATCCAGCACAGCCCAGGTCAGGGGGAAAGCTCCAAACCAGAGCCATTAATATTTGTGCTTGATTAATGGTTTTGATGTTCAAATCAGTACTAAATGTTAACGACTTAATCAGCAACGGAAAGAGATATAATTTGAATTAGTGCTAGATCTTGACAAGGAAACAAATTTATTACAGGGAAATGAAGTGACTCAAGTAAAGAAGTCACAGTTGTTACAACAGAGGACATAAAAGTGTGGGAACTCTAGAGATGCTGAAGTCAGACTTGTAAGATTTGGATTCTGCTCTCAAGTGTCTCACAAGCTTTCTGAACTGGGACAGGACAAAAATCACTCCAGTTAAACATTTGTAGCTGGTGAAAAGCAGAGGGCAAGACTTGCAAGAGAAGCCCAACTCAGAAATGGAAATAAACGAGCTGCAAACCCAAGGCCCAACCCTGTGAAACTGAACCAAATCACTGCCCCAGTCCAACTGAACTCTGTTATAGGACACATAAAATTGTATCATGGAATGGTTTGGGGTGGAAGGGACCTTTAAAATCACCCAGTCCCACTCCCTTGCCATAAGCAGGGACACTTTCCATCATCCCTGATGGGGTCTCTGAGGTCGAGATGACCCCAAGGTGTTGGAAAGTCTCTTTCTCAGCCCTGTGACCGAAGAAGAAGTCGAGATTCCTTGGCTCTCATTCTCAAGGTTGCTTATTTGCTCTTATCTATTACATTCTTTCTCCAGCCTGCTGAGATCTGTCCAGCAGGTTGGGTTGAGGCACTCTGCCCACCCTCAGGGTGGTGTTAACTTTTTAGACTAAAAACTATGCGTACATTATTTACAATAATTTCCCAATACCTATCACCTATGTTAGACAGTCTGTCTCTACTCTAAACCAATCCAGAAGTGTCACCATCACAGCAGAAGATGGAGGCCAAGAAGAAGAAGGACAGAACATCCCCAGATTTCTCCATCTTGCCTCTTGAACCCCCAATCTAAAAACCCCAAAATTCTACTTTTTCACCCTGTGATAAATTCACTATCATTCTATTCAGACTCTTGTGGTGTGTAACTCTTCACACAAAGTTGGTAATTGTTTCCATGGGTTAAAATCGAAGGCAGCAGGTGTCTTTGATTCTGTGCCAAGGTCTCTGAGCCTCCTGCCATGGTCTTGAGCCATCCAGGACAGCCAGAGGAATGTCCTGGGTTCCGACACATCCCAGGCTGGTCCAAGCCCCATCCAACCTGGCCTTGGACAATCCAGGGATTCAGGAGCAGCCACAGCTTCTCTGGGCAACCTGTGACAGGGCCTCCCACCCTCAAAGAGAACAATTCCTTCCCAATATCCTATCAAAATCTACTTTTTCCAGTTTTAAGTCCTTCCCCCTTGTCTTGTCCCTCCATCCCTCATCCCCAGTCCCTCTCCAGCTCTCCTGGAGCCCCTTTAGGCCCTGGAAGGGGCTCTGAGCTCTCCCTGGATCCTTTTCTTCCCCAGGCTGAGCCCCCCCAGCTCTCCCAGCCTGGCTCCACATAATTGATGCACAAAACAAACTCCAGCTAAGCCCATTTATGACATTACAAATCTCCAGACAGTAATTAGTGATGGAGAGAAACCCTCACCACAGGTACCACTCTGCATTATTTTATAGTGTGTGACACATTAATGCCTCATCTCTCCCTGGGTGAAGGACAAGAAGAACAAAGGGGCTCCTGGGGGGGTCACAGGATCTGGGAATCCTGCACTAGAGCTGATCCCAAAACATTCCTGTGGGAAGCTGGGCTGAGATTCCAGCAGGATGAAAACCCTGGAATCTGCTCCATTTCTGCTCAAGCAGAATTTGCTGCACAGGATTGTGCTCAGGAGCTGGGATTTAACAAATTAATCACACGGGAAGGTCTTAGTCAGGTGCAGCATGCACCAAGAAAAGGGGCAACACAGGAGAAATAGTTTGCAAAAGGTTGGTATTTGCCGACCAAACTTCAATCTCAAGTAGCAAAATATTAGAAATCACTCCTAGAAACCACAATCATTCATTGTGAGGAAAATATGGGAACAAAACACAGGGATTTTCCATCAGGAGCTCAGTGGTAGCTGCAGTGTCCATACACTGATAATTGAGCTTGACCATTGCTCACAGTGAATTTATTTCACATTCCCTATAAAACTTCCATTGATCAAAGAAAAATTTTGTGTTTCATTGTGTCTATCCAGTTTTTATAGAAAATTTTCCCATTTCAACATCTCCATCTATTCAAATTTCATAAATTCTATATAACTTTAATTCAGCTTCTTCCCAGGACACATTTTAAGAAAATAAAGGAATATTTACCCACATTCAGAATAAAAATCTTTACAAAAATTTGAGAGTTCAAATCTGCCCCCCCCCCGTTTTAAAGCAGGAATTTGTCTGTAAATCTTGGCTTATTCAGTGTTAAGTATTCATCTGGATTTCTCAGTCTGGAATTCAAAGCAGAAGCCTCAAAGCTCACTGCTCTCTTCAATCAATCTAAAAACTGTCAAAATCATCTGCTCTCGAGACAGGCTGGGAGAGCTGGGGGTGTCCAGCCTGGAGAAGATGCTCTGGACTTTGTTATTAATTACCACTGACACATATAATTTGCATTTATTCCCTCACATGTGTCAGTATCCCACATCAAATCCCAGAAATTCCCAGCTCAACAACCTTATTTGGAAGATTTTAAACAAATAAAATTTATAACAATAAATAAAAAACAAGCTTCAGGTTTAAGCTGATGAAAATTCCTGCCTTAGTGAGGAGATTATTAATTAAGTACAAACACCTATCTTAAAGAATTAGGCCATTCTAAGATTCTAATTAATTTTATGGTAATAATTTGCTATGACATCATGGAGTTTCTCTCCATAATTTTTCCCAAGAAAAAGAACAAACAGTTGCACTTGCCAGAGCTTTGGTGAAGGTCGTTATCTTATGGTTTGTTTCATTTTGGTTTTAATTTGTAAAAAGGTTCAATTCTTTGTACACTGTAAATCAAATTAAGGCCTGCCTGGGGACTCATCAGCCCAAGCATCTAATGAAGAAAATACATCAGGGCTGATGCAAATTTATTGGCTGATTTCTGCACAAAGGAAACAACAAAACAGCCAAGAAGAACCACATATTAATGAGGAAGCAGATGATATTTAATTAAATAAATATCCTCGGCACTGCTCCAAGGAATGGCATTACAGGGGTGTTGGACGGCCAAATTTTGAAGCAGGTTACTGAGATTTAAATTTCATTCTGTTTTTTGCTACTTATAGAGCAAATGAAAAGTTCCTAGAAATCAAACAAATGAAAGCACAATAACAGCACGGGTTCTCTGCTGACGTTTAATTGCTTCCCTGAAAAGAAAAAAACCTATTTTTGTTAACGCCACATTGATACTTATTGAAAGCACTTTCATTCCTTCCATGAAAATAATTCATCAGGTTAATTATTCTATTACTAATGGAATCTCAAATGATACACTGAGAATAGGTTAGAGAATGGAATCTCAGGTGATACACTGAGAATAGGTTAGAGAATTTTAAGAATTCCTTATTTGGATGACAGATGAAGGAGGGCTTTGAGGAATAGGTATCCTCTGAAGTGTTTTAGGAACAGCACAGCAATTTAACCCTGACAAAGAACCTGGGCTGGGATGGGGATAAGAGAGAAGATTTATTTCACCTGACTGAGGCTGAGACACAGCCTCAGCAAAAGTTCCTTCAATTGAACCCATGCAATAGAAGGGGCTGGAACTGGATCACCTCTGAGGTCTCTCCCAGCCCAAACCATTCCAGGATTCCATGAAATTTAAATTCTGTTGATCTCCATATCTGTTTCAGTCCTGGACCCTCAACGGGAAAAAGGTGTAATAGAATCAGGTCTCCATAACAAAACAAAATATTTGGTATCCTTTGTTCATATGGAATGTGTTTAAATTTACTGGGAGGGTTTTGCTATGGTTTTATTTTAATTAGTGAGATGGGGAGGGAATGAAGTTTTAGTGGATGACTAAAATGGTTGGTTCTGCTAGAGGAAATTGAGGTTTAATAATGGACTTCAACTTAATCCTACTTTAGTCTGAAAGTAAGAACATAATGCAATCTCTACTGATTTTTGACCTGTCCCATTTGGGATCTTAAATCCCTTCCAGATCCCAAACACCATCAAACACCAGTAAAAGCTGACCAGTTCTAATGTCACTTGTGCCCCTTTTGGCAGCCAAAAAAGTGAAATTGCCTTCAGCGCAATTGCAGGGAATTCTCTAGAGTATGTCAGGTTTACTCTTACTTTTTAATATATACATTGTGTGATGTCTCCCAATTTTCTGTTTCTCCATTTTCTCTCCCCTTTCATCCCATATCCATTTAGCAAGGGACAAAAATCCACTTTTTATGCTGATGAGCAAACTTTGATTATTACTTTCATCCCTTGCATGTTCATTAGCAAATACAAACCCAGACAAACATAAAGGATTCCATAATCTGAAAACAGTCTGTGGTTCAATTCCATGCAGGATTTCATTACCCTCAACAAATGAGAGCTGTTAAAAAGTCTGAGCAGAAAATTCATACAGAACTAATATCTATATATCTGCAACATCTACCAGGGTGTTTCTATCACTTCCATTAAATTATGTAATGCTCTCTTCTTCACCATAATTCCACCAACAATTTTTTTTCCTGGACTGTTACTGAGCTTTGAAGATTTAGCTGACAGGTTTGTCAGCAAAGCAGCGATAGTTTGAATCTTCCCCAAATCACTCTAATAAACCACAGCTGTACTTTGAACTAAAACATCCCATTATCCCTCTTTTTGCAAGATTCATGTTGATTAGTCCTCAACTAAAGGAGAGTGAATGCCTCTTGAACATGTTTTACAGTGAAGAAACAAGCTGTGTGTGCGCATGGGAGATAAAAGGAACGTTCATCTCGGGAAAGTTATCAATAAACTATCTAAAAAAATGCAAATTCTCGCTTTCATTATTATTAATCACTGATTTGGGCCCTCTCTCTTGCTGGGAGCTGAGCAATCTGGCTCCAAGCCAGCAAAGCACTTAAGCATTTTCTTATCCTGCTGCACTGAAGACGATATCACCATTCACAAGCTCCAAGTTAAGCCTGTGTAAAACAGAATGTTCAGCCTCGCTCCAGCCTGAGCACCCCAGAACAGTGCAGCTAATGGAATATGGAAATGGGAGAATCAAATCCTAGGCCAGGATGTTCTAATGATTGAAATAATGCTCGTTTTTAAATAGCTCTATTCCTCCAAGATCTGCTCCGTTTCCTCGGGTTGATGGTGTCTGACGGAGGAGAAGGATGGAGGATTACAATTCAAATATTATCTTATCCTATTTATCCCTGTATCCTATAAAAGTGTAATTGCTGGGGACTCAGGCCATGGCTGGTGGAGCTCTGGCTGAAATCAGAGTTGCAGCAGGGCTGAAACTCTCCCCATGTGCTTTTTCTGTGAATGTTAGGAGACTTCAGGACATTCAAGCTTTTGAAAGCCTCCATTAAAGAGCTTTTATGAACTCCTGTTGCAGTTTCCATAGAAACAGCTGATCATAATTTCGGGGAGAATATAAAACCTTTTTCAACACATTTGATAGTAATTTTCTCCAAATGACCTCCAGGTAATTAATGTGATGGTTTGACCCCTGCTTTAACATTATTTTCTAAGAAACAAGCTGCAATGCTCCATTAAAAACCTGAATGCATTGTTCATACCAGGCAAAAAAGACCTTGGAAGTTTGGGATCTGCTCAGGCAGGGATTGTGTACGTGGCCAGCTCATGTTTCTGGTTCTTTTAAGACGTTTTTCTGATCTTGGGAAAGATCACATTGATGTGATAACCTCTGTGCCTTTGCAGAATTTGCAGTCAGAAACCATGACTTGAAACCAAATAAAACCAGAGTTGTCCATCTGTCTAAATCTCACTGGGAATCTGTGATGTCAAACTTCAGGATTTACTGCATGACTTGCACACAACATAAAACATTTTCACACAAAACATAGAACACCTATCAGAGCAATGCTGCCTTTCTGGAAATGCTCCTGCAGCACCAGGAGAATAACTCATTGTCCAGAATTTTCTTTATTTTCTCAAGATGAAAAGCAAATCAAGTCAAAAGTATTTTCCTGTAACGCCAGAAACTTAAATGAGCTGACTGATTTCTGTTTACTTCAAGAATTATTTAGGAATTGGTCCTGATGGTGATATTAGACGTTCACAATTTTGGAAAAGTCATCAAATCATGGAATGTTTTGGATTGGAAGGGACCTTAAAGCTCGTCCAATTCCAACCCTCTGCCATGGGCAGGGACAACTTCCACTGCCCCAGGTTGCTTCAAACCCTGTCCAGCCTGGCCTTGAACCCTTGAACTTTTTATTGTTCCCAATATTTCACTTTCCCAGATGAAATCTGTTTATCCAATGATACTTCCAGTTCTGCCTACACTCCTATATTTATTTTTGTTTTTAATTTCACTTTTAATTCCATAAGAATATGTAACAGATCACCTGTCACTTTTCAGAGATCTCATCCCTGCTTATGCACTCCTATCTTTTTTTTATCATTTTACACAGAACAGCACCTTTGATCAAAAATGAGTAAATCTAAAAAACTCAAAGGAAAAAGTAAAAAACTCAAATTGAAAGGATGCTGCTTTCTGTATAAAAATTTTGCAGTCTTCTCCAAATGGGATTATTTGTAAATGGAATCATAGAATGCCTGGAAAAGGCCTCTCACACCATGGAGTTCAATCAGTATGATCATCAATACATGAAAATACCAGCTGATAAAAAGGTTCCTGACAAATAAATCCATCAGAGCGTGTCCTCAAACAATCTGGGCTATTGTGTGCATTTTTTTAGAGATCTCTGCTGAGGTACAAAATAGACACCACCACTTAAGGGAGTGTTAAATTGTGCAGAGCAGAAATCTGTGTCTGACTCAGATCCTTAAATTGTTCAGCTCACGTGGATGTTTTATTTTCCATTGGGTTCTGTTACCACTGGAAACGCTGCTGCTCTCCTGGACAGAAATTTAAAATACAGTTATGATTATTTGCCATGGATCTCAGACACCTCCTAGCTAGCACAGGAGGAATTCTGACATTCCTGACATGGATGATTTGTTTGCTGCTCACTCCAAGAAATGGGAATTCTCTCTGCATAACCTCCCTAGAAGAAATGGGAATTCTCTCTGCATAACCTCCCTAGATCATCTCTTTCCACAAACAGAGACAATGTAACTCTACTTATAAGGAATAAAAAGACATTTGTACAACAAAAGCTACTCTAATTGACTGTTGGGTGGAAAAGAAAGAAAATTTATTTCAATATTTCAGTGGTTTCTCCACAGATTTCAGGATTTGACCAAAGTTTCCAACTACTCCAACTCTTCAGGCTCTGGGGTGGAAACCAAAGGTTTTTCCTGACAGTGGCTGTGTGACCCGTGGGTGATGCTAAAAGAAACAAGAGGTGAATTCCTCCAGAGCTTCTCTCTCACATAAGAGACTTTGGAGTTGTATCTCCATAAAAAAGGAAGGAACCCCTGCCTTTTCTTCTTGGATTCTGCATAACCTTGTAAATGTGCATTTAACCTCATCACTTAGCTGGAAGGAACAACATAATTTTAGTTTTGCAGAGATGCCCTTACTGCTGTCTTCAATCTCTTTTTCTGCCATCTGAGTATCCACTGGTTTATTTACTTCTCTTCCTTCTCGATTCTTTTTTTTTTTTTTTTTTAATATTCCACTTTCCTGGAACTTTACACACCAGGAAAATCATTACCTCAAGTTTCATGCTCCAGTATTTATTGCTACAGGACACTGATTGCTGAGTTGGCTGTCCAAAGTCACTACTGTCCTTCCCTAAGGGTCAAAAGCTGCTCTTTTTTCCCTTGAAAAACTGCAATGGGTGCAAAAGTCCTGTAAGGTGATCCTGCTACAGAAACTGTTCTGATTCAAAATTTTACTGTCAATAAACTTTCTCTATGTCTTTATCGAGGAGGAGCAAAATCATGGAATAATGGAATGGTTTGGGTGGGAAGGGACCTTAAAGACCATCCAGTTCCACCCCCTCTGCCATGGGCAGGGACACCTTCCACTATCCCAGGTTGATCCAAGCCCTGTCCAACCTGCCCTTGGACAATTCCAGGGATCCAGCAACTTCTCTGGACACCCTGTGCCAAGGCCTCACCACCCTCACAAATATTCCTTCCCAAATTCCCATCCATTCCTGCCCTCTGGCAGTGAGAGCCATTCCCTGTGTCCTGTCCCTCCATCCCTTGTCCCAAGTCCCTCTCCAGATCTCCTGGAACCCCTTTAGGCACAGGAAGCTCATTATTTTTAATCTTGATTTATTATATTCAGTGTTGTAAAGAACTTTTTCTCACCTTGTTAGTCTTTAAAATGCAAGAGGGAAACTGCATTTCCACTCCACCAGATTTTGTTCAATTTCTGGCGTGCTTTGCTCAGCTCCAGCTTCTTTCTGACATATGAAATTGAACTTTATATCCCCAAATGATCCTTAACACTGTTCAGGATTTCCAGTAGAAATGTGAAATGCTGAATCTACTGCTCTGTTGTTAAATGTGTGAAAAAACTCCCTTCTCTGCAGGCTGTGGACCCTCAGCTTCCCTCAGCTTATTTATTGAGGGGAAACACTTTGAGTCCTATTGAAATCTCTGTTTAAATTTTATTCTGCAAAATTCAGTGTATTGGTTGATTACAGACACAGCCAACCCAGTTTGTTTGTGCTATTTTTAAAGGAGTGTCCAAAATAGAACACAGCACTCAAACCAGGCAAGTAGGGCAGAGAATAATGACCTTATTGGAGATGTTTGACGTTTTAAATAGGATCACATTGCTTGGTCTCTGAAATTCCTCAGCTCCTGCAACCGTGAATTCCAAACCTGCAAAATCCAATTTTCTAAGACAATTCCAAACCCTTTATGTATTTTCTATATACCTCACACAGTTTATTTGCACTTCAGCTGTCATTTCACCACTCTGCATGGCTTTAACACCTCAATCCCTTTTCCCCCTGCTTGCTTCAAGGTTCCTAAAACTTATCTGCAAATTCTCACGAGCACAGTCGCTGGAAATTGTATTTTAGATCATCCAGTGATAATCTCTTCTACCATCAAACAGTAGTTGCAGTTTGGATTAAGAACAACTCAAAGAGAAAACTGGATTAAGAACAACTCAAAGCCCCAGTTTAGGACACCTGGAGTGTCCTCTGGAAGTTTAATGTTCGGGTTCACTTCCCTGCTACAGTGAATGTTTATTTATTAAGTGAAAAAAGGTCATGGAATAACTTAAATTGGAAAAAAACCTCTGAGATCATCAAGTTGAACAATTAAAGGTCAAAAGCATTACCTAAAAAAAAAAAAAAAGTGTTTTCTTCGCTGCTTGGTGATCAAGAGAATCCCTTAGAAAGCAGAGGAAGATAAGTTAAAATCCTGTTAGGCAGAAACTGGATTTCTCTCATCTGCTGAGAGCATCTTGTCCTAAAACTTTTGGGTAAAGTTCAGCTGCTTCTGCTTTTTATTTCCTAGAGGTGTCCCAAATATGGGACACCCAAAATGGTTGGGTTTAAACCAGTTTTACCCAGTTTCCTTCGTTCAACAGGAATATTCTGGATTATGTCATAGAGTCACAGGAAATTTTGGGCTGGAAGGGACCCTGAAGCTGATCCAGTTCCACCCCCTGCCATGGGCAGGGGCACCTTCCACTGGACCAGATTGCTCCAAATCCCATCCATAATTTCTTAAATCAAATTTGTTAATGAGACAGAAGAGCTGATTGGCTGCACAGATCCCTTTCCACCTCCTTGTTTGTACCCCCATTAATCCCAGCAGGGAAAGCATTCCTTGCCCAGGAGCAGGACAGGGACACCCCCCACATGTCACTGCAGGGCCAAGAGCCACCAACAGCCACTGCAGTGGGAGCTTGGAAAGAACTGCATTTAAACACCCCCAAATTCAGGTGTGTAACCCTGAGCTGAGTCCAAGCCCTGAAGGCGCAGTTTTATCTCAGCAGCTGTTCAGATTTTTGGCAATTCTTCCCCCTCCTATTTCCCACCTACTCCTGTGGGGATCAAGTTGATATTATGCTGTTGCTGCTCATTTTTACACTAATCACTTAGGAAAGAGGTTTGTAAAGTGTCCAATTTCCATTTATTCTTGAGAGCTCCATACTTAACTCCCTTTTGTCTTCTTAGAGACATTCACCATAGTTTACAGGTAAAAATAAGAGGGATACTGATACAAATTCTTATTATTATCCAATCATTTCCCAAAGAGGAAATTATGATTTGCTGGCACTCGTCAAATAATAACTGAGCACACAAATCTTACTTTGCTCAGAGAACAGGTCCTACACAAACACATTTATCCTGCTGTCAGCTGTTTGCCACTCGCTGCCTAATTCTCTCCAGCACTTCTGTTTTCCTAAAGAATATTAAAATATTCAATCATGTCTTAAAAATGAGATGATAGAAACAGCATTATTCAAAATAAATTTAAAAAAAGAAAGAAAAAAAAAGAGGCAGATTTGGCAGTATCACCTTGAGGCCACCCTAGGATTGGGACACTTCCAGGGATCCAGGGTGAGCCACAGCTTCTCTGGGATATATAAATCTATATAAACACACAGATACACATTCACACACATAAAGAAATAAAGTCCATCTCTCTAACAAGAGCAAATTGACAAATGACAGAAAAATTACCATTATTTCTTGGTGGTAGGTTCCAGAGTTCATTTGATAAGATCATGAGGAACATGATTACTTCACATTTTTTACATTCTTGGATGTGATGTAATGTATCCACACATTAATTGGACGTCTGGTCACAATTAGCATGCAATAAATTCCTGATTAGTTGAACTCATTTAGAGGACTTTAATTGGTTTGTTTCCATTGAAAAAAATGTAATGTGGTTTAAACTCTGTAATTTAGAGGGTGCAGTTAGTTATCATTGATTGGCTCATCAATAGCATTGTCACAAGTGTGGGAGGGCTGCCTTAATTGTGGCTGCAACTCCCATTTCTCAGGAAACAAGTGATGTAACAATTTTCCCTCTGGCTGTGTTAGCACTTCATTTGCTGCTTTTATTAAGTGCTGTGGATTCTAAGATGAGTTTGCATTCTGTCCCTTTTTTTTTTTTTTGTGTGAAGCACTTGAAATGTCTCCCAGCTCAATTCCTGTCATTAATTTCTTGTAAACTTGTAACTCCAGTGCTCAGAGGAAATATTTACCACACCTTCACTGCAGCGAAATGAAAAGTTCACTCGGCACAGATTGGAAAACTGGCAGCCCTCTAATCACAAATTCTGTTTTGTTTTGAAAGGTTGTGTAGGGTTTTCAGGATTCTTCATTGGATTATGACTCTAAAAATGACACTTAGGCACATTTTAAAAATACATCTCTTTAATACCTATCTCTCTACTTCTACTCTGAGCTCTTTTTGCAATTCCCAATTGAAAATTGATTTCCTCTGTGAATTTACCCTCTTCCATTTATTTTGTTTTTCTCTCTGATTTCAATGGAACAGAAATCCTGCTTAACACTAACTTCAATTATTTGAGAACTATGTTACTTCAAGACATTCTCATACAACTACTTCAAAGTGTTACTCAGCTAATTGTGAGGGAGATCATAAAATCACAGAATCGTGGAATAGTTTTGTGTGGGAAGGGACCTCAAAACTCATCTTGTTCCAACCTACCACCATCCCAGGCTGCTGCAAGCCCTGTCCAGTCTGGCCTTGGACACCTCCAGGGATCCAGGAGCAGCCACAGCTTCTCTGGAAATTCTATTCCAGGGCCTCACCGCCCTCACAGCCAGGAATTCCTTCCCAAATTCCCATCCATCCCCCTGGCAGTGGGAATTTCCTGCCTCCTGTCCCTCCATCCCTTGTCCCAAGTCCCTCTCCCGCTCTCCTGGAGCCCCTTTGGCCACTGGCAGGCTACAATAAGGTCATCCCTGAGCCTTCTCTCTCGCATTTCTTAGTAAGCAAATACAGTGACAATACAATGAGCTTTTGAGGTTGTACCAAAATCCCAGCAATAAATCCCCACAACAGCTGTAAAATGTCTGATCCAGAATTACCAAATTCACTTTGCAGGCCTGAGGCACAGCAGAGAAACAAACCTTGCTGAGTTATTTCCATTTTTCCCTTGACTCCCATGTCAGACAGGCCAGAAGTGACCCCCAAGTTATGACTTAGAACCAAGGAACATTTTAAATGTTCCCTAAACCACCACAGTAAATTTTCAGGCGCTGAGTTTAATGCTTTGGCCTCACGGTCATAACATAGGCCAAGACAGTTTAGAAATTGCAAAATAAATATTCCCCAATGTTGGAAATGTTTCCAGTGGGGGACCACGAGGTTGCATCATTTCATCTGGATACCAAGGAGGTTTTGGGAGTCACACAGCAAGGCAAGGGCTGGAGTGGGCCGGGTTCTGGCTACCAAGGAGGTTTTGGGAGTCACACAGCAAGGCAAGGGCTGGAGTGGGCCTGGTTCATTCCAGGTCATCAGGAGACTCCCATCAAGATTCTCATCTCAGTATTCCATATGGAATGGATTCCTGGAATCCATACATCTGAGAACATTCATGCTGGATCGGGCCAAAACCACATCTGGGTTCCTTTCTTTGATGGTGCTTTGGATGTTTCCCACTGCAGCAGCACAAGGACATTGTGGAAATCCTCCACAGATCTCTCATTCACTGCTGCACTAAAGGCATCTCCTGGAAGCTGTAGCTGCTGTTTAACAGCTTTTCATTGATTTTTCTTCTCTGAATTTCTCAAACTCCTGGAATTCCCCTCAGCCTTTGCCAGTGAGCTCCATAGGCTGCGTGAGCCACCGAACCAAGAAATTCCCAGCATTCCAATAATGAAAACAGCATTTTCTTGGAGTATGAAGAGACCTCCAAAACAGCAGCTGTCCTAACTGCCTTTTAAAGAATAACCAAGGAATCTGGTTTCAATTTAGGGGTGTTTCAGATGGAATTAGCTGTAATTACCCTGTTCCTCTGCGGCTGATGCAGTTCTATTAAAGTCATGTCCAAGTGCTCAGCCTTTCAAATTAGCAAGATAAAAACACTCCAATAAGAACTTTCTGCACAGAATGTGTCATCCAGCAAACTCATGATTTGTTGTGGTACAAATCCTTGCTAAGTGCTTGATTTGGATGTCTTGTGCTTCTCACTAAACACTTGGCCACTCAGAAAGAACACGGCCAATTCACATTCCTGTAAATAGAATTTTTATGTCTCACCATGCACAGCTTGTGCTCTCTTCTTGCAGCTCTCAGTTGTCCCAGTGAACCCAAATGGATCTTGACCCTCTGCAAACTCCAGGTCAATTGTTTAAAGAATCAGTGAAAACAATTTTTATTTCTTTCCACCCACAAAACAGAGACAGTTACAGCATTGTGCCTGTGACTAATAGAACTCCCATCTTAGGAAAACATTTAAAGGTTAGGCTGCTCAGAGAATGCAAAATGAAAGATTTTCAAACTAAAGGAACAATGTGTAAAATTGTAAACAACAAAAACACAAAGAAGCTTGCCTTACAAAATAGTTGATAATACAGATAATCAGAGGAGCCCAAATAGGTACCATGCTTTGAATTATGTGAAAAACTCATAAGAAATGGGTCTATTTTCAATTTCAAAATACAAACATCTTGAGTGTAGAAGAAGCTGTGTAAGGATGGATTAAATAGACACCAATTTCCTTTTGAGATGTCTTTTAAAAAGTTCACAAAGAATGACACCTAACCTGAACCAGGTGACACTTTATCTGTGTGCCCCAATGGGCAAGAGGCCAAAGGCACCTGGGCTGTGCCAGCTCTGGGGTGGCAGCAGGACCAGGGCAGTGCTGTCCCCTGTGCTGGCACTGCTGGGGACAGTTCTGGACAAGAGGGACATTGAGGGGCTGGGGAGGGTCCAGGGAAGGGAACAGAGCTGGGAAAGGGGCTGGAGCACCAGGAGGGGCTGAGGGAGCTGGCACAGGGGCTCAGCCTGGAGAAAAGGAGGCTCAGGGGGACCTTGGGGCTCTGCACAACTCCCTGACAGGAGGGGACAGCCAGGGGGGTCAGGGTCTGCTCCCAGGGAACAGGGACAGGAGGAGAGGGGACAGCCTCAAGCTGTGCCAGGGGAGGTTCAGGTTGGACATCAGGAGGAATTTCTTCATTAAAAAGGTGACTAGATGTTGGAAGGAGCTTCCCAGGGCAGTGGTGGAGTCCCCATCCCTGAAAGTTTTCATGTCTCAACGTGGCACTCAGTGCTTTGGGCTGGTGACAAGGTGGGGATTGGTCACAGGCTGCCCTCGATAGTCTCAGAGCTCTTTTCCAACCTCAATCAATCAGTGAACAGTTTGTTCAGCAACACCAGCTCTGCCTTAGCTCCCCACTCACCAAACATTTCAGAATTATGTACTTATTTATTTCTGTGTTTCTGGTAACTGGGAGGATGGCACTCCAGAACTGCACAGAATTACATCACTCGGTTCCCCTCAGTGACATCCCTTCCCCCTCTGGTGCCACTTGATTCTTGACTGAGCTAAAGCACTGAAAAATTAGACTTCATTTCAGTATGCTAATAGCAATCTATCCAAAACAATGTAATCAAGGCCTCATGTGCTCCTATAATTTCATTCTTGACATAAGTCTGACAGCTATTTATTGTTGGAGTGAACTGTGGGGAGGGGAAGAGAAAAATTCCTGTAATTTCCCCTCCCCCCCAAACAACACAACAGCTTTGCAGTTTGAAGCAGGATCTTTGTGAACCACACAAAATGGGAATAATCAGGGGGTTTACATATGTCTTGTCTTAAGCAATCAAGGCCCAGAGTTAACGGAGAGGCACATTCAGATGTGCCAATTCCCAAACTGGCCACCTCTGATGAGCCAGCTGTGAGCTTCAATTGTCACATTATAATTTAGGCAAGGAGGAGGAGGAGGAGGGGGGGAGAGAAAGGCATCCAGCTCCACACTGGATGAACATAATTATTCACAGCAGGATGCTGCAGAATTAATTTAGCCAATCAGAATTATAGCGGGGGGCTGGGCATTGGCAGCAGAGAATGGGGGAAAAAAGGAGAGGAAAGGAGAAAGAAAATCAGGAGAGGGATCAAAACAATGTGACTAACACCTTGCTAATGTTTTGATTGTGCATCCCTCAGTGTACTTGGGATACAGTGAAGTGGAAACAAAACTGTGACATAGATGGGCCTGGTTCTACGGGGCTGGTTGGAAATGATAGATGCTGAGAATTTGGTTCATAAAGGGGGGAAAAAAGCATCAGTCTGAGCGGGATTTTTGTCAAATATCACATGAAATGCTACCTGGCTGGATCATACTGATAATGTATTGCCAGATAAAGGTGAGGCTGGACAGGATTTGGAGCAACCTGGGATAGCAGAAGGTGTCCCTGCCCATGGCAGGGGGTGGAACGAGATGAGCTTCAAAGTCCTTTCCAACTCAAATCAATCTGTGATTCCATGATGAACATAAATCTGGGAACAACACTTGCAATTTCCCATCCTTCTGGGGCAGAACTTGAGAAACTCTGCCAAAATGCCACTCAAGTAGCAGAGCAGGCAGGAAAACAACCCCCAGCCCAGGCTGTGCCCAAACGATGTGATCCTCCCAATTTCAGCTCAAAATCCACCGCGAATTTTGTGATGACAACTTTGGGTTGTGTGAGTGAAAGGAGCTGCCCTGTGGGAGTGACGAACAGGAGCTCTTCCCTCAGAGAGAAGTGTTTTGTTTAATGATTCCATTAAATTCATCTCGGGCCAACGCTGAGCAATATTGGTCATCACTTCAGCATAAAACCCCTGCTGAGAGGAACAGGGACTTTAACTCTTCTCATATGGTTTTCTGTGAGTTTTGACTGCAATGTTTCATCAATTCACAATTTACCAACAGCTTATGTTTTTGCTTTTTTTCTGAAGTTAAATTATATTTTATATTTTTGGCAGCAAAGAAAATAGTAGGATATATTAAAAGGAATCAAGCAGAATTGTCTATCCTTAAGCTCTCAGCGTCCAGAGAAATATTTCAACATAGGTCACCATGTGAGTAAATTTAGATGGAAAAAATTCTCCCCATTTCTATTCCCCCTACAGAGAACATATCAGGACCAGGGAATTCACACTGACCATTTGATTATCCTTTACCTGAAGAAGGATCATAAAACCTACACCTGTTTGTCTCTACTCCTGCCAACACTTCTTTGCAGCTGCAAAAACAGAGGGAAGACGGAAATGATAGGGAATATTTTAGATACCCAAACATGGAGTGTTGCATCCTCCATAAAAATAAATCTCCCTGTTTTCAAATTTCTCATGCTTAGATGACCTTAAGCTTTAATTCTCCCTTAAGAGATGCTCAAAGAAGGGGTGTGTAGACAATGGATCTCCAGAATACTCCGTTTAGTTCCACTTAAATGAAAAATAAAATTATTATACTGCTAGGCAGACTGCAAGGCTTGGTTTGGGTTTTTTTTTTCCTGGAATTGTACAAGTGTGGCAGATGGAATGGAAGCAGAATCCTGGAGTTTCCTGTAAAAGTTAACTCAAGCTTCTGCTCTCTGCTTCTGGTAATGGAGAGGAAAATGCCAGGAAGTTTGGTCAGGTTTTATTTCTGGCGATAATGTTTGATGAACACCACTGTCAACGAGAGCTGTGATTTAATCTGGAAGGATATAAGGCCTTGTGGTAAAAATGGTATAACTACAAATCCTGATTAACAATCACTGCAACAGTAAAATTGGTTCCCATAGCAACGAGAGTGGAATGATACAACAAATGGCAAAGCCACATCGGATAAATTACCCCATGAAATGGCCCTTTTTGGAAGTCATTTGCCTTTCTGCTGCCTTCATCTTTAAGGACTTGCAAATACTACTTTCAATCTCCTGATCCTTGCTGCTCATCCTCTAAATTCCATCATCATTTGTTCTTCTAATAGCCAATGTAAAATAATAAAATAAAAGTAATAAGAAGACAATATGGTATTTAACATCTGAAAGCTCATGGCAGAGCCTGACAGTTTTTTAAAAATACACATTCCTATATATATTATAAATTTTCCTCTTTTCATCTGCTCTATGTTTATTTTATTGTATTTCCATAACTTAGCTTCCAAAAGCAAATAGCAATTTTAGATATTTTGCATTTGTAAAACAAAGGACTGCAGCCACCTGCTTTGCAGGCATTGCTTAGGGAGCAAACATGGAACCGGGGAAGAAAATAGAACTTAAGAGATGGAATTGGAGATTAGATATTCATCACTTAAAACACTTAGAAAGCATCTTTCAATAAGAATGGCCCTTTGAGTTAAAAAATGTGTAGTTCCAGCTGTGTAGCTCATGTTGCCACATCCAGCAACACTTGGACACTTCCAGGGATCCAGGGGTTGCCACAGCTTCTCTGGGCACCCTGTGCCAAGGTCTCCCCACCCTCACAGCCAAGAATTCCTTCCCAATATCCAATCTAACCCTTCTGGCAGTGGGAAGCCATTCCCTCTGCCTCCAGGCCCTTTTCCAAAGTCCTTTACTGCTCTCTGTCCAGCTGGAGGATGTAGGAAAATGAAACCAAACTCTTCTTGCAGGTGTAAGATAGACAAGAGGCAACAAAGAGAAGCTGAAACAGTGGAGATTCCAACTCAGAACAAGAAAGAATAATAAATTTGCCACAAACCTGGGCAAGGAAGGGTTTGGAAAGACAGAGACCCCCTTGGTTCTCTGAGTGACCAGAAATCTCTTCCATCCAATGTGGTCCTGTTTCGCCTCGGCCAGAGACAGCATTCAACTTCCAAATTATAGTGATCCATCACTCCAACACAGTAATTTTCTGAAAAGAGCTGAAGAAATGAGTCATCCCATAAAACACCAGGATGCCTTGTGAGCTTCACACAGCCAGAAACAAAAACACCAAAACACCCAGCCAGGAGGTGCTTTAGTGCAGTGACCAGGGACAGGACCCAAGGAAAAGCTGGAGCTGTGTCAGGAGGGTTTAGGTTGGATATCAGGGAAAGGTTCTTCCTCCAGAAGGTGTTGGGCATTGAAGAGGCTCCCCAGGGAACGGGCACAGCCCCAAGGCTGCCAGAGCTCCAGGAGTGTTTGGACAACTCTCTCTGGGATGCACAGGCTGGGATATTTTGGGGTTTCTGTGCAGGGTCAAGATTTGGACTGGATGATTCTGGTGGGTCCTTTCCAGCCCAAGACATTCCATGATTCACTTTGTACTTGTTTAAAAGAAAGAGTCAAAATATCCATTTATACCAGTGGCTTATAAAATCCTTTATTCCTGATTTCTAGGAGGAGAGCCCTGGACACCTCATCTGCCCAAGGCACCAGGAATATTTCTCTGTCTGCTCTGGGGTGCCCTGACCCCCAGGGGAGCACTGACTTTGACCCTCGTTCATGGAGAAAGTTTCCTTGATTTCAAAATAGACTGGAATCCACAAAAGTGTGAAATAGATCATAGAGAGTAGTGTAGGTGTGTCACTTGCTGAGAAATTTAGGTTTTGGGATTTTTAGTATGTTGTGGATGGAAGCAAGATGGAGGGCACAGGGTGTTGTCCTGAGTTTCTTCTTCATGCTTCTTCTTATCTCTTCTTCATGGGTTTGGGCGGCATTTTGTAATTGGGCAGAAAAGTCAGCATTGTGGGCTCTTTGGGATCAGTTATTGGGTTAAAAGGGAAAATAATTTAGGTGTCAGCTCTTAATTGGATAGTTTAGTCTTAAAAGACCTTGTAACAAGAGATTGTTGGCCATTTTCTGCCTTCTAATGAAAAGCTGCTGAACTCACAGTAGTGAGACTGTTTTACTGATAAGAAATATTAAACACTTGAGTCTGAACATGAATTATTGTCTCAAGTCCCTTCAATCCAGACCCAGATAAACCAATGACTGGTTTATCTGGTTTATCCCCACAAGTGACATGAAAGGGTAGCCAGAAATCCCTGCTTCCATTTGGATTTCTGTACCTTTCAGGCCATACAAACCCTTCCTGTCCCCTCAATCCACCCCAAGTTCCTGCAGCACCATGCTCCAGTCCTGGCCTGACAGGAGCTCTCCATGGTGGAGAGTTTACATGGGAGAATTCAAATAACAGAAGAGTGAAATCACCAGGTGTCAGCTCTTCAAAGGGGGAGGTGAAGAGCAGAGCTGCTCCCCCATACTGGGCAGTGCCCTCTATAAGGGATTCCTGCCTTAGTTTAAATCACAAAATCACAAAATATTTGGCTTGGAAAGGACCTTAAAGACCACCTAGTTCCAATCCCCCTGCCATGGACAGGGCCATATGATGCAAATTATTTCCCTGAAAATTAGGAGGGAAAACAGAAAAATTTTTCTACAACACACTAAAATGTAATATTTCAGCATTTAAAAACTAATTTAAAAATACAGCTGATAAAGTTGTAGTTCTGAAGTTACCCAACCCTGTATAACCTCATATTTCTCCCTTCAAAGCAGCAGCTACTTGGAGGCAGAATGGAAGTAGAAAATCAGTTTATTATCAACTTCCCAAATATCCTGAGTACTGAAAATCCAAGAAGCTTTAAGACCTATAAAAGGATCTCACGCAGAACCATGCAGGTATGACAAGAATCAAAGAATTCAGCAGAAAAGAATGCCAGGAAGGAGCAAAAATAGCAGTTTTAAAGAGCTTTAACGATGAGCTGGCACCAAACAAATAAGCCTGAATGGCAATCAAACAATTTTCTGCTTCTTAAGTCTTCAAAATTTACTTTGTCCAGCTATTATTAGAGCTGAATAGGTATGAAGAAAAGAAAGACAAAAGCTTGGGAAGGAGATGTTTGTTGTAGGCTGCTCTGAAAAGCAGCATCATGAACTGAGCTGGAAATGCTCTCTATGACTCTGGGCAGAAGAACTATTCATACAGAACAAAAAAAAATGTAGATTATAGATATATATATATATATATATATATATATATATATATATATATATATATATATATGTACACATTCAGGTCACTTTATTCAGTGGAGTTATTTAAAGAAGTAGAATATTTTACCAAGGATTTGATCAACAGAGTTTATATAGGCTGAAAGCAGCAGCAAAATATCTTCTATTCATTCCTCCCAATGCCATAACTGGAGTGAGCAGTGTGAACTTGGGAAATAATTCAGATAAATATGAGCATGGAAGTGGCCAAACTAATTCCTCCATCATTGCCTTGAATCTATTTCTGATTCAGTTTTGCAAGGATAACATCAGCACATTTCCACCTGCTCTTCCTGCCTGGGAGAGAACTTCAAGTCTGTTTGCTGAAAGATCCCCTCAGCATGACTTTACAGGTGCTCGTTGAGTAAAATTAATAAACTCAATAAATCATGCATTCAGCTACTTACCTATTGCAATTAACTCAATTTCAGTCCTCAAAATCGTATATTTTTAAGCCCCCAACTGGTTTAAAATGTCAATCACCATATTGAAAGGTCTCTAAGATATACTGGTCCAATTCTAATTAGAATTAAGATGAAATTTTGTGGAATGACTTTGTTGAAGTGAGATTTAATGTTAAAACATTTTCCAGAAAAATAAACATTTATATGCACAACGCAGCACTTTGGAAAAAACTTCAAATACTATAAAAGGAGACAACCCCTTTTTCTGAAAGTTTTACATAAAGAACATAAAAATAATCTTGCAAATGGAGCAGAGTGAATATTTACCACCCCTATGAAACAACAAGGTTTTTCATATGTTTAAAATGTAATCATTTTGCTCTCAGTAGTTACTTAGGCAAAGCAAACAGAATATGCCAGTGAAACAGAAAATTAATATACATCATATTTCTCCATGAAATACAGCATTTCTCCATAATTCCACTGGCTCAAATTTAGAGGCTGATGTACTCAGTAACCCAGAGATTTACCATAAAAGCTTCCTCCATATAAATATGTGTTTTTAAGAAGCTGAACTGCAAATATTTGAGGTTTTTTTTAGCCGAAGGGACGAGTTAATCTTCATTCTATTAACATTAACTCTTGGAATCTGAGACAGCATCTTGCTGGCATATTTAACTTCGGCATTGAGGCAGCCAGAAATCAACAACTGATAAAACCAAGAGTCAAATCAGATCCTTGGTCCTGGCATTTACACTCAGAATTTGCTTTTGAGTCATAACTTGGAGACAGGATTATTTATGATGTCATGTCAAAGAGACACAGACCTTTTCATGAGCTAAACCCACATTATTTGATGTCACACTGGGCTTGCCACCTTCTAAACATTCCCATTATCTGGAAATTCCCTTTTTATGGCAGCAGTTACTGAAGTTCAGATGTTTCACCCCTCAGTAGCTCAATGTCACTCCTGAGGGGGCACATTTACAGTTTTTATTACAGGAGAAAACGAGTACTTTGTTATTTCTAAATATTGTGGCCTTTCCCTTTTCCCCTCTAATTAGGGGATGGGAAGGATTTCATTTTTATTGATTCTTTTTAATTGTGTTGCAAACCCTTTATTCCTTTTCTCTTTTTGATATTAACTCCTTACTGATCCAATGCTATTTTCCTCCCTCCTGTAGGAAATTCCAACCACAAAGGAGTCCCTCCTGATAAGAGGGACATTGAGGGGCTGGAGAGTGTCCAGGGAAGGGAACAGAGCTGGGGAAGGGGCTGGAGCACCAGGAGGGGCTGAGGGAGCTGGAAAGGGGCTCAGCCTGGAGAAAAGGAGGCTCGGGGGGGACCTTGTGGCTCTGCACAACTCCCTGATGTCACAGACATCTTTTTGTGAAAATCCTTTTCTTGGGGTTTTTTCTTCCTGAGAAGCTGAGAGGCTTCAGGAACAAAATGTAAACAATAATTATCTGCTGCTGTGGAATGCAACAGGTGCATCTGTGATTGGTCTCATGTGGTTGTTGCTAATTAATGGCCAACCACAGTCCAGCTGGCTCGGACAGAGAGTCTGAGCCAGCTGCCTTTGTTATCATTCTTTTCTTTTCTATTCTTAGCTTAGCCTGCCTTCTGAGATGAAATTTTTCCTTCTATTCTTTTTAGTATAGTTTTAATGTAATGTATAAATCAAGCTTTCTGAATATGGAGTCAACATTCTCGTCTCTTCCCTCACCTGAAAACCCCTGTGAACACCGTCACACCTTGACAGGACAAATGACAGGACAAAGGGAAATGACCTCAAGGGATGTTCAGGTTGGATATCAGGAAAAATCTCTTCACTGAAAATGTGGTCAGGCACTGGACAGGGCAGTGCTGGATCCCCATCTCTGGAAGGATTTAAAAGACAGGTGGATGTGGCACTTGGGGACATGGGGCAGTGGTGGGTTAATGTGACCGTGTTCACAGGGGTCTTAGGTTGAGGGAAGAGACAAGGATTTGACTCCATGTTTCAGAAGGCTTGATTTATTATTTTATGATATATATTACATTAAAACTATACTAAAAGAACAGAAGAAAGGTTTCATCAGAAGGCTGGCTAAGAATAGAATAGGAAAGAATGATAACAAAGGTTTGTGGCTCGGACTCTCTGTCTGAGCCAGCTGGGCTGTGATTGGCCATTAACCAGAAACAACCACATGAGACCAATCACAGATGCACCTGTTGCATTCCACAGAAGCAGATAATCAATGTTTACATTTTGTTCCTGAGGCCTCTCAGCTTCTCAAGAGGAAAATCCTAAGGAAAAGATTTTCCATAAAAGATGTCTGCGACAGGTTAACAGTTGGATTTGATAATGGATTAGAGGTCCTTTCCAACCTAAAAAAACCTGTGATCCGACCCTAAATCATCCTTTACTGCCACATGCCTTCTGCTTTAGGGAACACACCATCCATGGAAATACCAATATCTGAAAGGCTCAGTGAACACCTGATCAAACCTCTCCCACCATGCGGCAGAAGTCTTACCTACAGAAAATAAAACTGTTTCTCCACCACTCTGTCATTCCCTGGGCCAGCACTGCCACACCAGGACTCAGCAGTATGCTCTGCACAGACAACTTGGCTTTTATATTCTATTTATAACAATAATGTGGTCGTGATGAGACTTGAGACTCCAGGAGCTGAGAGAAGAAACCTCAGGCAGGGCTTCTGCTTATCCAGAATAAACTCTCATCTTGTTATAGAGGATCTTTGGATGGCTCTTTTGTTATTGCAGAAAGAATCTGACAGTGTTGATAACAACACAACCCTGGATCTTGCAGTGCCTTTGAAAGCTCAGACAGAACCTGTCGGTTCAAAAAGTAACAGAGAAAATCTCCTCCCGACTTTAAATCCTGTAAAGAAATCAACGCCTCCACAAAAAATATAGGAAAATGCCTTGAAAAGCCTTTGAAGGAATAAAGAAGCAGCAAAAAAACCTCAAGAAACAAAATCCTCACTGCTTTTTAGGTGACATACACAAAATCCAGCAGTGCAGGAGCCAAAATGTTAAAATTAGTGCTGGTGCCTGAGAGAACCCTGAGGGAGTTTGCATTAGCACAACAAAAGTTTGCGTAGAGCAGCTTTGATGAAGTGAGCAGGCCCTGCTCGAGCAGGAGATGGAGTTACAAGGGTGCCAAACCCGCTGTGCAGACTCTTCTGATGGTGCCTTTCATGGAACTGGGGAAAAAAACATTATTTGCTAACATTTTATAGCCTCCTCGTGGTGGAGGAAATGCCACAGTGCAATGAACCAGAGTAGGTCTCCCCAGGTGACAGAACAAAATATTTCCAGGTGTTTAAGGCAGGTAACAGTCACTGATGAATGGTCCTAAATTCATCATGGAAATAAAAAAAAAGAAAACAAAAATACTAAGGGATAACTGAGATATCCCAGTGCTGTTTGCAGCACTCCCACAGCAATAATCTACAACATCTCTGCCTTACTTCCCAAGCCAAACAACCAGGCAGAATCCAAGATATTAACAGAGTAATTAAGATCCAGCTACATCATTTCAACCACTTCCAGCAGAAAAGGATCTTAAATTCTAAGAATTCTAAGGGTGCAGAGACGTGCTGAACTCATCACTGAATTGAAAGCTTCTAAAAAGTTTCGAGGTAAATTAGACCCACAGAGTTGTATTTTAATACAGAAGCACAAGAATGAAGGTGTTCATATTAAAAACACTGAGTGCAAGGTTCACCACATGCTCTGAGTCAGACACCCTGATATTCAAATTATTCAAATAATGGAATGGTTTGAGTGGGAAGGGACCCTAAATCTCATCCCATTCCCCTGCTGCCATGGGCAGGGACAGCTTCCACCATTCCAGGGTGCTCCAAGCCCCATCCAACCTGGCCTTAGACAATTCCAAGGATCCAGGGGCAGCCACAGCTTCTCTGGGCAACTTTTGCCAGGGCCTCACCACCCTCCCAGCCAAGAATTCCTTCCCAAATTCCTATCTGGCCCTGCCCTCTGGCAGTGTGCAGCCATTCCCTGTGTCCTGTCCCTCCATCCCTTGTCCCCAGTCCTTCTCCAGCTCTCCTGAAGCCCCTTTAGGCTCTGGAAGGGGCTCTGAGCTCTCCCTGGATCCTCCTCAGAATAAACAAATGGCTGTCCAGCCCTGGCACAGCTGCCCAGGGCAGTGCTGGAGTCCCCAGGCCAGGAGGGATTTAAATCCCTGTGGATGTGACACCTGGGGACATGAGTCAGTGGTGGCCTTGGCAGTGCTGGGGGAACACTTGGACTCAATGGTCTGAAAGGGCTTTTCCAGACTAAATGATTCCATGATTTTCTGATATGAATAAAAATTCTGTTGGCTGCTCTGAGTCACCAGCAGCATGTCAAGAATCCCTTTGTCCCAGCATTGCTCTATTCAAATAATTCATTCAAGTCACGTTAAAATCCTGAAATCAGGTGCTCAGAAGTTTGGAAATGGCAGAATTATTCCTGTCCACATTCATCCCAGCAATCCTGCTGGGTGTCCTCATGCTGCCACCGACTCCATTATGTCATTCCAATTTTCTGGTAGGATCTCAGCCCTGTTTTGTGACCAAGAACTTACTCTGTGCTTCATTTTAAGCCAGCACCTGCCTGTGTGCAAACTCTTTGCAGCTACAACTGATGGTAACCATGGAATTGCTCAGCCAATGCTGCAGGTCCCAGTCCTCCCAACCCTCCAGGTTTTACAGTTCACAAGAGCCACCTTTATCCACCCAGCACAATTAGACTTTCATAATTTAATGTACAAAAGCAGAGAGTTATTCCAACTGCTTCATTAAAACCTCTGTATTTGTGATAAATCAATAAATAACTGTATTCTATTTATTATTCAAGCTGCTTTATGAACACGTTCCCACGGACTGCCAAGATCAAAGGAAGTTGCCAAAGCATTTCAGAGCACAGGATGCAAAGCTGGGCTCCACAATTTAATTGGATCATGTGGAAAATGCACAGAAGCTGAAATTCAAGTGATGATCACATTTTATCTTACCAGGGACCTGCAAGAACATCCAGCAGCACAAGGACTGAGGACAACAGGGACAATGTCCATCCCCTTCTTCCTGCACAAGCCTGGAAGCCTTGCCAGTCACAACTTCAAGAAATCAAACTGGTTGTTTCTTATTTGCTTAGTGCATGTGGTGATCAATTAAATTGGAAAAAAATGCCATTCATTTTGATTTGACAGAAATTCAGGATTCTGTGAAATGGGGAGTTCAGGGCACTCAGGACATAGAGACTTACTCTGAGAAAGGGAGAAGGTTTTTTAAATGTTAATTAGGAAAAAAAAAAAAAAGAGATTTAGGCTCAAAACTGCCGGACAGACTCCTTGGGGAGGACCTAGGACAGTACTGAACAACAGGAATTTGGCACATTCCAATCCCAGAGCCAGAAAATTCATGTATTGAGAGGTGTGCCATGACTCCTGTCAACCTTCCCACAACTTCCTTAATGCTGTCTACAAGGCTGGAGGGAATTAATGACAATTGTCATTGTGTCCTCAGAAAATGACAGGCATTACTACTGCAAATCTCACAAATAAATGCCAAAAAAAAATCATAAAAGGCACCATCATGGGCTCGAGTCTCATTTTCAGTGTGCAATCACATTTGAAAACCACCCATTTAACAGCAAATGCATAAATACACAAAGTAATAATTTTTATCAGGTAGCTTGCAAGGTATGAGTCTGCATCTTAGACCTGGCTTTCAAATTAACTTGTCTTTTTTTTAAATTACAAAGAGTGGTTTCTGCCATAATTTAGTACACCGTGAATGTTGTATCTAAATAAATATTCACTTCCTGTCTAAATATGAAAATAATGCTTTTCCTATCACATAAAACTAATTATTGGAATTTTGCATGGCCATTTTTTTCAAAATTGCATTATGAATTATTCATGATGCTGAGTTTAATACAGTTATTTTAATGATAATATCTCATTGAAAAAAAAGTTTTTGAAGAAGAATTAAACACATCTTTAAACAAAAGAAACAAAGGGTATTGAGTTAAAATCATCCTTTTGGTAGTTTCATGGAGATTAAAGTCACAAGCAAATAGAAACTAGGTCTCTTCAAAACCAGGCAGTTCTTTGGCTTCAGGGTGACACTTCAAATTAAAATGTAACGGCTGAGCTAGGAGACAGTACTTGAGCAGAAAATATTTTCTTGGAAGTACTATATTGGATTGGGCAGGTGGAGAGGACTTGAACTTCCACCTTCAGATTTTTGACCCTTTTTTTACAGTGAGAATGAGAGTGAAATGTGAATTTTGGAGACTCATGCAGAAGGAGGGGGCAAAGAAAGGACAATGCCCTGAATGAGAGTTCATTTCACTGCTGTGTGCAGGAAAACCTTTACATGGAAAGCCTGGCTTGGCTTCACACCTTAGAGAGCCACAGAATTCCAGAATGGTTTGGATTATAAGAGATCTTAAAGATCATCTTGTTTCAACCCCTGCCGTGAGCAGGAACACCTTCTACTACCCCAGGTTGCTCCAAACCCTGTCCAACTTGGCCTCAATGCTGAAGTTAAATGTCCCAGCAAAATGCTGTCTCAGATTGGCCTGGAACACTTCCAGGGATGGATTTTCTATTTATTTGCAAACTTTGCTCCTTCTACTTTCTCACTGATGACAGCTCATCTCCAAATGTCAATTGATGCCTTTTTTTTGCTGCTGGAGAAGCAAATGGAGTTTGAGACTGAATTAGACACGACCAGGACACCCAGATCCATGTGACAAGAGCCCCCGGAGCAGAGGAACTGAACTTTCCTGCCCCTGCACCAGTGTGAGCCCTCACTGCTCTGTTCCCCTCAGTTCATGCCATCCTTCCCTCAAATCTCCCCGAGGAACAACAGGGACGTGTGGAACAACCACAGACTCTTTGCGTGGCTCTAACACAGAGCTACAAGCTGAAAGGATTTTTTTACACCTTATGCAGAAGGAGATGAAGAAGAAATAAGACAGAAACACAACCAAAATGGATATTAAATGTCACAGAATCATGGAATAGTTTGGGTTGGGAGGGACATTAAAGATCATCCAGTGCCAATCCTTGCCATGGGCAGGGGACACCTCCCATAGACCAGGGCTGCTCCAAGCCCCATCCCAACCTGGCCTTGGACACTTCCAAGGAGAAATCTTCTCTCCTTTGTCTTCTCCAAAGTCTTCCCAGCTTTCAGCAGGATAAATGAACAGTCTTGAAGACATCTCAGCAAAATGATTCCTCCATTAGGCTCCAGTGGCCAAGGAGAGAAGGTTCCCATTCCCCCACGAAGAGGAAAAAGAGGATCAGGTGGTCACACACATTCTCTCCTCCTCCACAGCAGTAATTCAAGCCAGTTTTCTGCAATCAAACTGTCTTAGGGCTTTTTTCTTTTAATAAAAAGCTTTTTCCCTCAATTTTTCCTGCAGCTGAACATATATAAAAGATCAAGATATGAGGACCATGGATTGTGTGTTATCTTATGTGTCATTATATCAGATCTGTCTATCAAAGCTCTCCTTCACCTCTCCCCTGCCACAGTTCATTACAAGGACCTGTTCTTTTATGACTAAACGATGGAATAATATTAATCCCTGCCAAATGTAAAAAGGGAGATATGATAGCAGAATTTAATAAAAATACTTTTATTCGCCAAGGTATTTTTCTGCAACTATCAAATGGAATAATAGCACATCTCAAGGCTCCCAAAGAATGGCAGCGTATTTTCCTCAATGAGTTAAAATTTTATCTTCAGCCCCTAGTTGTACAATTCATAAAGGCTGAAGAGTCAAATCATTTTTTCTAAAAAAAGTCAGATGTTCCGATAAACACAACTCATATTGGTAATTATTTTATATTCTCAGTTACTGTTTAATTGTTATTCTATTAGGAAGGGACCATCTGGGTCACTGAGTCAATCCCATGCTCCCAGCAATATACACTGGCCCTTCAATTTACACAGCATTTACATGATTTGCCTCATTACTGCCTTTGGAAAGCCAGTCCAGAACTTGATGTTTGCAATTTTTGGAAATCCTCTTCCAATTTTCAGGTAATCTTGTTTTTGGCCAGTATTTATTTACTGCTCTGAACTGAAAGAGGAGAGATTGAAATGAGATGTGAGGAGGAGTTTCTCCCTGTGAGGGTGGTGAGGCCTTGGCACAGAATTCCCAGAGACGCTGTGGCTGCCCCTGGATCCCTGGGAATTTCCAAGGCCAGGCTGGATAGGACTTGGAGCAACCTGGGACAGTGGAAGGTGTCCATGCCCATGGCAGGGGTGGAACTGGATGAGCTTTGAGGTCCCTTCCAACCCAAACAATTCTATGATTCTCTGACACCCCAAGCTGATGCGTTAAAAAGGAGAATTTTAAAAGTCATGAAAGTTGGCAAAAGAGGGGAGCTTAAAGGAAAGTCAATTTTTTCCAATAAAAGTACAGCTATACAACATCCTGTCTAATATATTCTCTCAAAAAAAATTATTTATTTCTCCCCTTGGATAATTACTGAGTAATTAATGTGGACCTACAAGGGCATCATCCCAGGGCTTTGCCAACACCCAGCAGAGCAAGGTTACAACTGAGCCTGTCCCTCTTCAACCCCACAACATTTATTTCAGTCAATCACCTCTCCATGTCCTGCTTGTCAGGGAGCAGCAAGGACGGGGCTCAGCCCTGTTTTGGGGGTTAAATTTCCTTGTGTGTGCTTTTCACAGCGTTAAATCTCATGTAGAGCAACTTTTGTACAAAGAACCTCCCGGAGCTGAGGATTCATTAGCATTCCAAAGGAAGTTGTTCCAGCAAAGATGATTAAGCAAATACCCCTGCGAGAAGGGGAGAGTTCTTTGAAATGTCTCTCGTGGTTCAAGGCAGCGTCTTGGAAAAGTGCAGAACGATTTCTGAACTCCCCAGATCTGCAGCAGGAACAGATTCTCGGCGAGCTCGTCCCCATTCTGACAGGGTTCTTGCTACCCTCATCTAAACCATGATTAGAAACTGGCATTTTTACAGGGACAGAGAAAATCTGTGTGTAAAATGTAAATAAGTACAAAATGCTTTCCCTTAATTAAAAAAATCCTCCTCTGGATCGACGAATAGATTTATGTGACTTTGTTTTTAAAATATATGCAAAATGGGCAATAAAAAGTCCCTTAAGCCAAGCATGGCATGAAATGGTACAAAGTTGAGAGATCAAGATTTTTCCAGCATTCGAGTTTATCAACAATAACTTTTTAACATCCCCAAAAGCCTGCAGTAACTGCAGGAATCAAATGCAAAGGTTATGTCTTCATATGTGCTGCTTCTGCTTTGTTTAAAATACAGTTTGCTTTTAAATGCAGGTTTAAATAATATTTAATATTAATGCTCACAAGCATCCATTATGCAAGGATTGTGCTGTAAGACAGAGTGGAAACATGAAATAAATTAAGCCAACCTTAAAATCCTAATAAAGTCATGAAATTAATCAAATTAATCTCAAGACCCATTTGGGCAGTGAGCAGAAATCAGGAGTTCAGGGGCTTTATAACTCACTGGTATAAAAGGACATTTAGAAGCTTTTAATCTGGTACAAAGTGAATCACAGAATCCCCTGAGCTGGAAGGGACCCACCAGGATCATCGAGTCCAACCCCTGGCCTTGCACAGGACACCCCAACAATCCCACTTAAAAAGTGTTAAAATACTGAAAAGTACTGAGCAAATAAAGAGGAGTGAATATTTAAAAAAAGAATATATATAGCTGCAGTTTTCCCAATTACTAAGAGCATGAAATGAATACATAAGTAGGGAAAAGCAGATTTCTCCATGCACAACCTTTTTTTTTTAATTGATTTCAGCTGCTAGGACACTACAATTCCAAATAATCAATAATTATGGACATTATATTAAATTTATCTTTATTAAAGAATGATTAATACAACCTGTAACTTTAAAATTATGTGAAATATATATCTTTTAACTCAAAAAAAAAATTCTAACACAGTAACTCAATGTCTTAATAAAGAATGTGTGATACACAATCATAGAATGGTTTGGGTGGAAGGGACCTTCAAGCTCATCCAGTTCCACTCCCTGCCATGGGCAGGGACATCTTCCACTGTCCCAGGTTGATCCAAGCCTGGCCTTGGACACTTCCAGGGGCAGCCACAGCTTCTTTGGGCCAGGGCCCCACCACCCTCACAGCCAAGAACTCCTTCCCAATATCCCATTTCATCCTGTTCTCTGTCAATTTGAAGCTATCACCCCTTGTTCTGTCACTCCAGGACTTTGTCCAAAGTCTTTCCTTCTTTCTTGCAGGCTGCAATAACAGAATTATCACTGGCAGACACAAACCAGAGAAAATTTTTAGGCAGCACAGCTCATCCTTTGCTGTCCTGGCAGGTACCCCCTGCCACAGACCAAGAGTCATTTTAAACAGAAACTACAAAGAAGGGATGAAATAACCTTTTGGTACTTCTGGATAAGGTGAAGCTACTTAAAGACGCTTTAACCTGTCACTTCTATATCATAATTATAATCAAAATTGACGTTTTGCATGCATTTACAATGCAAGGAACAAGGTGGGCTGGCTTGGCAACCAGGATAAATCCAGGAGTTTATGGAGTCCATGAAGAAACAGATCTGTAGTTAGCAGAGCCTTCACTACACCAAAAGCCAGAGAGAGGCCATTTGTGCTTGAATTTGTGAGCATGAGGAGCATGAATGTTCCTGGGCTGAATAATGAACCTCCTTGGTGCTCTGGGGCTTTGGTTTATGGTTCCTGGAAGCAGCTGCTTTGTATTCAAATGCAGGATTTTATGCAAGCTTTAAAAAAGGTACTTTTCACATTTAGTGAAACCTCCTGATATTAAAAATGTGGGCACATCACATGTCCTAATTTGGGGAAGGTACTCATGAAAGAGATAAACTAAAACCTTGCTGCTCATGGATTGTTGGGGGATCTGTTTCCAGCATAGGAGGAATCTGATGGTCCTGCTGGGGATGCTGGGGGTACAGGGAACCCCAGCAAGGGGAGCTGCCTGCTCATGGTGTGGTCAGTGATGAGGAGGGGACATTCCAGCTTCTTTTGGTGGTTTCCTCTCTGCCTCGCGACCTTAAAACCTGTCCCTTTAACATTCCACATCTCCATCCTTTTACAGACATCTTTTATGAAAAATCCTTTCTTTCAGATTTTTCCTCCTGAGAAGCTGAGAGGCCTCAGGAACAAAATGTAAACAATGATTATCTGCTGCTGTGGAATGCAACAGGTGCATCTGTGATTGGCCCATGTTGGATGTTTGTAATTAATGGCCAATCACAGCCCAGCTTGGGACAGAGAGTCCGAGCCACAAACCTTTGTTATCATTCCTTCTTATTCTATTCTTAGCCAGTCTTCTGATGAAATCCTTTCTTCTATTCTTTTAGTATAGTTTTAATATAATTTATATCATAAAATAATCAATCAAGCCTTCTGAAACATGGAGTCAGATCCTCGTCTCTTCCCTCATCCTGGGACACCTGTGAACACGGTCACACCATCCTGCTTTTCCCAGTTGTGCCACAGCTCCCCTGAAAGCCCCAGGATCTCAGTGCTCACCCGAGTTCTGCAAATCAGCCTCCTTCCTTCCCTTCTCCCACTCCTCCATTCAGATCTCCTGGAGCTTCATTCTCAGCCCCTTTTCCAGCTTTCTTACTCCTTTACCACTTTACCTCAGGACACCAGAAGGAATTTCAGCCATTGGAAGGGGCTGCCCAGGGAGGTTTGGAGTCCCCATCCCTGGAGGTGTCCCAGGAATGACTGGATGTGGCACTCAGTGACAAGGTGGGGATCAGTCACAGGTTGGACTCGATGGTCTTTGAGCTCTTTTCCAACCTGAATGATCCTGATTCTACAATTCTGCCTCCAATTCTTTATTCTGTCACTGTCAAATTGGCCTCCTGACTGTCAGCCAGACCTTTGGTAATACTGTTGTTTCTATTCTTGAAAGAGAAATGATAATTAGCAGATCTTTTAAATTAACATTCTGCTAGGTTAGAGCAGACCCATTTTTCCTACAAAATATTTTTCCATCATTTTTTTCGTTTTGTCATTGATATTCTGGCCACTAAAAACTCTCTTAACAGAGACAGGTCAGGAAAAAAAAATCAAATTTACTTTCCACAAATAAAACATTTTTGATAGAGAGCCGTCTATATTTCAATGGGTGGGCAACTTCACCTCCACAGACCTCCAGATGAATCTTGCAACATACACTACCCTATGATGACCCAACACAGTGTAAACCTTCATGTTTAGTTTTCATATTAAATGAATTATTACCAAAAATACCCAAAAAAAAAAAATCAAAAAAAAACAAAAAAAAAAAAAACCCTGCAAATGCTTCACAAATATTAGCTGTATGTTTTTGAAACAAAAATAGCCACAGCAAGAAAAACTCCAAAAAGGAAAATATTCTTCACAACAAAAGTAGTTAAGCAGAAGAACAAGGTGCCTAAAAATTGGATTAAAACCTTGGAGATTTTCAGAAGTCAATGAACAAGGCCCAAACTTTGAAGGCTGCCTTGCTCAGAGCAAGGAACTGAAGTATAAAAACTTCCAGAATCCCTGTCTTTAACAGTATGAAATAACGATATTTTAGTTCATTGTTGTCTGTTTTCAAATTTAAGCAGGATAACAACAATTTTAAATGGATAAAAACACTTCTAGATTTTAAATCTCTCAACATTTTTACTTCTTTTACCTTCCTCACTTGACTGCAGTTATTTCTGAACCCTAAAACACACAACAGACACAGCAGAACTAGAAGTCAGTTCTGAACCTGGCTCTCCAAGAGAAGAGCAACTTCCTAGAATATTTTCCACCCCTATTCCATATCCCCCAGTGGCTCTTCCATGAGTTTGCCCAGTCCCTTTTAGGAATGTGGACACTCACAGCTCACAAACTACAGCTGAGATTTATGTCCTGTTGTCCTTTACAGCTTTAAAGCAATTCTGTACCAGGCTGATTTTTTTTACAAACACTAAACAATAATTAACTGGAAAATAAAAGCTTTTAGAGAATGTTTTTCCTTAGTCCTAATTCAGTGGGTGGTTTAATATGAAGAGGTGCCTGATCATTTCCCCTGAAGCAGCTGTGTCATTTCCACTCTTCAAAAACCCATTCTCCAAACCTGCCACTGGAATTTCCTCTCATTAATCGAGCTCAATAAGTCCTCCAAAGCCTTTGGTAAAACAGACACTAGATTACATTAATTAATCATTTAAATTTTCTTCTGATTTTGCTTCGACTGCCACAGGCAGCTCTGCCTCTTCAAAGGTACCTCCAGTGCCAGCACAATAACTACAGTTCAGAAGGGCAGCAGGAGAACTGAAGCTGAGGTACATTAAGGGAAAATTTGAGCCAATTTATTTGCATCATATATCCTACCAATTATTGCTCTAAGTGAAGTTAAAACCCCCCTCCTGCTCTGACTTCATTTGCACAAAACAATAAGAAATTAAGGGGTGGGGGTGCAGGAAAGTATTTCATTTTTAAGGGATGCCTCTCTTGAGGATACATAAAGAGAAAATATTTATTAACCTGCATGTCTCAAACCAGGTGAGGGCACATGAGGATTCCTCTTTTCTGAATTTAAATTGGTTCTTCATTAGAAACCTTTGCAGAGATTGGCAGCAACCAAAACCAGCAATTCAGCCCTTTAAATGCACAGTAACCTTCTCCTGCTGCTTCCCAAAACTCATCCTCCTACCTGTGCATTCCTCCTAAATCTACTTGTTAGTAAATACTCTCTTTGATAACTGAATATGTTTATCCATTTTACCCAAAATTTAGACACAGTAAAAACAAAAATGCACAGTACAAACTATTAAATAACTTCAATAATTGTAAATAATACAACACCATTCATCAGTATGCACTGTTCATAAAAGCCCTTTTGATATTGTTAGTGTTAAACTGATTTACATGGGTAAACTGAGAAATATTTACCTTTATTCTATGGTTCAACATGGTTCAGTGGTGGTTTGGCAGTGCTGAGATAACAGTTGATGATCTTAAAGGTCTTTTCCAACCTGAACCATTCTGTGATTCTCTAATATCAAAGAATCAAAGACCTTTGTAAAAGTGAGGAGTCATCAGCACCAATCACTTAAATCAAAGACCTGAAAAATTCTCATTTCTTGGGCGATCACACCTGTTACCATTTCACATAGAGAATGGCAGACTCTGTGAAGCATCCAAACATCAAGAATTTCTAGAGGTATCATGAATTCCCTCAAAAACAACACTGAGGATCAGACACCCAAAATCCACTGTCACCATCAGGTGGTGAATCATCAGTGTCTGGTCTCAAACAAAATCCAATAGCAGGACACAGTAATTTCTCATTCATGTGTCTATAACACCCATTTGTAACTGCCTGTATTTATAAAAACCACAAAAAGCAGGGCACAGAATGTCACTGTGAAACCTGTGCTCTGCCTTATTGGCTGAGAAAGAGGAGTGACCCCGCCAGGAGTTAATAACCTCCTTGTAATTCAGTCAAGCACAAGAGGTTCTGGCATATGGAGTGTCAAAAAAATAGTGTGAGCTCAGTGTGTGAGGTCACTGAGCTGTCAGGAACAGAAGCAGAGACAAACCAACAAAAAATCGTGAAGCTGAGGAAAAAAGAAAAAGGAGAAAAATTCTAATTTAAGGAAATTTAAACATTAGATCCAAGCTGGTCTAGTGGAAGGTGTTCCTGCCCATGGAGGGGGTTTGGAAGGAGGTGATCTTTCAATTCTCTTCCAGTTCAGGCCATTCCATGATTTTGGGATCCAAGAGAGTCCTGCTGTGCATTTTTCTACTCAAAAATTGTCAGTATGGACCAGGAACCTCCCCAAAAGCTGATTTGGGTGTTGCTGTAGTGCTCTGTCAGCTGAACGAGTTTAACAGTGGTCAAACTGACTCAAAATCAGAAAACTCATTTTGGTTCTACATTAGAAACCTTTTCAGAGATTTGCTGCAACCAAAACCAGCAATTCCGCCCTCAGGAAGTGGAAAAAGACTTTAAAAATTTATGGAAGAGCCCAAAAAGGTCAGTCAACAATATTCAGGGGTTCAACACCCATCTTGGTCCTAACAAGAGTTATATATATTATAGCCTATCACAGACAGAAATGTATTCCAGGTGTGATCCCAGCATGGGTCAACCAAGCTTGGGCTGAGCTCCTTTCTGTCAAGTATTTGAAAAGTTTGTAAATATTCCCCACTGTATTCTCACCTCACAGGGGATGTGTGGATTGAGAGGAGCTGACTCCACAAAGCTACTCCACCGACGTTTTGAAAACATTAAATAGAATCCCACTGGGAAATTAAATGGAAATGTCACCTCTAATAATGGGAGAGCCCCTAAAACTGAGGGAGCAGAACCCTTGTGCTTGTCCCACACACACACACAGACCCCAAGGATGGATTCTCCAACTTTTCCAGAAGTTTCTCCACATGGAGAAACTGCCCAGTTCATGAACTTCTAAAGCAGGAGAGTGAGAAGATGGTTCCCACAAGCAGTGAGAACACAGAAAAGCTGTCTGACATGGAGGAAATTCACTGGAACCCACAGCAGCACCTCTTACTTTCAGTCACTGAAGGATGCAGTGTGGAAGGATCACTGAGGGGTGGCATCAGAATGAATCATGTGAGACCCCATTTTCTTCATGTAGGAAAAAGCCCGTTCTTTATTCTCATAACTAATTTTTTTACAGTTTTCACAGACCCTGTGTGCAACACCAATTGGTTAGTAGCTTTCTTGCCAATTACTCTATTGGTTAGTAAAAGGCATTTTACTTGTCCACCAACACTCTATTCTTAAATTGTTTACATATTTTCTTCACTGATTCTTATGGTATAGATCTATTGTTTATGCAGGTGCCACTCATTTATTTTCACATGGGAACTCAACTAGCTGCTTATCTGCACTTAGAAGAAGTGACAGGCTGGCTGGTAATCTAGCAGAGCAAGGCCTGGTTTTATGAGGCCTTTCTTTTATAATTCTTTTACCTGTCATGACAATGTGGAGCCCAAACCCCCTGCTCACAGTGGAACAAATCCAACATTCAATCCAACTGCTCAGGGTCACCTCCAATCAAGTTTTTGAATTCTCCAAGGCTGGTGATTCACACTCTGACTATGAAGAATATTTTCCTTAATGCAATCACACCTTTCCCTGTCATGGTTTTGCTGTTCATCAGGAAAACAATTGATAATCATCACTGATGTAGAGCTGGAGGTGTGATAAATCCTCCGTATCAAACACGGCTCAGGAAGCTGCTGGTCACACACAACAGCTTCAGCTTCCAAATTATTTTCAAGCAGAGTGCCCATTGTATGGAGGCTGATACATAAATAAATCAGGAGTGGTGATGCCAAGCACAAATCATAAATGTGACATCCAAAAATATCCATTCCCTCATTGTGCACTGAGCAAACACCCCTCGAAAAAGACATCAGAACATTATTCACACTCCTCTTCAGCACACAAATTACAGGTGATGTTACAAATCCCATAATCTTCCAATTTGGACAGGGCCTATAAATTTGGAACTGTGCCTGGCAACACTTCCAACCTGACTGTCCTGCCAGCTTACCTGGAGTTTGGGAAATGTCCTGCCAGCAACCACCTGAGCATGGCTGTGAATGGCTTCTTGTTATTTCAGCTATTTCTGGACTGCTCCTTCCCACTCCCAGAAAGCCTCAGGAAGTGGAAAAAGACTTAAAAATTTTATGGAAGAGCCCAAAAAGATAAATCAACAATATTTAGGGGTTTAACAGCCATCTTAGTGCTAACAATGACAATAGCTTGATGAGGTATCAGCCCACATTCCCAGCTCCAGGAAATTCAAATAAGTGTTAACACTGGAGTTCCTTGCTAACATTTATTTATTGCAAGTTTATACATATCAGTGGCTGCAAAAAAAAAGTGGTAGAAAGTTGAGTAAACTGTGCTTCCCCTTTATTTGGAGAAAATAATTGTGTAACATGCCCATAGAAGAACTCCCAGATTGGAGATTAACGTTCGAGTGCCACAAACTGAGAAAAACTCAGCTTTTATTTGTGAATTCTCAGAATGCAGGACAAAGCCATGAAGGAAAAGAACAGGGAATGCCGTAAAACACAAAGTACTCCATGAGCAGAGATTTATAATTAATCAACAAGAGGGATGCAGCACTGTTTTACAAGGCAATAATCCAGTCCCATTCCCTGAGGAAAAGCCTTGGAGAATGAAGGCCAAGTAGCTTTTTCAAACAAGGCAACTGGATTATTGCCCCATAAAGCAGCACAGCTCTGTGATTATTACCTTGGTGCTACATGCCCTTTTTAAAATGGTTTTCCCCCATAAATGTTTAAAACCTCCCAAGTAAAAAAGATCAGGGGAAGGGAAAGGAGAGGTGGGGTAGAAAGCAACACATTTAATGTTTTGTTCTAATTTCCTGGAAAATACCAAGCACACGACGTTAAAGAAATGCTTTCAATCAGGGTTATTACAAATAGCAGCAATAAATCCTATTAATAAGCAGCATACTAAGATTTTATGTCTCTCTTATTCTCCACATGTTGTTTCCCCTCTCTGTTTGTTCCCTCCCTTTTCCCACTCTCTGAAAAGCAGAAGCATTTTTCTTTATTTACAATTTTTTATAACATTTCAGTTTCACTTTATATTTGATACACCAACCCCAAAACAAGGCATAGACTCAAATATCACCTGGAATCTTATTAGTAACAGCTAATAAAATTCAAGCCACAATTAGCATTTGTCCTATACTAAAAATAAGATTTTTTTTTTTAAGAACACAGAGTCTTGTCCCCTTGGCTGAACCCTGCCTTGACCTGTGACAACTCCACGTGTGCTCAGGGTCAAAAATCATTTTTATTTAGAACAAGCATATCCAGGACAGCCTGTGTATGTCCCATCAGAGCAGTAATGCAACAAAAATTCAATATATCAGCTGAAAAAAATATTCCTGGTCAGAATATACTGAATACTCCATGGATGGGCTAAATTCTTCACGTGTGAATTAAAGCAAAGCACCAGCTCCATTCACAGCACTAAATATGCACAATTCACTCAATGAGAACAGGATCAAAATAAGAAAATTCAGCAGACTCCCTAATTCTTGGTTTCTGAGAATATTTAGACATGTCCCAGCTGCCTCACTAGTCTGACATCTATTCAAGGTACTGAATTTGAAAGAAAATAACAAGTGCAAGTTTTACAAATATTTCCTGTCTAAAAACTCTTCTTTCTTCCATTTGAAAAACTTTGCAACTCCTCTCATAAAAAAAATTCTTTGTAAAGGCAAACAAGCAAAACAAATATGATTTCGACTGATGTTGTTTTGAAAACATTCAATGGAATCCCACTGGGAAATTAAATGGAAATGTCACCTCTAATAATGGGGGAGAAATGATTCATAGGCAGACTCTAACATTTTAAAATATGTTACCTACGTAATTAGAGGAGCCTGATTTTCCAAAGGAGCAGTCTCACACACCTTCCAATAAAATCAAAGCCCAAATACAGGCTGTGAAAGCCACTTTCAACATATGTGCTTCAAATATTTTGTCACAGCGCAGGAATTAAATCTGGGAAGCCCTGGAAGCCTCTTCCTGCCACCTAAGGCATGGAACTCACAGGGTTCCAACTGCTTCAGGAATGTCTCTTTGGAATAGCTGCTGACACCAATGGCAAAATGACAGCTTGGTTTCACCACCTTTGAGCTAACAAAATATTTGTAATCATCTTTATGACCACTTAAACTTAAGCCATCCCATTAAAGGCACTCAGACTTTGGAATCTGCCACTGCTTGAGCAAAAAAAAAAAATCATCAGATAAAGAAGGTGACACTTCCCAGGTGGGAAGGGGAGAAGAAGGGTTTAATTTCACTTACTGGCAAACAAAACAAATTTGTAAAAGCTCAAGTTTTATGTAATTCAGACAGAAGCTGTGTGGGGATAGCAAATGCTCAAGTCCCACCGGTCCAGTCCAATCTCAGTACAACCTGAGTGAGGTGCAAGTTTTGACTCAGCCAAAAGAGAGTTAACAACAAAGAACATTTTCTCCAGGCTCTTCAATTTCATACTAAGCCAATTTTATCTGAAACTGCTAAGCAGTATTCATAGGTTATGAATAAAACTATTTAAAGGATAATCTAAGAGAGCCTTTCCATCAATATTAAAGCCATTGCACATTATATTGAGTTAGTGGAGAAGGATATTCCTCTAACTGCTCCCAAAGTGTGATTCCCAAACTAGGAATTGCAGCCTGGAATATGGGATCCACAGGTGATCCATACAAAGCTTTATTTTCAGGTGTATCTCTGACAAGAAATTTGAAGTCCTTTTCTGAGCACCCACAGGAGTGAGGAAAATTCTTTTTTGTATCATTTATTTTCTCATTAAGGAGCCAGGATCTGGGGTTTTTTTAATACATCAAGTGTAGTTTATTTGCAGGAAAAGATGGGAACATTTTCATCAACTGCATTCAATGTCTCAGTTCCCCGCTCTGTAATTGCAGCATCTCTTTGGGGTGGAGCATCATGGAATGGTTTGGGGTGGAAGGGACCGCAAAGATCATCCAAACCCACCTCCTGCCATGGGCAGGGACACCTTGCACCATCCCAGGTTGCTCCAAGTCCCATCTCCAAGTTGGCCTTGGACACTTCCAGGGATCCAGGGGCAGCCACAGCTTCTCTGGGCAAGCTCCCCACCCTCACAAGGAAGAATTTCTCCATATTCACAGCAAAGCCTCACAGCTTCCCAGTAACAGGAAGGAATTTTCCATGCTGCTGCCATCTCTAGAGGATCCTTAAGGACAAGAACTTTGAGATGTGAGTGTCTGATCTAGGAAGACAAAAGACCACATCTGGACAGAAAGTGGCAGGAGAAAACTCAGGCGACTCCAGCAGAAATCCCAAATGAAGCAAATTGTGTAGGAGCCCTCCAATGCAGCAGAAAGACCAGTGGAGGTTCTGCCTTTCGGTTCATGAATGGTTTTAGGATCACAGGAAGCACACTCCAAGTTTTCCATCAGGTATTTTTGACTTATGGGTCACACAAGCCTCCCAGTCTCATCCTGAGACACACAAATGACAGATTTTATTTTATTTTATTTTATTTTATTTTATTTTATTTTATTTTATTTTATTTTATTTTATTTTATTTTATTTTATTTTATTTTATTTTATTTTATTTTATTTTCACACGTCCCTCAGAAAGGTGAGTGAAGGATCAGCACGTCCCTCGCTGCAGCATTAAACAAAAGCCAGCCTGAAGCCCAAAGGCACTTTTTAAATCTAATAACTGCTTTCACTACCTAAATCTATAAACTTTTTACACATAAAAATGACTTGTAACAAAAAAAAAAAAAACTGTGTATTTGAGGCAACATGAGAAACTGCAGCTCCCACCACAGGCTTTTAAGGAAATGCTTCACTACAGGGTGGACAGACAAGGACTTTACACATTTCCTTGGTTTATTTTTAACTATTATAAGTGAAATTGGAATTATTTGCTAGTAAATAATTACAGAGTTTTTGGTCTAAATGTCACCCAGAAACTCAAACCGAAGCAGGTGTACAAACTGAGTTGAACACCAGAACATTTGGAAAAATTATGAGAAAAACAAAAAAATCTTTAAACAAACTTTACGATTTCTGATTATAATGCAAAAATCTAAATGGTTTGATTATCTCAAAGAAGAACACAGGCAAAAAGTCTATTACTACATAGATATAGATATAGATATAGATATAGATATAGATATAGATATAGATATAGATATAGATATAGATATAGATATACATATACATATACATATACATATACATATACATATACATATACATATACATATACATATACATATTGTATAGATGCATACACACCCCTCTCATCTTTAAAAAATCTTCTACATGAAAGATTAAGTTTAATAAAACACACCAGTAAGCTAAGAATAATTTTAAAAAATGCATATAAAGACATTGCAGTTACCCAAAAACAAAGGAAAGAAAAATTTCTTGAACATAAAGAAAAATCCAAATATGCTAAAAAATTCCAAGCAAGTAGAGAGTGCAAATAGCTTCAAGTGACATGCAGCCATAATACAATAGGATTACTGACTCTTAATAAGCTGTCCAAAATTAAATTAATTTAATTGGCTCTGTTCCCTCATACCCCAGGAACACAGGACAAAGTTAAAACTCTCTTTCCCTGCCAGCACAGGAGGTTGATCATTTGCTACAAAGCATGGAGGGCAAGGAAAATCAATGCTGCAGAGTAAAAGAACTCTGTGTAACCAACAGATTTCTGTTCCTAACATCAAAAGAAAAGTGACCATGTAAACTTGTCTGGAGTCACTTCTTGGCAAGACTACACCTAAAAGCATTTTTCTCATCCCCCCTTTCTTTACTTGGTTTCCTTCCTCCTACTTTTGTCTTTTTTTGCATTTTCCTCACTGTCTCATTATGTTTGTTTTTTTTTTTTTTCATTTTCAAACTACCTGTGGCTGCTGAATACCCAAAAGATTTGTTTCAATGAGTTCCTTGCAAAGGAAGCCACAAAGAAATGCAAGCCTGACCACTCCAGGGGCTGTGCCCTTTCACAATGAGACGCAGTCAGGAATGTTTTCCAGTAATATCAGGCATAATTCCTGCCAGTGGGATTGTGCCACTACAGTCAAAAAGTTTTCCACTTTGATGCAATTTAGCAGAGAAAAAAAACCAATGTTTTTATCATGCTTCTTCTCTTCTTCTTTTAATATTCATTTATATGGAAGATCTTTTCATTGTAGTTTAGTGAACTCAACCAAACTATTCCAGTTGCCTCTGGCATTCAGTAAAAGTGTTGTGTCCATATGAGGGAAACACTCTTCTTGGGATGTGATTAATTCCTAAAATGCGGATCTGGAAATGTCTGAACCATCAGACATGAACCAGGGAGGTGCCTGATCCCAGAGGATGGAACAGGTGAGAGGAAATACCACAGACAAAATTCACATTTCACAGACAGCTCAAAGGGGACGTCTGCAGCCAGGAGCACTGAGATTGTGATAATGACAATTCTGAGGACATTTGTCACGCAAGGGACACACAAGTTTCATGTAAAAAAAGGACAATAGAGCATAGAAAACACTTCCCTTTTTAAAAGTAAAAAAAAGTAGAGGAAGAAAAAATCCTAAAAGTTCACGAAGAGTGATCAGAGCATAATGAACTTTGTGGCACTACAAGGTCATAAAATCCAGAGATGCTGCTGGATGAAAAAATCCTAGAATGGTTTGGGTCAGGAGAGACCTGAAAGGCCCACTCCCTGCCATGGGCAGGGACATTTTCCATTATTCCAGGCTGCTCCAAACCCATTCAAGTGGACTTGGACACTTCCAGGGATTCAGGGGCAGCCACAGCTCCTCTGGGCAACCTGTGCCAGGGCCTCACCACTCACAGCCAGGAATTCCCTTCCAATATCCCATGCATCCCTGCCCTCTGGCAGTGGGAAGCCATTCCCTGTGTCCTGTCCCTCCATCCCTTGTCCCCAGTCCCTCTCCAGCTCTCCTGGAGCCCCTTTAGGCCCTGGAAGGGGCTCTGAGCTCTCCCTGGATCCTTCTCTTCTCCAGGTGAGCACCCCCAGCTCTCCCAGCCTGGCTCCACAGCAGAGGGCCTTCAGCCACTGGAACATCTTTGTCCTCTTGTCTCCAATCTTTCAAACATGTCTGTGTCTTTTTATGCTGCTTTTAGGAGAAAATTATTTAGAAGATTCTGTGTTTTACTGGGAACTATTCCACCTGCAGCTCCAACAGCTTGGAATTAGATAATGACCAGAAGGGCCCAGCTCTGGCTGCTGACTCTGAGGGAAAACAGGAGTAATGAATCCCACACATCCACACTGCAGATCCTGATCCTGGCCCAATTCTCTCATGAGAGTCTAAAGAGACCATTTCAAGTTAAAAATCTTACAGAGTAACAGCTAAGACCACAAGAAAATGAATTTACAAGTTGTTAATTGAGCGTCCATAAAAAAATTCTCCCTTTTCATCAAGACACATTGGGCAAAGTGCATCACTCTTAAAATTGTTGCCTAAAAAGTTAGAAAGGCTGGAGAGAACTGGCAATAGTTGGGCCTTTACATTAGCATAAACACATCAAATATTCATTACAGCTGAGCACTCATTATGTCAGCAGCTGAATTAAATAACAAGAATAATGTTTCCCAACTATAAAAATAAGTGCCACAACAGTCTCCTGCACCACAGCAATTTTCAAGAGGACACAGTGAGACAGTGTTGCAGGAACCACATTGTTCTCTCTGCTAAAACTGCTTCATTCACTACAAATATATTGGCTTTTAACAGTTCCTTTTCAGATAAATTTCTACCAAAGAGAAAGAATTATGTACTGCAGCATGTATCCATATGAAAGGAAAAGCATTATGCTGGGACAATGGGGTTTATTGCAACAGCAGAATGTATCTTAAATGCAAAATTATACCAACACTATGAGTTTACCAGTTTAATCATAGCTTAAAAAAAATAAACACAGCAGATATTACAAAAACTCATTTATATGAAGTTCTTACACTGGGTGCACAAAAACAGAAAAGTAGAGCCAGAAGTGTAATGGCAGCAGAACAAAACATCTCAAGCCCTTGAAATGCATCACAACTGTGAACAACTAATGGAAAGTCTTATAAAATATAAATATAAAGCCATAGATATAAACAAAAGCCATATAAAAGGTAGGTAATAAAGCCATTAGGACAAGGAGGAATGGCTTTAAACCGAAAAAGGGTGGATTTAGATTAAATAGAGGGAAGGAATTGTTCCCTGACAGGGTGGGGCCCTGGCACAGGTGCCCAGAGAAGCTGTGGCTGCCCCTGGATCCCTGGAAGTGTCCAAGGCCAGGCTGGACAGGGCTTGCAGCCACCTGGGATAGTGGAAGGTGTCCCTGCTCATGGCAAGGGTGACACTGGATGAGTTTAAGGTCCCTTTTTAACCCAAATGATTCGTCACTTCCTGATTCCATCATGTCAATGAACGCAACAAACCTTAATCAAGTAAAGAAGAGATCCTCTCTTTCCTTGAAGTCCTTCCTGCCTTCCCACCTCTATTTTTCAGAAAGAAAATGGACAACGAACAAAGATTTCACAGCCAAGGACAGACCAACACAACTCTCTCCAGCTGGGAACAGATTATATTGGAAACCCATGGGCAAACACCAGGCTGGTCTTAAAAATGGGAAAACTGCCAAAAACAAGAGGAGGAGGCAAATGCCCTGGAGAAGATTTTATCAGTGGATAAAATCAGTGCAAAACTTCCCAACCTACCATGTTCAACCATTTCTCCATTTCTACCAAAACAGGTCAAAACAAACTGAGATTTTTCTGACTATTCTCTTCCTGAACCTACACATTTTCTCACAGTGTGTCCTCTCCAAAGCCTCTGCAGGTGCTTTAATCTGGAATGGAATTTTTATTACCAAAATCGCTGCCTGTGGAAAATGAAAATTTGAATCTTCTTAATTAACGCTGTACTGTCTGTAGAGTTCTTAGTTTTTACTTGCTGTGCATTAGATGAACAAGAAAAGACTTTATTCCTATTCCTATCTGTAGGAGTGGAAAAAACACAGCTCTGGGGCTTCCAAAACAAAACCACACAGAAATCTTTCATGGAGCAAAGCACTTTTACTCTGTGTTTCCTCTTACACTGCACACTTGGTGTTGTGCTGAGGCGTAAAAGGGATGAAGGTTTGCATGGAAAAATCAATACAATGGAAACTTCTCAGTGCTGAAATCCGAAGTTTGCATTTGGAGAACGAGGACTAAACCCTTGTTATGTGTCAGAAAAAAAGAAGGAACTCTTACATGCATTATCCAAGAAGATGGTCAAAGAAATTTTCAACTTTGATGTAATTTAGCAGAGAAAAAAAACATAATGTTTTTTTCATGCTTCTTCTCTTATCCTTTTAATATTAATTTATATGGAAGATCTTTTCATTGTAGTTTAGTGAACTCAACCAAGCCATTCCAGTTTCCTCTGGCATTCAGTAGAAGTGTTGTGTCCGTATGAGGGAGACACTTTTCTTGGGATGTGATTAATTCCTAAACTGTGGATCTGAAAGTGTCTGAACCATCAGCCATGGACCAGGGAGCTGCTGGATGTCCCATCCCTGGAAATGTCCAAGGCCAGGCTGGAGGGGACTTGGAGCAACCTGGGATAGTGGATGGAAGGTGTCCCTGCTCAAGATCAGGGACTGGATATTCTCTGATTTCTCTTCTATTAATCTGCTGATTAATAAAATAAGAGTACACAGAGCAAACAGTGCTGCAAACACTTTGCCTTTCCCGTCCTAAAACCCCAAAATTTGATAGTACAGAAGCTGTAACTTCAGATAAACCAGAATTGGACACAGGCTGAAGAGGTCAGCAGCAAAGAGGAGAAAAGATGACACAAAGATTCTGCCCAATCCTGGCAAACTTAGCAAAAATAGGTGATTTAACAAATGTAAAGGAAAGACAATAATGGGAATTTTTTGTATGACCTATGATTTATCCCTAAAAACTTTTACAATTCCATAGCATCCAATAAATATGGAAAAACTGCTGTATTCTCAAAGGAACAGATGTACACAGGGCATAACTTATTTATAAAGAAAAATAGTAAAAACATTGATGTCCATAATTATTAACAGTAAAAGCTTCTACTATTTCTTTAAAAATTTAATTAGGAAAATAATCAGAATCAGTCAGATCCTAAACAACTATTTCTCATCTATAAATATATGACAATATAACTTAAAATTACTAAAAATTAATATTTTGATATTCTCACCATTTTTTCTTCTATTTTCCAATTATTTATGGTCAATAAAGAGAGTGACTCACAGGACTGATAGGACAACATCCCAAATCATCTCCTAAAGGTGTTTATGCCTCCACAATGACTACAAGAGTTACTCAACTCACTTAAATGACATTTTAAGAGTTACAGTGCATGAAATAATATTGACTTTGCTCAAATTTTTTGTGGCATGGATAAAGACTGTGGCTTATATGGAATAAAGAAGTGGAATTCCACCCAAGTCAATCCCACTGTGCCAAGAGGAAACACCTTGGAATGGTGGACTACAAAATAAGCAATTATTCTGGATTAATGGTAAAGAATAAATGGTAAATGGAAAGAGCCTTAAAATATATACATCAAATATAATTTTTATATTTTTTTAAAATATTGTTATAGATGCTGAGGACACCTCAGCACATGGAGTTCTACCATATGCAGAATCTCAAGATAACCTCCCATGGCTATAGGAATGCAAAATAACACCCCAAACCTCTATAAACTGCATTTTAACATTTGTATTGTTGTCCTACAACCATTTTTAGGGAGAATCCACAGTCATACTGAGAATTGCTCATCTCTTCCTTGGCCAATAACCACAGGGGTTCAGAGTAAGCGCTGATTTTTTAAAATGCTTTGATATATCAATATAAAAGGCACAAACTAAGCCCATTCCAGGCCCATTTTGATCTCAAGCTACTTTGACACTAATTAAAACAGGAGAGTAAACCTTTGTTTATGTCCTATTAATCACCACAAGTGAAATCAGACATTGGCCCATCACAGTATCAAATGTGATGCTCTAATGTGAAATATGATCTGTGATTTAATAACAAAAATGAAGTTAAACCCCAACCACCAACCCTCACCTTCACACTGAAATATGCCACGTTAAGGAACTGTACAATCCAATCTAAAATAGATGTTAATGATTCATTAAGAATTAAACACAAATTGTTAATTTATGAAGTTATTAAACCTATCCAATAATTAAGGATCATAGATGAATGGTGGCAATGAATAATCAGATTAAAGTATCCAGAAAAGTCCAGCTGATAAAGAAAATACATAAATACAATAAACCATGTCAAATTACACCAGAAATTCCATTTGCATGCAATCCAACCACTGTTCAGGTTCCAACCATTTAAGCCTTGCTATTCCAATTTCATTTTTAAATTACCAAGTTGGGATATTTTCCAAAAAATTAGCACTTAGATGAACTTTCAAAATCAAAGAGTTCATCAGGAAGAAAAATATTTTATTATGGAGGCCAAAAGAAATGTGCAGTGGTGTGTATCTCATTTAGGAACCCAAAATGTACTGACGAGATATTTGAGAGGTGAACAGTGTTTCCAGCATTGTAGGAACAACTTCAAAATAACTTCAGTGAACACAGATGTTGAAATATTTGTACAAATATTTCTCTTTATAAATACACTGCAAGCACCCACATGTTGATCATGTCAAAAACCTGAATTTATGAAATTATGTAGGTACTTGGGAGAGAAATACAGTTATTTTAATGTATCACTTAGAAATGCAATGGTCATTTTATTATTTCCCTTAGAGGCAGCACCATAAATGTTTTCTGTTGTTTTCTGAGTTTTAATAGGGGCACCCAGTAAAGATTTGGTTTGGAATGCCACAATTAAAGAAAACAGCAAATGCTTTGAGAGACTGCACAGGATTTCTGAGAAATAATGAGAATTCCTTCCAGAATTCCCCACGGACAGGCAAACTTAGGGCACTGTTGTGATGCAAACTCAGCCCAGCACATCCCCGTGTCCCCAGGCACATCCCATGGCAATGCCTGCGCAGGAACAACAGACAAGAACCACACAGAGAGCAGAACTCAACTCCTCCAAACACTCCCCTTCCACCCAGGATCCATTTGAAATCCCCCACGGCACACCTATTCCCACACGGAGCTGCTGAGGATATCTTTTAAGGATTTAGAAAGGCAGAAGAATAGAATTTTTTCCTTCAAAACTCCCTAAGAAACCCTATTAAAATGTTTCAGTGCACCAAATATTAATCACAACAGCATCTTACCCACTGTTTAACTACAGCATCTTTCAAAAGGCTCACTGATGTAGTAAAAAAAATCAGACAGATCTTGCTAAGAAACCAAATTAATGTAATATTAAGTAACCCAAGTTTTTGACATCATCAAAAAGGCCAGTTAATTTTAGCAGTCTCATAATCCAAATGCAACAGTTAAAACACAAACACATTCCTATTAAAAACCTTTCCATTAATGTTGTTTCTTCCCTTCAGCAGGGAAGAATGAGGGAAATGCACTTGTGCAGCATGCCAGGAATTGCACATCTCAGGCTGAACAATCCAGTTTTTAAGGACAGGGTAATACTTACTCCAAGCGAAGCCGATCCATAAAAATCTACGGTTTACAGTTACTCCCTGAAATAATAATGCTGATTGTCACAGCAGCAGGAGGATAATCCCAGCACATCCAGGCCCAATAGGCAGTGTGATCATATTTGCTCCCAGGAAATCAGAAGGCAGGTACCTCTCTCCCTGAAAAACCAGGCACCTTTGGAGAAAACAATGGACTTTTAGGTCCTTCGTTTTCTTGAAATGGTAAAGCGTCCAAACTTCAGCCATCACTGATTTTTTTAGTCCATTTTCTTTTAATTCCTGAGAAAAGAGCAGATTTTTTTCACTGTTTGCAGCAAACAGGTCCTGTAACTACAAACTGAAGTTTCCATATCCAGTGCCATCAACCGTGTCATCTTCAAACGTCCCTCACTTGGCAGCAGCTGATATTTTTCCATCTCTTGTTGCTTCTAAAAGTAGAAAATTCAGCGATTCCAGAGGCTCTCTAGGAAGATGCACTGAAGGGAATGTTTGAGAGCAGGAGCAGAATAACCATGCTCTGATTTTGCCCTTCAGGCACAGCCTGGGTGTCTTCGGCGTGTCCTGCTGGGTCTTCAGGTTTGTCCCCAAAGGCTGGGACATGGAGCCAGGACAGCACCAAGCAGCAAAAACAAACGTTGTGGCTTTAAGAACGTACTCACTTTTCTATTGAAGTCACAACTTTCTCTCTACTCTTACTTCACTGCTGGGTCAGATGAAATCTTTAAGGAGGTTCCATTAAAAGTTCGTTTCTTTCGAGAGAAACGCCGGAATTCCCGTTCCGAACGTATTCCGAAGGAGGTCAGGTTCGGTTTTAAAGCATGTTTGTGTCGATGAAAAGTTTTTGTTTTGCTGCAAAAAAATGAAAATTCTCCCTTTTATTTACACATTCCCTCTGCAATCTTCCAAGTTACTCGGCTCCCTTACAGTTTAATCAGACATAGGGAAAAAAAAAATAAAAAATCACCAAATATCGTATTTCCCATATGTACAAACTGACATTGTGGAGGCTCCATTAAAAGCTTTTATTTCTCTGCTCACTGCTAACTGGACGTCATTTAATGTCACCACCACTTCCCAAGAGCCCAAGAGACTTAAAAAGCGACGGAAGTTTGAAAACCAAAAAAAAAAGTTGTGAGTTTTTCTGTACCCCAGGACGGTTTTCTTTCGCGAAGCTCAAGCCGAGACAGCAGACAAAAGAAGCTGATTTGACTGAGCCGTGCCAAGTCTTGCCTTTTTTTCTTCCCTCGCCTCGCTCGCTCTCTCGCTCTCTCGCTCGCTCGCTCCCAGCATGGCAACCTTCCCGAGCAGTCTTGGCGGAGCTCCAGCCTGTGCCAGCCTGTCTGAATCCTTGTTTTCCAAAAAGATGCTCTTTGCGAATCAATTAATAGATTTCCAAACAGGAAACTGTGGGTCAGTAACCAAATCTTGGCACCAACAGCAGCTTCTCCTGCCAAATCGGCTTTATAGATTTCATGGTTGCCTACCTTTTACAATGGATGCAACGTTTGTGCTCCCGGGATCGTGGAGCACTGGAAGCCATTCCCTGTTCTCGCAGGGATAAGAAATCTGCTCGCTAAAAATGTCCGCATGCGACACATGAACAACCTGCAGTAAATCAAGACTCTTTGGAAGGCGGGCGTTATGTGTAATTTTAATAAGCACCAAATACTCCTTAAAATAATGTGTTTTCATTCTCTCCTCCCCAGAATCATGGGAAGGTGCCAGGAGCAGGAGACGTATAGATTTGAATTAAGATCACACTCAGAAAGTCACGCACAAGTTTTAACTTTATCCGAACTCCAGCTTGAAAACAACCAGTCTTCTCAGTTCCACCATTATTAAAAATCAGCTGAAAATTAATAAGAAATCGGATCCCAGCTCACACACAAAAAATCTCCCCACATCCATAGATCCAATGATGTAATCTGCTAATTCAACAGCTCAAGTTCTTGTGGCAATCAGAGCAGAAATGGCTCAGCATTAACAGTCAACTCTGGTGGGAAATTTTCTGATGTGTTGCAAGACGTAAAGGATAGAAAATTATATTTGGAACTTCATTCAAGATATTCTAAATGACAAGAATTCATGTGAGGAAAATTACAGAAATAAACTTTCTTTTATCTTCAAGCTATTTGCCAAGGCAAAATGCCAACTTTTTAAAATACATGCATTACATTAATGAGCTAAATAGAATATTCTGAGGGAAAAAAACCTTCCTGAAATGTTTAATTTTCTAAGTTTATTCAACAGAGAGTCTCAGAAGTTCACAGGATCATAGAATGGTTTGGGTAGGACACTAAAGACCATCCAGTTCTACCCCCTGCCATGGCCAGGGACGCCTTGCACCATCCCAGGTTGCTCCAAGCCCTGTCCAACCTGGCCTTGGACACTTCCAGGGATCCAGGGGCAGCCACAGCTTCTCTGGGCAACCTGGGCCAGGGCCTCCTCACCCTCACAGGAACAATTTCTTCCCCCAGTATCCAAGGAAATCCCTCTCTGTTTCTAAAGGTTCTGTTCTGTCAGAGATTGGGTGACCTTATCTAATGTTTTTTTTTTATAAAAACAGGTTCATTCTCTGCCCTTCAGACCTCAGACATCCACACAAGGTTCTCCCTGTGTGACTGTAACAGACCCATCCATATTTCTCCCATTAGGCTACCAACTCCAGAAGAAACACCATCAATGTAAAAATCACATTTCTGCCTCAAAATATTGCACACACTCTCATTTCCATTTGTACCTTGCATCCTCATGACAGGGCCAACTTGGGAAAAAAACCTGTGTATAATCTTTCTATTTCTTTTCTTTGTGCACTTGACAGCAAACTCTAATGTGTGGCTTTGCCTTTAGTGAAAGTCCATCAAGCATCAACACAGGAACAGAAAGATCTCATGGAAATTATTGAGAGTGGAATTAACTCTGAAAGGCTACACCACTGCAGCAGTCACTATTAAATGCACAGCTTTTAATTAGTTTTCCTTCAAAAAATGTACGTACTGACAACAGGGGACTTCAGCAGTACTAAAAATATATTAAAAATTCCAATAGACATGAACTATTTTAACTATTCCTTCATTACTCTTAGTGAAATTTAAGGGAGTAAAAATAAATATATTCCCTGAGCAGCCAAATGTTTTCCTGAAAAGAATTTGCTAACAGGATGAAAAGCCTTATTTTATCCCTCAAAATACTGCTCCAAAGGCAGTGGACCCAGCAAAAGTGGATTTCATGTGCAGGAAGGAGTCCACTCTTCCTACCTTAAAGCCTTTTGTCTAAGGTGTATTTTACTGCAGCTCTCTTAATTCTCTTTTTCCTCTTAAGGACTCCAGCTGCACCAGTCCACTGGAATTGCTTCCAGCTCCTCTGTGACACCTTCCAAGATGCATTCTCCAGTCCAAGGTGTTGATATCTCTCGATGGAACTATTTCTACTCCTTCACTTCTCCTCCTTCACATAAGAAGTGAAGTTTCCAGCCCAATGAATTGAGTGTTCAGTAACCTCCAGACAGGAAGAAAACATAAAATTTTCTCCACAACTTGTTTTGGGCCCTTTTTCCATGTTTTCTGCCTGCTTTTCACTGTGCTCCCCCTTCAGTTTCTCCAGTTTGCTCTTCTTCTTGTTGTCTCCCACAATTCTGTAGTCAGCCCTTTCCTTTCCTTTCCTTTCCTTTCCTTTCCTTTCCTTTCCTTTCCTTTCCTTTCCTTTCCTTTCCTTTCCTTTCCTTTCCTTTCCTTTCCTTTCCTTTCCTTTCCTTTCCTTTCCTTTCCTTTCCTTTCCTTTCCTTTCCTTTCCTTTCCTTTCCTTTCCTTTCCTTTCCTTTCCTTTCCTCGAAATTTCATTTCCTTGAAATTTCCTTGAAATTTCCTTTCCTTAAAATTTCCTTTCCTTCCTGCACAAAGTCTATGGATTTTTCCTTGGAAGGCTGCACTAATCCAGTACTCTGCTTCCAGATAACTGGACCTGACACCAGGTTCTGTATTAGTGACTCCATAAAGTGCTTTTCTACCCTCACATGCTTCTCCTAAGCATTCTCCCCTCTCCAGGTGTCCTACTGATGTTTCTTTGATGTTATTCTCTTCCAATGCACAAAAAATGGAAAGAGTCAAATTCCTCATCGTTCCAAGTATTTTCTTATCCATCTCCCATCCAAATTTGACCACCTTTGATGTTTACTGTTACAGAACCACATGAAGCTCTGTCCTTCAACACCATCTATATCCCCATGTTCAGAGAAAAATCCCCAAATTTGTCCTTTTGCAGTATCCTAGCTATCACTGGTCTTTCTTTGAAGAATTAGGAAAAAATTAATATTGATCTGTGCCTTGGTCATCATTTACTTCAAAATTTTTTTCCATCTTGGACTTGATGATCTTAGAGCTCTTTTCCAACCTTAATGATTCTGTGATCTTTTATGCATTTTTACCTTCATGCCCCTGGAATTTGTTCATTTAAAATTCTCCCAGTGAAAGCCTCCTGATGTCATCACATTCCCTTTTATCTAGGTATTTTTCCATCTCTCTCAAATGCCTCTGTGTCTCCCCAGTGTGGTACACCTGGACACCTCCCCTGTGCACCTGTGAACTGAGAATGATTTCCCTCCTCCCAAGTGGAAAACTTCAGAATAGAAGTAACTCATTAATTTAAGCTGTTCTGTTTGGAATACAACCCCAAAAAGTTACTTTCAAATGTCAGGTATAGCTTTTATTTCCATTTTTCTCTTCCTTGCTGGACACCTCATTGTCATGGACCAATGAAAGCTGTGTAATGCTTCATCCAGACCACATGACACGAGGTCAGTCTGGCTGTGATGGTCCCCAAAATATTTTATTTTAAAAACAAACACATTGGAATATCTGGTATATCAGGGCTAATGCTATCAGTCTTTCTGCTGCCACACTCCTGTTATCATCTGTGGGCATTTCCATTAGAGATAAGTGAAGCCAATGCCTCTGAGGACAAGCCAGAGGTTTTTAGGAGTCTAATTTTGGAGCCAGATGCTTTGCTGATTTATTATTGAAGGGTGAAAGTGCATCATGTGATAGAAAAAGATTCCTTTTACCTGGGCTGTTCATACAGAGATGATGGCAAAGAATTTCCTATTGACTCTCTACTTTCCTGGGTTTTGTTATTAAACATCCAAACACTGGGGAAGCTCTAAGAACATATAAGTGACTGTAGCTGTTACATAGAGACCAATAAAATGAGAAGGAATACTGAGAGAAGGAAAAAAAGAAGGAATATTGCAGCCACCCAGAAGAGGCAAGGGAAGACAGTGAGAGCTGAAGTCAACATTTCAAGAATTAACCAAAAAAAATGAAAAAAAAATACAAGAACACAAGAATGAAGGCCTATAAATGCATGAAAAAAAAAGGAAAATGAAGGACTAGACCTGCAAGGGCCTTGAGTCCTGCAGATTCCCAAGGTCAGTCAATACAGTGACCACCTTTGGCAGCTTGTTTTGCACAGTTTTGCACAGTTTTGCACGTACCCAATTAATTCTGGTCCAGGATGGGCTGTGCCCTCCTGGCAGCTGTCCCCCTACAACATGCACTTATCATTTATCATTTTGACAACATCATGTATGCCTGACTGTGTTCTTTCCCATGCCATGGAAAACATTAGCCCCGGGAGTGAAGAGTTCCAGCAGAATCCAGGTGAAAATCAAAGCAGCGGATCCGTGAGCCCGGTGGGTTTAGGGCTGGCACTGTCACACTGTGGGGTGGAGTCCTCCAGCTTTGCAAAGTGAATAAATGACAAGACCAAACTCTACGGGAAGCTGTCAACAACTTCCTAAAATCACTGTGGGATTATCCTTCAACTGCTCATCACGTGCTGGCATTCCGCCCCAATTTGAAATTCCAAATCCATGGGTCAATCTCCACTAAATGTGCTCTTCTTCAGTTCTTTTAAGACCAGATGGTTTCCAAACAGAATTTGCATTCCTAGGTTAAAATATTTTCCCATTCTCTCCATCCAGTACCACCCAGAACACTTCCAATATAAAGTGTAACATGGATTTTTAAATACCATTGGTACCATTGTTTGTTATCTCCTTTTAAATCTCAGGAGAAAAACAGTTACAGGCAGGGATGAGTGGCATTTAAAAAGTGATTGCAGTGTGCAATACGAAAAATAAATGCACAGAACTTGAGGTAGAAATAGTTATTCTTAATAAAATCCACTTACAGTTAACTTGGGTGGAGTGAAAATAGACTTGTGTCTAGAAATTCTCAAATATCTTTAATTATTATGAGAATGGAAACTCCAAAAAATCAAATAACTAAGAGAATTCATCCAAAATTTGGTCCAGTTAGGCTCTCATAATTCCAGATATGAGGAATAAGAACATATTCTTTGTTTTGCACTAATAAAGGGATTTATTGTAAAATTCAGGTACAAAGTGCATTGTGTTCAATAACAGAATTTTCACTAATTAAATATTTTAAATGGTTCTAACAGGATCAGTATCTCAGAATTCCTCATCTTCACAGAGCCATCAGCTCAGAGGGAGCTGGGTTTTCCTCATTTTCCACTTCCATTATACTTAATACTTTCACAACAGGAGTACCCAGGAATGTCTGTGCACAGGTATCCAAAAGGATAAAATACCCATTTGGTGATTTTTTTGCCTCTCATTTAAAAAGTTTGCTTTTACTTATTGTGAACTAAATCAAACACTGAGTAGGTTTTAATTGGTGTGTGAAGGTTTAACATGAAGATGACTCCTTAAACAAGGACTTGAGGAGAAATGAGTTAATGCAAAAGGGTGGGAGTGTGGGAGTCTGCAATTCCACACCACCAAGGACTGGATGGAGGGACACTCAAATCCTGCTGATGGCTTCTTCATATCCCATCCTCTGGACTTGTGTCACCTGCCCAGGCACAGCCAACAACATCCAAAACACAAAGTTGTGCCCAACTGTCAACTGGGAATGGTACCAAATCCAGGAATTTCAGAGGAATGTACTGGTTAACCAAGGAAAGGACATATCCAGGATCTCTCCAAGGATTTAAGGATGATCTGAATCATCTCCATGTCCCCAGCCAGGGGCACATTCACAGTCACTGACAGAATCTGCAATTCCCACCCTGGAATGCAGCGTTAGGCTGCATCCAGCTCTTCCTGAGTGGGATGGGATCCTCCTCCAGTACAAGACAGCGTCTTTCAGGTAATTTAAAAATCAGTTTGATGGCTAAGAATGGCACAAGTGACCAGGTTACATCAAACAGCAAGAAGTGTAGACAACTAGTAAGATAACAAATTCATTAAAACCACAACAGGAAGATATGAGGTGTGAGATCATATCCCAAATCCCTTTAGTGCTCAAAACTCAGGTTTTAAACAGGAATTGTGCTCAGCTGCCAACAACATGAGAAGATCTTTCAGAAGCAGAACTTCAGAACTGAATGTGGCAAACAGACGGGCTGTTGGTCCTGCTGCTCCATTCCAGAGGATGCAGCTGGACTACAGAGCAGTTATACCCATTTATGACTGGATTTATGAAAAATGCTAACAAAGTGGAGGGTCACAACATCCTAAAACTCTTTAAAAAAGGGATCTTCTCTAAGTTCTGACTTTCTCAAATTAATATCTTAAGAACCAACTATAAATTTATCTCCAAGTCATCTTATGAGTATTTTTTTCTTCATATAAAGACATATTAGAACATAGTAGGACATTCTGCTTAAGAATCCACCCTCTACATTTGGTTTGCATGCTCATTTCTTCCTTTTCCTGTTCCCTTTCTGAGTGGTAGTTTGGAACACTGTCACTCAAGATCCTACTGAAATGAAGCAAACTTCTTCTTCTATTTTATTAGAAGTTGTCTAAGTGCAACCTCTTCAGCATGAGATTTTATATCTGCTACCCCCCAGGACAAGCTCAGTAAGTGCAGAATGAGGTTTGCATATCCTTGTTTAGGGTAAGAAGAAGAATCCTTCAGGAAGAACATAAACAAAAAAAAAGAAGAAATATAAATAGTCCACATAGACCCCATATATTGTCATGTTATCTCTGGTGCAGTTATTTTGATACTGATGATCTTAGATGAAATATTATTGCAGTTTGCTAAATCAGCCACTGATTCCTTGACGCAGAATTTTGCCATTTTTTAAAATGTAAAGTCAACATTTGGGAGGAGCAGATGATTGCAAACATTTTTTCTCCAAGAGGAGCAGATCAGCTGCCAATTTACCGATCCCAATCTCAATGATCCAGCCTGGATCATCCTGAGATCTCATTCTGCCATACACAGGTACCAGTCCATGCCAGTCCCACCAGGAGCTGTCTGGAATCATCCCTCTCCTCCCTCAGCTGTTAGATCATCCATGCCAGACTCCCTCAATTCCTGCTCCCACTTTAGGAGTTCTGGGATGAAATTTTCAGGATTTGAATGTTTGATGAAGTAAAAGTGCATTTCTGAGCCTAGAGACAGTGATGGGCAATGTCAGAAACACAAAGACACTTCCAACTGTCTGTCCCTTGCACAACACTGCTCATTCCTCACTGGATTCCTAAAAGTTTCGAGCCAGAGGCTCAGGCACCAAATCCCTACCCCCAAAGTCCTCAAGTCTAAACAGATTTCCTCAAAATGAAGGATTTCTGTTTCATATTGAGGACACAAAAAAAATTCATTTCCACTGGAGTTCTGCTTCTCAGCCATTCCTGAAATGAGGGCATTCCTTAAAGCAGGTCTGGAGGTTCCTAGAAAGTCAAATTCCTGAGCAATCAAGCCCAAACTACAGTAAAAATACAGGTATCATCTGCCTGGCCAAATTTCTCAACAGAAAATAAGATCTTATCTTCAAAATAAAGATCCAAACAATCTCCACTAATTCCAATTTTGCCTTATATGCAACAGGAATTAACTACAAGCAATACATAAGAAACTGCAATAACCGTCCCTGGATTGTGATGGGTTTTATTTATCTGATTTCTACTAAGGGCTTATTTGTGTGCATTATTTTAATTGTACTGGAAATTTAAACGCAAGTTTCATACCGATCATAAAAATTTGCAACAAAATAAGTGCAATAATCAAATGTATCCATATCACAGAAATTCCATACATAATAATTAAAAGATAAGCATGGAAGGATAAAGCAATGCCTATCACATAATAAATTACAAAACAAATAATTAAATGATTGTGAAGTAAAAATAAATTCAATAAAAAGTACATAAACCTGAAGTTAAGGCAATGTACACCACTGTAATTTGAAGGTATAAATTTGACAGGAAGACATTAATTAAACCAGAGAAGCTTTTAAAGCTGAAAAAATTCAAAAGGAAGTACAGTACATCAAAGAAACAGAGAAAGACTAAGACACAGGAATTAGTACCTGAAATATTCAAGCTACCTTAAATCTGCCTTTAGGACTGTTCTGCACTTATCTTCTCTCAAATCAATTAAAGTGAAGAGTTTTATTATTTACTCCTTGTGTGTTCTGAAGGAACTAAAGATGCTGCACCTCTGCAGCTCCATGTGTAAACAGCTTCACTCTCATTTGGATAACCTGACTTTGGAAATTCATTAAATATTAGCAATATTGTATACCAGCATGAACCAGGAAAATCAAAGAAAGTAAAGGAAAAAACTTTGATTCTGTGAACTGGTGTTTGGTGTAGAGAGTTAAATAAAAATATAGCTTTTGACCCTGGGTAATAAATAAATTTAAAAAAAATTAAAGGCTTTATACTGAATATCAGCTACATGGGCAGGTCATTAATAGCAAAGCCAGGGCTCTGCCTGTGGTTGGTTATCACACAGACACCTCCATGTGAGCTGGTCACCAGACCCTCCTGCAGCCAGTGGAATTTTGGGCACTGTTTCCCTGATTTAAATGTCATTTGATGAACCAAAAGCACCAGTGCCTGTTCTACCTGTGACAGCCAAACTCTGGATATTCCTGCAGCACCACCCAGCCCCTTCCAGGGCTCTGTCCCACCCTGTTCCTGCTGCAATGGAAAGTTTGCCCCACACTCTCCTGCCTGCTGTGGAAAGAGAAGCAGTGGGAAACCTAATTCCATGTTTGTACCTGGGATATTCATTCATTTAATTATGGAGGAACATGTGGGATCCAGGGCACAACGTTACCTAAATGTGTAGTGCAGTGTCATTCCTGTACCAAAGATAAATGGACACAATCAGCCAAAGCAGCCAAATGTATCCTAGGATGTTGGGAAGGATGAAAGTTTGACAAGAAAGTCTCACAGATATGTATCTTTAGCAGAAAGATTTTTAAATGTACAGTCTGATGAAGGAATAGAGATGGAAGCAAGTTTTGATATAGAAGAAAAGAATTGCTGAGTCTTACTGAATAACCAAGAAGGCAAAGGGTGTGTTAGTTAGAAGGGGTTTTTATGGCTTAGAGCAAACCTCAAACAAGATGTTTTTACCAAGCAGAAAGAGAGCACAGGCAAACAAGTCAGCAAATGTTGCAAGTAGAAAAAAGGTCTCAGAATTTTTGACTGCAAGAAAACTGAAAAACAACTTCTGGCTTAAACTGTGATGTACTGACTTGTAGTGACTGGAGAATAGTAACATGAATATGGTAATTACAGGAGTTATGATAGGCTATAGATAATAGTTAAGGTATAGATTGGCTCTACTGTATTAAGATGCTCAGCAAAGTACAGAATGCACTGTAACCAAAACCAAAGGGTCTCCAGGCCTGCCTGCAGCTGGAGCTGACAGCTGTGGGCACAGCTCTGTCACCCACCACCCTGGGCTGCTGTAACCTCTTAGACAGAATAAACTGCATTTTGGAGAGCCCCTGGAGTCCCACATCCCTCATTTCGGTTCTTACACTAGGACTCAAACAAAATCAGATACAATATTCCTAGTCAGGAAAAATAACCTGAGTAAATATAACCTTGCGTTTAACACTCATAACTGATAGGTTTAACACCCCAAATCTGGCAAATTCACACATTTACATCCCTTTTTCAAAACAGCAGCAAAGAGAAACTTCTGCACCCTGCGTACCACAACCACCTTCACCCAGGAATAATTACCCCCTTTTATTACACAACTCTGATCCCCTCAGAGCAGCATCCACACACACAACCCTCTAGGTAAAGATCCTCTGCCATTCCTTTTTCATTTCGGAGAGGGAAATTACAGCACGAGCACGAGAAGCCTCCAGCAAGGCTCATTTGGATGCACGGGGCTGCCAGTTGGGTGAAGTTTCTCCCCATTTAGGCGCTGCTGTCTCCCAGCAACCCGGGCTGTTGCCAGGAGAAGCCCCGGGAGCGCTTCCTCCGCACCCCCCGGCTGTGAGCCGCATGCTAAGCAGAGCTCCAGGAACTCCAGGGACTCGAACAACGCGTTTTTATTTTTTTTTTCTCTCCACTTTTTTTGTTGTGTTTTTTTGAGGGGTTTAGTGATGAATGATGTCACCCTTCCTCTTGGGATGCAGTGAGAGGTGATAAGTAAGCGCAGGGTGATTCCGTCAAGGTTATTCCACCTCAAAAGCAGCATTTGGCAGCTCTGTAAATATATTTCCTGAATGCTTTCCATCTCTCCAGCATCCTCTGTGCCTGTTAACTTCCTCTGGGTTGTTGTTTCCCAGCTGCCAAGAGCATAAACCACATGCAAACAACAGAAAAAAAAAAAAATCTCTTTATGTTGACTTAAATCTTTACTTCTTCTTGCAGCACCTTCCAAAATCTAAAATGCAACGGGGGGGGGGTTAAAAGCAATTTCTGTTTTTCCAACAAGAGCACAATATTTACAGCTGTACAGTTGGCTTGAAAATTAGGTGTTTAGTGTGTGAATATAATTACCTGACAAAGCGCACAAAAAAATTAGAGAACTGAAAAAAAGCCATGACAGGCAGGATTTCCAAGGAAATTCATCCTGGTTGTACCTGTAAAGAAGTTGTAACCACAAATTTGAGAAGTCTTTTCAGATAATAAACAATCACTGGGGTGAGGTGTTTTCTCTGCTGTGCATTCTGCTTTCAATCTTGGCATACACAACAAAATTGTAATGAAATTTAATAATTTATGGAAATTGATGGCTTGAGTGTGTTTGAGGCAAAAACTGTCTCCTAGAATGAAGAAATAAGTAATTAACTCTTCTGAGTTAGAAAGGTAAATTGCAATTTGCAAAGTGCTAAATCACATATGACATTGTTACTCAACACACTCCTGCAATGGAAGTCAAGTCTCTCATTTTTTTGGCCCATATTTCATAGAATCTCAAAATAAAAATGGAAAACTAATTAATTCATTATGTAGAATTGTACCACATAAATAAAGTGGTGGAAATTCTGAAGAAACGAATCCTCCTAAACCTTAAGATGAACTTTATTTTGAGGTTTTGTCCTGAGGTATGATCTCAGGAATCTTTATTTTAGACCTAAAATACAGCGCTACTGAATTCATGTCTGAAAAAATTTTGTATTTGCTCATTATTACAAATTCTTTTAATCAGTAAAGGAAATGAACATGAATATTTTTCTTTTTTTTTTTTTTTATTTTGAGGACATAGTTTAATGGTGAATGTAAGTACCAAACCATGGAAGTACCAACCAAACCACAGGCCACTGGTTTGACCACAATAATTTCTGTTCAGTGTCTTAAGAATGGTAAAAAAGGACTAACAGGGAGAACATGTGGATCCTCTGTCAAATGACATTTTTAATCAATGTTTTCTTTGAAGAGCGTGATCTGATTCAAGCAAGAATTTATTCATGGCAATGCTGTGCTTTTTTTTTTTTTTTACATAGAAGGTCAGACTAAAATTCACCATGACCTCCTTCACATTTGTAATTACTGCTCTATTAATCTTTAGCTATAAAGCTAAGAGGCCTAATGGGTTTAGACAATCCTAAGGCTCTCTACCCATGAGCTGGACTTTCTCTGCCTCAAAAAAGTCACTACAAATGTGTAAGAAGATATTCTCTGACATTGTTCATTAGGAACAGTAGGAAAAACATTATTTTAATTTATTACACATTGGTACCTCAGGATATTTAGCAGAAAAAACCTCTATGTGTGTGTGTGTGTGTATAAATATATATATATATATATATATATATATTACTCAATGTCTACATTCCTAGGGTCCTTGACTACTGCTCCTACCACTGTCATAAAATAAAACAGTTCATTAAATAGTGTAAGCAATAAATCCTCACATACTCAGAAAACACAGCCACGTTTCAGCAGCAATCAAACTAAAATTAACTCTGAAAAGTAGAGTTACACTAGAAAGGTAGGAGCAATAAATAATTTGTGTTTTTGCTATAAAGCACAACATCTTATTGCACCATTATACGAGGATATGAAAGAAGTAATTTAAAAAATGAATGCAGAGGCTCTATTGCAAGGAAAGAAAACTGCACAACAAACTAATTCCCAGTTAGAATACAAGACCTGATAAACTCAACTTGCTTACAAAAAAAAGTAAGTGGTGTTTGCTAATGTCTGTACTCCTTTCAGCTAATGCAGAGCAGTTTATCCAGATCAAACTGCATGATTTTTTTGGATCCTCAGTGTGCACTAACATCTCTGGAACCTCAGCCTCCCTCCAGATAGACTCTGGGAAGAGCCTGGTGCTCCTCCACAGGGATCTCAGCAGGGGCAGCAGCACTTTTGGGAGCTTTGCTGTGGCAGATGGAGTTGCTGCAGCACAAAGGAGCTCCAAGGATGTTTTATCCCATCAGGATGAGGAGCAGGGAATCAATGGGATCTCCAAGAGACAAGGAGCTGAATGTTCTGCGGCTCTTCACCTAGGAAAGCAAAAGGCTGCTAGCACCACTGAAGCTGAAGAGGATGGACACTGCAGGTCTAGAAAGCTCTGGAAGAACTTTTCCTCAAGTGTCTGCACCCTAAGGCAGAGCTTGGCCCACCTGGATGTCCAGCTGTGGTCACAGACCTCTGATGTGACAAGAATCAGAGACTGGCACAGCACACACAGCTGGAGCAGGGATCAGAACAGGTTTTGCAGGATGTAGGAATTATTCTTCCTAGCACAGAAAGACTGGATGGGGAGCTGCACTCTGCTGAAACACAGCTCCTTGAGAGCACAGGGCTCCAGAGGGGAACAGTCCTGACAGTACCCAGAAGACAGTGGAGATGGGGATCCAGAGGAAGGCTGGAAAGGTACACAGAGTTAGCATGTTCTACCTGCAGAACTTTGGCTTATACAGGGAATTATCACAGAATAACAGAATCTCCTGAGCTGGAAAGGACCCACAAGGATCATTGAGGCCAGCTGCTGCCCAGGACACTCCAAAAATCCTGAGAGTGTTGTCCAAACACTCCTGGAGCTCTGACAGCCTTGGGAATGTCACCATTCCCTGGGGAGCTGTTCCAGTGCCCCACACCCCCTGGGGGAAGAACCTTGCCCAGATATCCAACCCAAACCTGGCACAGCCCCAGCTGTTCCCTGGGCCTTGGTCACAGAGAGCAGAGATTGGAGAGGTAGAAGCCCCTGGGAGGCTATCACAGGGAGAAAAAGGCTCTTCAAGGTGGTCTGAATTTGGAAAAAAAATTTTCTAAGAGAGTTAAGAAACAAAACATCATGTAGAAAAAGTGGGAACTTCATCAGAAACACAGAGCTGCTTAAAGGATTAAAATACAGAGATCAAAAACAAACAACAAAGGAGGCAAAGAAAATACCACCTCAGCATTTAGGCACAAAATCAGCGAGGCCAAAGCTGGAGTTCAGCCTGGCTGGGGACACAAATGGTAATAAGAAATGAATCCACAAAAATTACTGGAGTAAAAAGAAGCTCAGAAAGAATCAAGGTGCATTGATACATACAGGAGACAGCCTGGAAGTGTGTACAGAAAAGACTGAAGTACTTAAAACCTCTTTTGCACAAGTCTCCAGAAAGAACAACTGCTCCAAAACCTCTCCAGGCTGGTACAATCAGAAAGAAAAGCACCAAACAATGAGAGGAAAAATGGGTTGTGGTTACTTAAAGAAGCTAAATGTGTTTAAATTCAAGGAGCCCCGTGGAGTTTTTCCAGAGCTGGGAGGCCAGGTTTGCTGGTGAGGCCATCAGAAATAATGAAAAATCAGATGGATCAGAAATAATGAAAAACCACAGAGATTGGGGATCTCTGATGATGAGAACTGGTCTACAGTAACAACTGCTTTTAAGAAAGGGGAAAACAGAACTGAGAGGGTACAGGATGCTCAGCTTCAGCTCAATCCCTTGAGATATCATGGAGAATGCTCCCCTAGAAATTATTTCCAATCAGGGAACAAGAAAGTAATCAGGAATAACCAACACATTTACCAAAGGCAAATCATGCTTTTCCAGCTGAGCTGCCCTTTCAGGCTGAAATGATGCCTGTAGCACATGTTGACTTCAGCAGGGTTCTGCCACCCTCTCTCCCAGCATTTGCTGTGGAAGCTGACAAAGTCCTGGCTGGAGGAACAGCCTGCATGTCAAAAATGGGCAGGAGCAGCAGGCTCCAAAGGCAGAGGGATCAATACCTGCACGTCTGGTGGGCAGCAGGTGACCCCAGGGGCTGGTGCTGGGGCCAGAATCATCGGATGGCTGAAACAGCCAAGTGAGTGATGTGACAGGAAACACGCTCAGCAGATCTGAGGGCAGCGTTAAACACACAGCCAGAGCAGACACAGCAAACAGCAGAGGAGAGCTGGAACAGCTCCAGGTCTGAACCAACAGAAACCTCAGGGAGGTCAACAGCAAGAGCAGGATGATCTCAGAGCTGCTGGGAAGGAGCTGTGCTTCTGCTGGATGCCAGGTTAAATGTGCTCACAGTGCACATTTTCACAGAGAAAGCAAACTGTGGCTCTGGACAGCAGAGAAAAGAAAAATCCCTCTCTTCTGTGCTGTACTGGTAAGAATTCACCTGGAATACCAGGTCCAGTTCTGGTTCCTGACTCACAAACAGCATTATTAACATGGCAAGGGTCTGCAAGTTCAATCAGCCTTGAGTTGATCATCTGCCTAAATTTTAATTGCTATCATTTTCTGAGCAATTTACATCTTAACACTGACAGTTCTCTGGAGGGCCGTGCTGTTAATAATACCACATTCAGCCACAGAAAAACATTTTAAAAATTGTATTTATTTTAATGAGGATGCTTTTTCTACAGCAGCCCAAAACTGTTCTACCTGTGCAGTTACTCAGTATGAAATGAGCTTGGTGTGGCTTCTGTTTTCTCAACAAACAACATGAAGCTGCCACTTTAATCCAGGCAATGTGCTACTGTTGGTGACATGTGCTACTGTTGGTGACATGTCTGGCACTCCTGGCATCATCATCTCTGGAGTTCACTGCTGTGTTTGCACAAACCCCACCTCTGCACCCTTCCTTTGAATCCACTTTCTCTGCAGCAGAATAACAGTCTTCCTGCTACCTTTATTTCACCACTACCTTCAGCTTTTTACTAAGTATCTATAACATGCAAGATTTTATTATTCTCTTGACCACTGGGCCTGTGCCATCATCCGTTTATAATTCTTCCACCAGCACTTATGCACTTAAGGTGTTTAAGTATTATTTACTTTAAGCCCTAAGTTCTCATACTTTGTTAGGGCCCATAGGACTCTGCAGAAAAGATCCATATAAATTACACCTTGTTCAATAAACACCTCAAATGTGAACTATTCAATAGTTAGAGCACCTCAGTGCCACTAGAATTCCTCCTGAACAGCACTGACAGTCATCTTGGAATACCTTCAGTTCCTAGGAGGACTGTCAGGAAGTAAATTCATTAATTCTGGGTTGGTAGTTTGCTTACCTGACAGTATATATCCACTCAAAGGAGAAAAGTAATAGGAAGAATTATTAAGAATTCAAAAGCACTTTGCAAACAGAATCACAAAATTTATTTGGGTTGGAAGAGACATTAAAGCTCATCTCATTTAATCCCCTGCTATGAACAGGGACACTTTGCACTGTCCCAGGCTGCTCCAAGACCTGTCTAACCGGGCTTTGGACACTTCCAGGGATCCAGGGGTAGTCACAGCTTCTCTGGAAAACCTGTGCCAGGCCCCCACCACCCTCACAGAGAAAGATTTCTTCCTAAAACACCCACAGAAGATACAAAGCATGTCATGGTTTTAAGTATTATTGTTTAACAAAAGCAGTAACGGCTAAGGAAATCTGTTTAAAGCCCTGTTGCTGGCTTCAGTAAAAAATAAAAGAAGAAATTTATATATAGCCAAGAAAAAATATGGAAAAAAAACACACAGGATGGTTTGGTTGGAAAAGAATCTTAAACCTCATCCAATTCCATCCCCCTGCCACAGGCAGGGACCCCTTCCACTATCCCAGGTTGCTCCAAGCCCCGTCCGGCCTCGCCTTGGACATTTCCAGTGACGGAGCAGCCACAGCTTCTCTGGGCCAACACGAGCCGCACTCGCTGGCTACTCCATCAACCCGTCCATGTCTATTCTTACGGCACACAAGAAACGTCACTGCGAAAGCAAACCTCAACACGAACCCCTTGCAAGCCACATTTAACCCCTGTCCCCGTCCCCCCTCACGGGACGCGCCCCCCTCCGCCGCCGCCATGTTCCTCCCCACGTCCCCGTCCCGTCCCTCAGCGCGCACGCGCCGCGCCGGCCCCGCCCCGCCGCCGGGGCACCGCGCATGCGCACGCGGAGAGCGGGGAAGGGGCGCGCGGCTGAGGCGGCGGCGGGGCACGGGGAAGGAGATGAAGGGAAACGCAGTTCGCACTTACCTGGCACCGCCATGCGCTGGCTCCTGCCGGGCAGCGCTTCGCTCGCCTGCGGCAGGCGGGAGGCCCAGTCGCCCATGCCAAAGGCAGAGCCGTGCAGGGTGCGGAGGAAGAGCAGGAGGTGGAGGCGGTGGCGCGGCAACATCGCCCGCTGGGGGAGATAAGGGAGCCCCGGGGAGGGAGGGGCGGGGAGTGCGCCCCCTTCCGAGCGGCACGGGCAAGGCAACGCAATTCACCTCGCCGCCCTCAGCGAAACGCCTCAGGTGCCCTCAGTGACTCTTGAACCCGAAATGTCCCTTCCCATGGGCTCTGCCCGCTGCTGTGAAAAATGCGTATTTTATTATTGGCTTTCCGCAACTATTCAAATGAATATTGCATGTGTTGTGTTAGAAAGTAATGCTGTATTAATTCTCTTCAATAGTGCGTTAAATATAGTTTTAGGTTATAACAAAATGTTGAAACCATGCTATGTAGGATACTTTTCTTCTAAAGAAAGGACTGGCACTGAGATAACAGCCACAGGACACCTAAATCTTTCAGAGAAAGGGAATTTATTGCTCCATTATCAGGAGAGACGAACTACTTCCCACCTTGCTTGGGCAGGATGATGCCATCAGGATTCAGAGGAAGAAGCTGAGGATGAGCAGACAGAATCCTGTGTTTGAATGGAATTTATGCATCATGGATGAGGTGTATGAATATGCAAGAGGTTATTGTTTTTAAGGGTTAATCCTTTGTTAATGTGTGTCCTTTTACAGTCTTATGTTGCCCAGAAAAGGTACCCAGACATCCGTAACTCTTTGTTTCTATTGTCTCATATTGTTCTAATTCAAATTGTCCAAATCATTATTACTCTAATTGTATTACTATTTTTATAACCATTTTATTACTATTAAACTTTTAAAATTTTAAAAACAAGTGATTGGCATTTTTCACACTGGGAAACACCTCTGTGGAATGCTGCTTGCTCTGAAGTCTGCCCATGCCATTGTTCCCAAGGTTTTGGGACCCTCATGGAGTCCACGTCACCTCCACCTCATTCCTCGTCCGTGTCACATCCACCCTCTGGCCTGTCCATGCTCCTCGTTTTAGAGGGGGTTTTGCAGACTCATTTAAGAAAACACACTACACATTCCTTTCATGCAGAAATGTGTTTTATTTGTACAATTACCACAGAGTGGTTTGGGTTGGAAGAGGCATTTAAGCTTATTTTGTTCTAACCCCCAATAATATATATATATATATTTAATTTTTTTTCCATGGCTTTTGTGGCTGTTAATTTTGACAGCATTCTCCTGTGTTGGGTTTAGCTAATGTACGGTACCATCCCAACTTTGCAGAGTATTTTTTCACTGAATATATTTCAGATAACATAAATCTCTCAGGAGAATTTTCTGTACCTATATTTGCAATAGAAACACATAAAAAGTGGTCAGAGTGTGAGTGCTTGTGGAAAATACCCTCTGTGGTTTTGGGGGTAAATACAGTGTAAATTCCTACAATCATACAATAATTTGAGTTGAAAGGGACCTTAAAGTTTGTTTCATTCCACCCCCTTGTCATGGGCAGAGACGCCTCCACTGGACTATACAAGAAGCAGGATACTAATTGATTAAAAAACTCATCTGGAGGGGTTTTGAAAAAATTGAGTTGTTGGCTGAATAGAGATAAAAAAACAGACTGATGCCTAGTCTGAGAGGAAGGTCAGATAATTCTCTCAAAAAATTGTCTATGACTGATGCAGTTCCATTCAGTTTATAATCAAGCTGGATTTTGCATGGATATTGCTGAGGCCTGGAATTTAATTCATATATATAAAGGTGTTGGATATTTACAGCAATACTGAGAATTCCCAGGTGCTCTTGAAAGAATCTAGAGCAGTGGGAAAATCATGTTTTAGGAGTCAGGTTTTCTTCAAAATTAAAAATTCAGATAGGAACAGGAGAAACAAAACTCTCCCACCTCAGCTTTTAGGTTCCATGTTTTATGTTTGAAAGGTGAACTAAATCCTCTTTGAGCACAGGTGGTCCCAGGATTGTAGTCAATTTTTCAAGTTTTTTTACATTAATAAAATTTCTGATTAATGGTAAGTAGAATTACTGAGGTCAGGACTGGAGAGGATCTCAGATGACCTGAAAAAATACCTTGTAATAACCTGAAGAAAATCCATGGAATAATGAGTGAGTGTAGAGACATTTGTGATAAATATATGTGATATTTTGAGAGTACAAGTGAGTAAGAACAAGAAATGCTCAATAACCAAGTGTGAATTTCATTTAAAATGTGTTTGCCTAATTAGTTACTCTCATTATGGTCCTGGTGTCAATTCCCAGCTCTTTCTTTATAAGAAACCACTAAAGATGACGACATCCACTGGTTTTACACTGCCCATCTCTTCAATTTCACCACACCCCTCTGCCAACATGTTCCTAAAAATGCACTGCTCAGTGTCACGATGGATGGCAATGGAATTTTCCCCTCAGAATTAATGTCTCCACCTGCGAGCTTGAATTTTTTTTGCCTCTTAGTGACCAGTTTTGTTTTTATTGCCATCTTTCCTGCGTGAGCTGAAGGCAGTCAGAGGTGAGGGGCAGAAAAATAGGCTGCTCAGCCTCACAGGTGAAGTGGCTGTGGTGTTCCAGATATGCTCCAAAATTCCAGCTGCTGAAAAGCCAGCCTTGCTCCACTCCAGTGATCCTGGCTGAACGTGCTGTCCTTGGGTGTTGATATTCTGTGTATTCCTCAAATCATGGGTGCCTTTTCCACTGCTTCAATTCCTCCAGGAAAAATTGCTTCGTCACCCATCACCCAGTCGAGCTGCTTTGTTCCTCTGCTGAAAGCAGCAGAGGATTGGGATCCAGAGCAGTGACAGCAGGACTGCTGATGCTGGAAAATTACAGCTCTTGGGGGCAGGAATCAGCCTGGCGTTCCCTGTTTGTGTGGCACTTCACGCGCCCTGTCCCTGACTTGTCACTGAATCCCAAGTATTAAATGGTAATAAGCCACTGTGCCACTTAACAAATAAAAAACTGATTTTCACAAGGGTTTAGTGCTTGTTGGCTCCATGGAAACAGAAGACTGTTTAAATTAGATAAATCCCGCTTATATTTCAGGAAAGTGTGGGCTATCCCCTCCTCTTGTTGCAGAGGGTGAGGTCTGGGTGAGAGACTCTGAAAATTACACTCTAACTTTATTTAAAGTTTACTTATTTTTTTACCTCTCCAAGCAAGCAGTAGAATGTGATTATTTTTTTATTTATGGTGTATTATGCTTCACACTTAAACATAGACTTTCCATGTACTAACACACTGAATTAAGAAATATATCAGGGAAAAAAGCCTGGATTATGGCACCTACACGGTGCTTGCATTCCTGCGTAATTATCACAGTATTCCCAGCACAGCAATTTTATGGCAGATGCTAAAAAATTTGTGTGAAGATGGAAAAAGAGGAGAGAGAGAGAGAGAGCAGGAAGAAAAGGGACGTGGGCTTACCTCTCTCCTTTCAGCCAGGGCTTTGCGCAAATTCCTACTCATCCAGTCCTAGGAACTTGCTCAAAATACAAACAATTATTTTTTCCAGGACCTGACATTTCCTATGTATAATCCATCAGAGTTAAATTTCCTAGTCTTTGTGGTTTGGAATAGATGCTTTTTTTCCCATGTAACAAAATCTGCCGTATCTTGAAACTGATAAAGCCCTGTGTGGCCATCTCCGTGGAAAAACAGGGATTGGGAAGGCAGGTTTGTGCTGCAGTGTGCATCTCCTGGAAAAGCAATCTCTTTTTTGTCTGAAAACATGCAGTGAAAGAAGATCCTCCACAGGCTTTAGTGGATTATTCAGTGCTTGATTACTGTTAAAAATATGCAGCTTATTTTTAGGTTGGCTTTGGCTCCCACCCGTCACAGCTTAGCTTATCTTCCCTGGAATGAAGAGATTGCTTTTATCCAGGTTTTGTTATCCAGACTTAGTGCTGCAGGCTGCGGTCATCCCTCAAGGAAAGATAAACAGGACTCTGGGAGTTCATCACTGTCAAGGATGTTTTCTAATTCTCTTAAGTCATTGCACATCTCTGGATGCTGTTCAGGTTTTCAAGTGACGTATTTCCTGATTTTTTTTTCCTGCTTTGATGAAGATGTGAGTAAGGAATTCACCCTCCTGGTGCGGCTCAGACCAAGCAAGTGCCAGTATAATCTGGTTTCTTGATTCCTGGTTGGATGTGCCTTGATCTGTCCAAGAGCAGTATTAGACCTTCCAGCCTCACAGATGCATTGCTGTGACTTCCCAAGGGTTCCCAAAGGAATTGATTACCAAAGTATAGAAATATAAAGGTGATTAGGGCAGATATGTAGAAAATTGAGTTCTCTGCCTGGACCTTGTCATCATTTGAATCACTAATCTAGACTTGTTGCAATCCCTTGTCTTTGTTGCTATTGCTGCTGCAGCTTCTCCTCAGCTGCTGACAGAAATCATTTTCCCAGCTCTTCTCCATAGCTGATAAAACTGTCAAATAGTGAATCACAGAATCACAGAATATCCTGAGTTGGAAGGAATTCAACAACGATCATCAATCCAGCTCCTGGCCCTGCACAGACAGACACCCCAACAATCCCACCCTGTGCATCCCTGAGAGCGTTGTTCAAATGCTCCTGGAGCTCTGGGAGCCTTGGGAACGTCACTGTTCCCTGGGGAGCTGTTCCAGTGCCTGACCACCCTCTGAGGGGAGAACCTAAAGCCCCAAAAGGGGAGAATTGTACCCAGAGTGTGCCCATGGCTGCTTTGGGCGCAGGGCCATGTCCATGAGTCTGTCACAGCCCTGGCTGTCCTGGCTCCTGACTTGCTTCTCCTGGGGAAGGGCCTTGGGAGAGTTCCCCCTCCAGGACTGCCTGCACTGCTGGAACTCACTCAGATCTGGGGACTTCTTGGTGCCCTTAGGGGCTTGGTGGCTCTGCTGTGGGGCTCAGCGATGCTTTTGCACCTCTTGGCTGCCATTTCCTGGGGCCCTCTGCACTTCCTTCCCACTGCATGCAGACACTGACAGGTTATGGATGGAATTGTTTTGATGGAAAAGCAGAACAGTAAACATCACCTTCTACATCTGAATCTACAGCTACAGATACATCTGAATCTACATCTGAATCTATGTCTACATCTACAGCTACAGCTACAGCTACAGCTACAGCTACAGCTACAACATCAAAAACACCCTGGCTACATCCCCAAACAATGTGAGCTCTCAAAAAACCTAGTCCCACATTTCTTCTCCAGCTCTGCCTGTGGGAGCCTTGAGCTTGCTGTCAGCTCTGGGCAGAGGGTCCTTCTTCTTCTTCTTCTTCCCTCACCTTTCCAGCCTGGTGCCATGTGTGGACATGCTGCCCTGGGGTGGTGGCACGTCTGTCCCTGCATCCTGCTGTAGCTCCTGATGATTCCTGCCAGTGGCCCTGCCATGCTCTGTGCCTAGGATGACTTTGGAGCTCTGTTCAGTGAGGGGCCCCTTCCCAGGCAGCCAGAGCTGGGGGGTTTTGCACTGGAGCTGGTGCCACCGGTGCCTGCAGAGTCCATGGGGGCATGGGGACACTTCTGGGGTCACCCAGGGCCCCCAGGGCCTGGCAGAGGAGTTCTCAAAGGTCTGTCCTGGGCAGATGTGGCCCAGACAAGGCCAGGGGTGCTGGCCATTCCCTGCTGAGCCCTCGGGCCACAGCTGGCAGGGGCACAGGGCTGCTGGGGGACTTGGCTGATCCTGTGGGAGGTCACGGCCCAAGCTGGGGCTCAGACGCTGAGGGCCCTGAGGTGGAGGGAGAGGGCCAGAAGGGCTGGCAATGTCCCCGCACTGCATCCCTGGGCTGCTGCACTCAGGATCAGGCCCTCCCTGTGCTGCAGGAGGCCTTGGGGGAGAGCAAGGCTGCAGGTGCTGGGCCATGGGGGAGCTGCGGCTGCCACAGCGGTGCCACAGAGCTGACAGGACCATGGTCACTCAGGGCCTCTGGCCAGTCTGCTCTGTGGACTGGACACACGTCTGGACTCTCCTCTTGGACCCTCTCCAGGGCTGCAGTGTTGGGGTTCTGTTCCCACTGTTCTATCACACAGCCAGGAGTGCTGGGGGTCCCCTTGTCCTGTCCCATCCCCAACAGCTCTGCCAACTCTTGGTGGGGAGAGAAAGTGTGAACCACAGAGCTGGAATTACAGAATATCCTGAGATTCATGGGACCCACCAGGATTATTGATCCAACCCTGGCCCGGCACAGACACCCCAACAATCCCACCCTGTGCATTCCTGAGAGCATTGTCCAAATGCTGCTGGAGCCCTGGCAGCCTTGGGAATGTCTCCATTCCCTGGGGAGCATCTTCAGTGCTCAGCATCCTCTGGGGGAGGAACCTTTTCCTGATATCCAACCTAAAGCACCCCTGGCGCATCTCCAGCCTATGCCTCACTTGGTAATGGAGCTGAGGATTGATGCTGATATTATATCACTATAAACACAGCAACCCCATGATGAGTGTCTCATTGCAATCACATTTTGTGACTAGTCAGAAAACAAGACCTTTGAAAAAGCTCAAATTTTCACCAGGACACACAAGTCATTTTCCCAGTTTTAGCAAAAAAGCCACAAGCTAGTTCTCAAGAGTTTTCAGTCAAGGGCCTCAGAGACTTTAAGTGCCACAGTTCTTTTTGGAAACATGAATTCCTGTATCAACAGCTGTATCTGTTACTCAGGACAGCAAAGATGATAACACAGTTAAGGAGCGATGTGAGATGGTTTCTAGAGAGAGGAGGGAAGATTAATCAGTCGTTCATCTGCCTTCCATTTGGGATCTAGATGAGCATTGAGATAGAGATTAAGCTACATAAATTATCCTAAAAATGGAACTGATGTAGAAGAGCCATCAGCACTGTACCTCAGGATAATGCAGTGGTTTGGGATTTACAGAGGGATGTCAAAAACAATGGGCAATTTCATGGAACACAGTCTACCATATGTGCCAGGCAGAAGATGAAAACACAGGATACAAACAGTCTCTTCACACAGGTTCTTTATTTTTCCATGGCACTATAGCAATGAGGGAGAACATGCTGATACAGGATACAAACAGTCTCTTCACACAGGTTCTTTATTTTTCCATGGCACTATAGCAATGAGGGAGGACATGCTGATACAGCACAAGCTCTCTGCAGGGAGAACCTTTGGTTCTCTCTTCCCTTCGCTGGAGTTCAAGGTACACTTTTATCACCTCACAAGCCCAGGTTGTGGCTGCCCCACCCCTGAAGTATCAAGGGCCAGGTTGGATGTGCTTTGGAGCAAACTGGTCTGGTGGGAGGTGTCACTGCCCATGGCAGGGGTGGAATGGGATGAGCTTTATGGCCCTTTCCAACTGAAGCCATTCCATGACTCTGTGACAGGCACCTGGTGGCCCATCTGCCTGAAGTCAGAATTCACACTTTGCAGCTGGGTACCCCCAGCTTTAGCAGAAATCTCCTTCAACAGCATGGCTTCTCACAGCTCCATAGATTTCCTAGGATTGAATTCCAAGCAGCTGAGGCTTGGCCCTGCAGCTTTTAAATCATCAATTCCTACTGTGGTATAGAATATTCTGTATGTCATTTTCAGGAGAGGTCAAATTCCTGGGCACATAGAGTGGCCAATGCTGTGCACATCAGGTTAGATGGTCACTGCCAGTGTCCTTGCCTAAAATCTGTCATTTTAATACAGATTTCACTCGCTTGTGTCATCATGACACAGTGCTTTTTTTGTTCAACTGTAATTTTGGTAAAGAGATTTCTCAATAAATATTTTTGATTCAGTTCACCTTGGGGTTTCTATGGTTTTGTCACCACAAGCTCTGTTTTTGCAGGACTGACTTTATGAACATTTTTTCTTTTATTTAACTAGGAAAAATTGAAGACTTTTAAAGCAAATTTTAACCCCATAAAAATATTGCTCATATTACACATGACTAACAATTCCAAAATAAATTGACTCTTTAGCACAAAATCCTTCACATTCTCCATCCTAAGTAGTATTTTACATTCCCCCCTCCTGATTTTCCATATTGCTTTCATAGTCCTCAAGATTTCATCCCTCCCTTACTAAAAACCTTTTTTCTTTCTGAATCCCAAATTCCTATTTGCTCAAATATTTGTTTTAAATCACTGAAAGTCCAAAGTCCATTCACAAGCAAGTGGCTGAAGTATGTTAATGACTTTTATTTACTTAAATTACCATTAGTGGAGAAATAAGCATGATATTAAATTATCATTAGTGAAGAGATAAGCGTGAAAACAGATAAACTGTTAACTTTGGGGTAACATTTCACCAAGGCAACTGCTCTGCTAGAGGTACTGGTGGGATTGAGCTAGAAAATACAAGGGGATGGTGAATAACTGGGTTTCCTTTGTATCTCCCATAGTAAGGAATGATATAAAAAAAATGTAATCAGTTATATTTTATGGTGGAAAATTAGGGATTACACCCATGCTCTGGTGGTGGTTCTAAATGCATTGCCTCAGCCTCATCAGTGGGTGCTGGTTTGTGTTCAGTGGCACTGATGACTTTATAAAAACAAATGACAGAGTTGTTTACGCTGCCCTGCTAAAGAAAATAATCTGATTTAATGGTGCTGGTTTCCCAGTTTAAAAATAAAAAAGAAAAAGAAAGAAAAAGGAAAAGAAAAAAAAAAAAAAACACAACAACTCCTGTGCTATGTGCTGTAATAAGCTTTTTATAAATGTGCTCATGTGGTGCTGAGCGGAGCCCGCTGTGCCGACACCATAAAACCGAGAGGGAGCTTCATCAGCTCTAAGTGCCATCGTATATTCCCTGCAGCAGCATTCCCCAGGATTAATAAAGTTTGTAAGAAATACACAGGCAAAAGATTAAAAATACATGCGTGATACTACCCGTGGTAATAAAAGCTGATGTTGTTTGGACTGCTTGTTTATTGGCTTGCCCTAGATGAGATGTTTTAAGGTGAATATGATTGAAGAGATGAGCTTTCCCTCAAGGCCCTGCTTTTCCCTGCCCAGCAGCCTCCCAGGGATGCTGGTCCAGGGCTGCTTCCCTGGGCCCTCTCGTGGGCTCCTTCCTCCACTGCAACAGCGCATCCTGCAAACGAGGCATTTGCTGGCCTCCAGGAAGGTGATCTTTATGGAATGTGAGCTGTCTCCTCATCTCCCTGCCTCAGGAAACATGTAAAAATAAAGCAAAATTAGTATTTCATTAAAGGCATGAGAAATGTTTATGGTTTCGACCACAAATACCTTGTTTTTGTTGTGGCATCCAGCAATAACAGTGATTATGGAATTGCAACACAGGATGCTCTTCTGGGAATAGATCTGCAGCGCAGCCTGTCACTGCTTGGCAAAATGCACTCAGGTGCTGATGGAAATTGAAAGGTTGTGTATTTGAGGTGGTTTCATTGAAAAAATCATAATAAAGTGAATTAAGAGACACCTGAAATGCCTCCTGGCTTTAAACAAAAATATCAGGACAATTTCCTGACAGCATCTGGATCCTTGAGGGAAATTAAATGCCAGGTAATATTCTGTTTGGACGAAAATAAATTAGCATATATATGTAAAATATATCTGATGCCCATTAGATTATCTTTAATCATCCATGGGATGTTGTGGCTTTTGATTCCATTCTCTATTGGAGTTGCTACACTGGGTGTTGCTGTGCAGTGCTTACAGGAAGGCACAGGTCCAGATCATTGAGTCACAGAATGGTTTGGTTGGGAAGGGACCTTAAAGATCATTCAGTCCCACCCCCTGTCATGTGCAGGAGCACCTTCTACTATCCCAGGTTGCTCCAAGCCCTGTCCAACCTGGTCTTGGACATTTCCAAGCATAAAAGATGCTTAGGTATTGGTTCTGTTGCTATGTAGATATTTTAGTCCCAGGGCAATCAATGGAACATTGTCACCTACTCTGACCCCCAGGAAGTTACATTCCAAATGAGACAGAACATCCCAAAGTGGGGCTCTGAGCAACCTGGTCTAGTGGAAGGTGTCCCTGCCCATGGCTGGGGATTCGACTGGGTGACCTTTGAAAAACTCCTACCAACCCAAACTCTTGTATGATCCTGTGAAGGCCATAACGAGCCTGGTGCAGATGTTGCTTATTGAATTTGTTTTTCATTGTGGTGGGGTAGAATTGTGAGGCTGGCTTGGAAGCAGGGGCATGAAGAGTATTAAAGTACAAACCATCCACAGAAGCGTGTCACAACAATTGTGGGGTGTAAGGCACCAAAATGAGTCTGAGAGGGTTGGGAACACAGAGGGTTGGACTATTATCAAACCAGATTGGAAAGAGGAATAGAACATGGGAGATTGGAATATGGAGTGCAGCAAAACTGGGCATGACTATTAGGGGCTGTCAACAGCAATATTTTCCCAGACAAAGTGGGCAGAGCACAACTTGCAACCCATGTCCATGGATTAAGCAAAGGTTGTGACTTTCAGCAGCAATGTGCTTGAACAACCAAGTGTCCTGCAGCTGCTGTGAATAAAAATTCAACATTTGTCATATCTCAGTAATTGCAATCCCTTGGTACCATCTATTCTGAGTGTTGGAGGTTATAAATATTGTTGATGACTCAGCATTTGCTTTAGACTTCTTGGGCTTTACCAGCCCTGTTTGCACTCCTTATTCCTGTTGTCACTGTCAGTATGAACCTTCACCCAAGTGGAGGAGATTTACAATGAATTCTGGCGGACATTTGTCTTTAGTTCAGCTTACACCAATTTGGACCTTTCTGTCATAAATATTTCTAAAATTTATTTGCTTTTCATTGGACGATGCAAAAGAGGAACAAGATGATGCTGTTTTTACCTCACTCTGGGAAGGGCATTTTCAATATTTTCAATTTCAAAATTTCAAATATTTTCCAGGATGGCTGGAAGGATACAAAAATCCTGATTTGGGGATGAGCAGTTCTGGCACAAATACCAAGACACGACACTTCCATCCTTAAAATAAGCCCCCCGACATAAGTGATAATTTAATATACATCATGCCATCTGCTTGCAGAACTGTGCAAGCTGCTCCCAAAGAAGTCAATGGGAAATGCATTTTTCCTATTATTTTAAACATTCTGGGATCAATCTTGATGTCACAAAGGCAGGCAATAGTCACCTTTCCCCAAAGACAAATACAGCTTGTCACTAGAGAGAATAACCACTGCTGCAAACCCACCATTTCTACTCCTCCTCCTCCTCCTCCCTCTGCCCTTCCCAACCCTCGGGATGAAAACACAGAGTGCTCAGCCAGTTAAAAAAGCAGCTGGGGAAAGGAGAAGGTTTCAGAGCTACAAAGCACAGGAGCCCTGGCAGCAGCTTTTCCCTTTATCCCCTGTGAGCTTCCGTCTTGGAAACTTTTACTGATCTTGACCTGACCTACAGAAATGTGTCAGCAGCATTTGAGGTTGGAGGAAGGACTCATTTCACTGTTTTCCCTTTATTCCAGTTTATACAAAGGCTGGGTCAAGCCTTGCAGATGTATTTTTGTGCGTGGGTCTTCTGCTGCTTTACTGCAGGCTCAGTGGAACTTGGGAAGAGAACACAGGCTCCACTGAGGAGTTTTCTCTTTCTGATGAAATCGTTCACAAACATGTAGAAAAATGGGAGATTGTGGTCGATTCTTCCCTAGCTCCTGGCTGCTGGTGAACCTGCATCTCAGGCATTTGCTCAGATGATCTCTGGATCTTGGGCTATGAAATTATAGATGTTGCCTGCTCATCTCCTTATAGCAAAGGAACTCCCTCCCTCTTTCTTCAGCTCAAGTGTGCAGTTTAGTCGAATTCCCTTCTTCTCTTGTTAGTGCTGTTCCACCACTCCCATCATCCTTATTCCTGTCATTCATACTTTTCCAACTTCCCAGCATCCTTTTTGAGGGGAGAGAAAGGAGACACAAGCAGCACAGATTTTTCAAGGTGCAGAGGCACCAAGATCTAGAGACATGCAAAGCAGTCCTGGCTGGGACAGACATTTTGATGTCTCCACTCAAATCGTAGAATCATGGGATGATGGTATGGTTTGGCTTGGAAGGAACCTTAAACCTTATCCAGTTCCACTCCCTGCCATGGCCAGAGACAACTTCCACTATCCCAGATTGCTCCAAGCCCCATCCAGCCTGACACTTCCAGGGATCCAGGGCAGCCACAGCTTCTCTGTTATAATTCCAAGCAACTTTCTCTGCCCAGACACTTCAAATTCAAGTTCTTTTGGTGTTCTTTGATCCATCCACTATGGCCTGCGGATCAGAAGTTATTCATTTTACACCCTGCTCCTTTCTTGGCCCTCCACACTGCCTGGCAGGCTTCCTAATCCACTCGTGTTTGTAAAAGGATTGATAATTCAGTCCTTCTCTTAGAAAGTAGTTCTTCAAATCTCTTAGTCTACCTTTTAATAGAATGCCTGCTCTCTATTTTTTCAGTGTTTGAACACGAAGTCTTCTTACTTGTAACAGCCTCCTTCGCTCTGATCTTTAATTACAGTAGCTTTCTTCTGGTCTTTTTAAAAGTCTTTTTTGATACACTCTGAGTATTTTCTCTGAGCCTCTAATATGGTGTCTTTAAACAATATCTCTGCTGCTTGCAAACATTTCACCCCGTCGTGGCTCGTACTAATTTCCTTTGAACGAGTCGCCTCATTTTTCATAGGGCTCCTTTTTAAATCCAGCGCTGTGCTTGGTGATATTTTTGGCTGCCTTGTTCCTATGACTATACTGGAGCTCAGCACATTATGGCTCTTCTCCTACAGAGTCTCTCTTTGATAACACCATAATGATCCTGGGCTGCACAAGGAGTTCTTTCTCCAATGGCTTAATCTCCAAGGAGTGTTTGTTCACAGGTATCTAAACATTTACCCTCAGTAGCCATTACATTTATCCATTGTACATGAACAAAAAGGTTTCCCCCTTTTATTGCATCTTGTGTACCCACAGTGTCTTCGGGGTCCTCTAGGACACTTCAGGCAGTGGCACTGCCCTGGCCAAGCCATTGAGGAGTAGCTCTGTTGTTGTCCTATTCTTGGCTCTTTCCCAAAGAATCTTCACCAGTTCCCACCGTGTCTTTCTCACCTTTCATCATACCCTTCACTCCAGAACAAACAATCCTTGGCCGAGATTCAATTTCCAGACAAACACCATCCTTTACGCTCACACCAGGGCACTTGTACAGCCAGGAGGGAGGAGCTGAAGGTCAGGAGAGCATCTTCACAGCTGGGAGCTGGAGTCTGGACTCTCAGCAAGGAAAGAACATTGCTTGGAGGGTGGGAGATGCTGCTTTTAATATACTTCATGTCATGACTCTGAAAATTAGGCTCTGAGCAGCCTGATGTAGTGGAAGGTGTCCCTGCCCATGGCAGGGGGTTGGAAGGGGATGAGCTTTAATGTCCTTTCTGACCCAAACCACTCAGTGATTCCCTGATATTATACCATACATCTTATATAACTTTATATTCTTTTATGTCTATATTTGATCCTGTTTTATGTGCATTTGCTCATGTTTTAGGGGACTAAATCTTCCCTCAGCCCTACTTTTTGGAGGGGACTGCCACCAAACCCCAGTGGCATTGTTGCTCTGCAAATTCTGGAGCAGCAGGAAGCCCTGCTGGGATCCAGGCATTGTCCTCTGCATCCTGTAAGAGTGGAGCTGCTGGTCTGGGAATGGAGTTGGAAAACATTCCAATGCTGGGAGCTGTGTGTACTTGCTGCAGAGCTCGTACAGGTGTGCTAATGAGAGACTCTGCTCATCACAATCCTGAGACCTTGGAGAATATTAGTAAAAATGCCAATTTGCATGTCTTGGGGTTAATTGAGGAAATCTCCGATGGAAAAATCTCGCTGTCACTCTGGAACCTGTTTCTGAATACAAATTGTGTGTCTCCATTGGATATCGCAAAATCTTTTCAACTTCTTTGCAAACCTGTAGGAACAAGGAAAGTTGTTGGCTCCCAGTTGTTTTCCTCAAAATTTCAGACATTTTTTATCTGTGTTGACATTAGCATGGGACTCCTACACCAAGCATGGAGAATATGTGGGATCCTCCACCAAAAAAAAACAAGAAAGAGGCATGAATATTTTCTCAGATATTCCCCAGGCCACGTGTTTTTAATAGGAAAAGACATTTCTGCATGCAAAATACCAGTTCTTTTCAAGTGGGGCAACACTCTTATTTTATGCCTGTACTCTAATCCAAGTTTCTTGCATATAAAAATAATTACTGGATGTTTTTATCTTTGCTTGAGCTGAGCAGTTGTTTGACAATATGAGTTGTCTCATTGAGAAACAGGGAAGCAGAGAACTGCTTCATTCACCTGATCCTGATTAAGAATCAGTGCAGGTTTTTATTATCCTCAGATCACAATATATTTTCTCATCACCTGGTCTTCCAGGGGGGTTTCTTTCCTTTACAACTGTTTTATTATATGCCATTTTAAGATTACCACCAACAGTGCAAGGCACAACCAGAAATCCTGAATATTTCTCTGTTTAATTGCAAATGTTTTGTGATGCTCTGATCATTCCATCAGCCATTTGGGGATTTTATAAATGTCTTGCTCCACATTATGTCTGTATAATTAACTACTCTTGTTGAAACACCTAATTTTTGGAGGAGTTTATGGAAGAACACGAGGGAGAGGCATGGGTTTGATGCTGATTTTAAATGAATTATTCCTGGGTTTTCGAAGTTTGCTTTTAGTGGTTTTGACATTCAGTCTTTCTTTTTTTAAACTAGCATGTCCTGTGGAACAAAAAGATAAAAAATTAATTAGAAAAGACAAGAAAAGAGAGCAAAAAGGCCAGATTTTCCCCTCAGCAAAAGTTTCTTAAAACCAAACAGTTTCTGAGCGTCCAGCAGAACAGGAAAGTTTTACCAAATTCTTTTCACTTCCCTTTCTCCAGTTTTCCTCGTTTGAGCATTCTGATGGGGCTGTGCGACGCTGCTGATTTCAACGTGTCACAAGGGGTGTAATTAAAAGCAGAATTCTGCCTTGATTATGGCTCTGGTACGTGCCCTTCCCAGCAGTTGGAAGATGATGAGCTCTAAAACCATGGAACCATGCAAAGCACTGCTGCATGGATAATGCTGCGTGCCGTGGTACGGATGAGTGACGGGACACAAGGACATGGCCTCCAGCTGTGCCTGGGGAGGGTCAGGTGGGACATGAACAGGAATTTCTTCATGGAGAGGGTGGTCAGACATTGAAAGGAGCTGCTCAGGGAGGTTTGGAGTCCCCATCCCTGGAGGTGTCCAAGGAATGACTGGAAATGACACATTGGTGTGGGTGACAAGGTGGGGATGGGTCACAGCTTGGACTCAGAGGTCTTGAAGGTCTTTTCCAACCTACACATGCCCTCATCTGGGGTGGGTTTCTATTTAATGTCACAGAGGCACCTGTGGGGGCAGAAAATCTTGGGATGAAACCCCAAGGGGGTGCCAGAGCCATGTCTGGGATTGGCATCGTTGCTCCTGTGTTCTCTCTTTAGTGGGTGAGTCCCAATTCTGCAGGCCCAAGAGAAGCTGTGGCTGCCCCTGGATCCCTGGAAGTGTTCCAGGGCAGGCTGGATGGAGCTTGGAGCAGCCTGAGAGAGCGGAAGGTGTCCCTGCCCATGGCAGGGGTGGGATGAGATGATCTTTAAGCTCCCTTCCAGCCCAAGCCACTCTGTGATTCTGTAGAACACCACATCCATGAAGTGGGGACAAGCACACAATGTTTCTCCCCTTGCAAAGGCAAGGGGTGTTGTGAGGATAAATAAAATTATTTACTGCCTGAAATAGTAAAGATACACACTACATTGGGGAACTGTACAATGAGGACAGGTTTCAAGATCTGTCACAGGCTGCTGAAGGAGAAATAAAAATCTATTTTTTTCACCAGGTTTAACATGGGAAAAGAAACCCAGGCAGTCAGTTTTGAAGAGAAATTAGGAACAAAAGAGAACACATGTGGTAAAATGTTATAATAGTCAGAGCCAGAAGATCCTACTCATTTCCTGTAGGAGGAAACTCACCAAGAATTGGAGAGGGGAAAGCCCACATGATTAAAGGAAGAACAAGATTGACTTCTCCCTGACTGACAGTCCCTGCATCAGTGCTGTTCTGTTCCAAGACTCCTGTTCCCAAGGTAGTACAATCCAGCCAAAGATAAAGCTGCGGTAAGGCAGAGGGAACATCAAAGATTCGCTTACTGATGGAAGAAAGAGGCAGAAAATTAAATTTCAGGTGGCAAATGAGGTTTCCACCCAGGCTAAGATTGACCAGCAAGACGACCCTAGATATGAGATATGAAATAGCAAGTGCAAGACTGGGGAAAATCGGGTGTTGTGGGTGTGTTTTATGTGTGACACACACAGTTCTGGCAGGGTGTTGAGCTCCATTTCCACCTCTAGTCACAATGTGGATATGAGTTGGATGAAGCCACAGCAAAGCTGCTGCATCCTCAATGTTTTATGGTAAAATGAATCCTTTCAAAGAGACATTTTTCCTTATTTACTCTTTCTTGTGAAATGACCTTAAAGTTTCAATGTTTTTGTGTGTGTGTGTCAAAAACAGCTTATGTAGTTGTGTTTACATACAGTCAAATAAAAAGATGTGCAAATATTTGTATAAATAGATACTTGTACTTTCACCCACCTCTACTTTTACATACAGCTCTATGTGATGAGCCTCATACATGGAACTCATTTCTTTGCCAGACTATCATTTTCTCTGACCACAGACCTGTGAGCAAATTTTCTAGGACCAGAACTAAATTTTCCAGGATCAGAACTGAATTTTCAAAGGACGCTTGCCATGTCCCAGAACCATAAAGCCATGAGCAGGAGCTGTCTTAGCACCTTGGTGTGCTGTGTCTCCTGAGATCTGCAGTGCCCCCCTGCACTGGGTCAGGGCTGGGATGAGCAGCACCAGCCTCTGCAGCTTTCCTGTGGCATCAAAAGGGCACTTGTTTTTCCATATCTTATATGGGAGCCTTCCCACTTATAGATTTCACAGTTCAGATACTTGAGATTTTGCTGTCATGAAAAAATATGCAGTTTTCTTTTCAAACTCAACAAAATCAGTGCTGTTACAACACATCCACTAATCAGTAAATTGGTGGGATGGACAAGCAGGTTTGCCCTCACATTTCTTCCTCTCAGAGAGGGAAGCCTTTTAACTCCTTGTGCTGAAGCTGTTAAGATGGGTCTCTAATGGGCCATATGTTCCTGGAGCTGCTGGGAGAGCCCTGTGACCTAGCCCTTGCTCCACCGTTAATCCCTCACCTTCCTTCTCACTGACAAACTAAATGGGAATGAACAAAGGCCAGGGAATGGCTCTTTGCCCTGAGGCCAAGTGGTACAACTGAGCTCCCTGTCCCCAAAACAAGGCTGGCCAAGTCCACACCATTCCCTGGGAATGAGCCCTGGCCCTTGGCTGTGCCTGAGGAATTTTTGGGTCAATGTTAGTTGGCACAGACCAAAACTAGGCCAGGGAATGTGCTGGCCATTTTTCTGCCCTCACAGCCTTATAGCCCAGCACCACAGACCTTACCTGGGCTTCCCTTCCAGGCTAAAGGGCCATGTTTTCTTTAGTTTAGTATTCAAATGCTAAGTAAAGCTAGAAAGCTTGCAATTAAGAAAGATAATGCACATAAACCCCATCTTGGCATCAAAGCTCTGAAGAGAGATAAGGACTGAAATTCTTCAGAGAAAGGAGGGCATAAATCCCTGATATCCAGCATCCTCCTAGAGAAACCCATTCCCAGAATTAATGGAATAAAACCATCCTCCAATTCTCTGGATTGTGCTGGTCCTGACTTGCTAAAACCTTCCTACCAGATTGAACCTCTGAAGTGGGATTGATGGGGGAAACCTAAAACATGAGCCATGACCGGTTCAGTGCCCAATCTCATAGACTGGATTTAGGAATAGCACATCTAATAAAACCATTAGACCCATGGGATTTACCCAAACCCCTTTGAGAGTCTCATTCACATTTCCCCACTCCCCACCCCAATGAGAGAATCACACAAATAAAGACAAGGCATTGCTGGAGGCTGAGGCCTTGTTGAAGTGGCCTGCTCCAGGCCAGTCCTGTTTACAGAATCCAGAGTCCCTGCAGCAAGGTACCTCTTTCATCAACCCTTTCAGGTGTGCCTGGGGAAATCAGGTTGGATATCAGGAAAAGGTTCCTCTCTCAGAGGGTGTCAGGCACTGAAGAGACTCCCCAGGGAATGGTGACATTCCCAAGGCTGCCAGAGTTCCAGGAGAATTTGGACAGTGCCCTCAGGGATGCACAGGGTGGGATTGTTGGGGTGTCTGTGCAGGGCCAGGGTTGGATCAATAATCCTGGTGGGTCCCATGAATCTCAGGATATTCTGTAATTCCAGCTCTGTGGTTCACCCTTTCTCTCCCCACCAAGAGTTGGCAGAGCTGTTGTGGCTGTGGCAGGACAAGGGGACCCCCATCACTCCTGGCTGTGTGATAGAACAGTGGGAACCCCAACACTGCAGCCCTGGAGAGGTTCCAAGAGCAGAGTCCAGACCTGTGTCCAGTCCACAGAGCAGACTGGCCAGAGGCCCTGAGTGACCATGGTCCTGTCAGCTCTGTGGCACCGCTGTGGCAGCTGCAGCTCCCCCATGGCCCAGCTCCTGCAGCCCTTGCTCTCCCCCAAGGCCTCCTGCAGCACAGGGAGGGCCTGATCCTGAGTGCAGCAGCCCAGGGATGCAGTGTGGGGACATTGCCAGCCCTTCTGGCCCTCTCCCTCCTCCTCAGGGCCCTCAGTGTCTGACCCCCAGCTTGGGCCGTGACCTCCCACAGGATCAGCCAGGCCCCCCAGCAGCCCTGTGCCCCTGCCAGCTGTGGCCCGAGGGCTCAGAAGGGCACAGCCAGCACCCCTGGCCTTGTCTGGGCCACATCTGCCCAGGACAGACCTTTGAGAGCTCCTCTGCCAGGCCCTGGGGGCCCTGGGTGACCCCAGAAGTGTCCCCATGCCCCATGGACTCTGCAGGTACCAGTGGCACCAGCTCCAGTGCAAAGCGCCCCAGCTCTGGCTGCCTGGGAAGGTGCCCCTCACTGAACAGAGCTCCAAAGTCATCCTGGGCACAGAGCATGGCAGGGCCACTGGCAGGAATCATCAGGAGCCACAGCAGGATGCAGGGACAGATGTGCCACCACCCCAGGGCAGCATGTCCACACATGGCACCAGGCTGGAAAGGTGAGGGAAGAAGAAGAAGAAGAAGAAGAAGAAGAAGAAGAAGGACCCTCTGCCCAGAGCTGACAGCAAGCTCAAGGCTCCCACAGGCAGAGCTGGAGCAGAAATGTGGGACTAGGTTTTTTGAGAGCTCACATTGTTTGGGGATGGAGCCAGGGTGTTTTTGATGTTGTAGCTGTAGCTGTAGCAGTAGATGTAGATGTAGATGTAGATGTAGATGTAGATGTAGATGTAGATGTAGATGTAGATGTAGATGCAGATGTGGATGTAGATGCAGATTCAGATGTAGAAGGTGATGTTCACTGTTCTGCTTTTCCATCAAAACAATTCCATCCATAACCTGTCAGTGTCTGCATACAGCGGGAAAGGAGTGCAGAGGGCCCCAGGAAATGGCAGCCAAGAGGTGCAAAAGCGTCACTGAGCCCCACAGCAGAGCCACCAAGCCCCTAAGGGCACCAAGAAGTCCCCAGATCTGAGTGAGTTCCAGCAGTGCAGGCAGTCCTGGAGGGAGACTCTCCCAAGGCCCTTCCCCAGGAGAAGCAGCCCTTTGGCATGGGAGCCAGGACCACCAGGAATTTTAGTTTGAATATCAAATGTTTTTATTCACCTCCTACTTTTGCAAATGCTCCATGTTTTTCAAGACTCAGAGAATCCTAGACCAGTTTGTGTTGGAAGAAACCTTTAAGATCATCTAGTTCCAACCCAGCCCTCCATGGGGACCAACTCCTGCAGTATCTCTGCAAGTGCAGGTGATAAAAAGTTTCTTCAAAAATGAAAGTTGGTTTTCTCATGCAAGGAAATAACAGATAGTTCTTGGGAAAAGGTCCCAGGATTATCCTTAAAATTGTGAGATGTGCAATGAAATCATGGGCGGTAGTGACCTCACCTTTCTGCCTGGGTAGGACACTGAGTGTTTTTCATATCCTAAAGGTACAACAGTAAAATATTTCAAAAAGAAAATAAATGTAATGTATTCATAATTGCTAATGTGATTGAGAATGTACATTTAAGAAATGTAATGGCATAAACCTGAAGAAATCTAATTCTGAAAGGAAGCTGTCTAAATTTAGAGTGATGTAGTAATAATTAATCCATTTAGCATTCCATGCTGGTTTCAGCCCCAGGAATGACTAAACAGAGGACTGCCCCCAGCTTAGGAGGGGCAAGGAAAATGGAAGAAATTATTTATATAAATATATGGACACTCTTTCTGCCAAGTCAAAACAGATCATCTCTGATCATCTCAAACAGAGATATTTTTTCCAGGTCAATTTGCACCCTGGGTAAGATGAAAATGCTACCCAGCAAAGTGAGGGCTAAACTAGACCACTATCCCAGGCTGCTCGAAGCCCTATCCAGACTAAACTTGGACACTTCCAGGGATGCAGATGCAGCCACAGCTTCTGTGGGAAAGCTGTGCCAGGTCCTCACCACCCTCACAGGGAAAAATTTCTTCCCAGTATCCCACCAATGGTTTTGTTGGAGGTGTCCCTGCCTGTGCCAGGGGGTCGGAACGAGATGAGCTTTAAGGTCCCTTCCCACCCAAACCATTCTGAGATCCTGGGATTCTATCTCATAAAGGGAATGCGTGAGGGAGATGAAACTGATCAGCCTCAAGGAGAGAGGATTGAGAGGGGATCTTATCCACGCACACAACTAACTTAAGGGCAGCTCTCTAGAGGATGGGCTCAGCCTCCTTTTGTGGTGCCCAAAAACAATACAAGGGGCAATGGACACAAACCAAAACACTCAGAAGTTCCATCTGAATATGGGGAAAAACTTTCTTATCCTGAGGGTGAGGGAGTCTTGGGGCTTCTGCTGGTCAGAGTGACCCTGAGATGCATTAGAAAGTCTCTTTTCCCAGCCCAGAGATTGAAGGAGTCAGAGTTCTTCTCTTCTTGTTTTCAAGGTTGTTTATTGTTTCTTATCTAAAAAATTTTTTGTCCTGGCCTGCTGAGGTCCATTCAGCAGGTCAGTCTGTAGCACACTGACACCCTCAGGGCAGTGTTATCTTTTTATACTAAAAACTACGTGTACATTATTTATAATTACTTCCCAATACCTATCACCTATCTTAGATAGGGAGCTTCTACCTTAAACCAATCCAGAAGTGCCAACATCACAGCAGAAGATGGAGGCTAAGAAGAAGAAGGAGAAAGGCTGGACATGACCAGATCCCTCCATCTTGCCCCCTGAACTCCCATTCTAAAAACCCCAAAAAATCTATTTTTAACCCATGACAAACTAACTATTATTCTACTTAGACTTTCATGGCTTGCAGATCCTCATATAAGGTTGGTAATTTTTTCCATGTGTCATAATCAAAGTCACAGGTGCCTTGGGCTCTGTGCCAGGGTCTCTGAGCCCCCTGACAGGAGTTCAGGCAATCCAGGACAGCCAGAGGAATGTCCTGTATTCCAACAAGGGAGCACTGGAACAGTCTGCCCAGGGAGCTTGTGGAGTCTCCTGCTCTGGAGATATTCCAGAGCCACCTGAATGAGACCCTGTGTGACCAGGGAGGTGGCGCTGGGTGATCTCTAGAAACCTCTGCCAATGCCAACCCTCCTGTGATGCCACGGAGAGGGTCTGCTCTCAGCCCTTAGTCCTGGGGAAGAAAAAACAAAACTACAACAACGACGAAAAATAACCAAAACAAAACCAAGCAAGAAAAAAGAGTCATTGGGATCATGGGACATAAATAGAGACAGAGATAAAATCCATTATCATTTCTGGCCTTTGAATTATGGAAACCATAATATAAGCAATGCAACAGGAAGTTCTTGTTTAATTCAATGGATATCAATGAGTTCTTCTCAACTGAACAGCATCAAATCCCAGTCCTTTTGCTTTCTGTCAAATATTCAGCCTGTTGCTTAGCTATTTTTATTCTTTTTTTTTCTTATTATCTTTTCTATTTATTACCTTATTATTCTTATTTATTTTTTCCCCCTGCTCCTTATGAAAAACCTGATAACTGTTTTCAAAACCTACTTAAAGTCTGAGCCAAAAAGTTGGTGAAATGTTGAAATGTCATACAGATCTCACTGAAACACACACAGCTTCATTCTCCACGAAGCTTGCAGTGAAAAGGAAGCAATTACATTACAGGATTGAAGACTAAAGCATCACCTGAGTGTCTTGTCACACAGAGCAGGCAATGTGGAGACCCCAGAGGCGGAACTGTCACCTGAATTGAAAGCATTCAGTGTCAAGGGACATTACCCTGAGGGATGGGGGACAAGGGAATTTTTCTCTCTGTGTTGGTCAGACATGTAAAGCTGTGGGGCCCTGGCCCAGGTGTGCAGGAGCTGGTGAATAACAATCAGGCTACGCTTGAGCTGTCACTGGCTCTGGGCAAACTCTCCCCATGAAAATATCCACTGGGAAGTCCCAGGACTGGAACCATATCAGACACTGTGACAGGGAGGTCTCCTGGGGGACTGCCATGCTGGGATGAGCATGATCCTATTGGCCTCTAAAAAGAAAAAGGCTTCGAAATCTAAAATATAATACATATATACATATATTTATATACACATCCATCTCACTCTGTTTGTATAAGTAATATACACCTTTTTTTTCACATTAAACCCTTTCTTCATACCCAGCCTGGCCTTCAGGAGCTATAAAGTGGTGTGCCAGGGCTGTCTGAGCTCTGCTGGCTGCGGACATGAAGCCACAGGGAGAAGGGAGCAGCAATGAATGCAGCTTCACTGGAATTACGTAATTACTTTCTTCAAGCTAAAAGTATTTCAAGTGTTTGATTGCCAGTGCTACATAACAATCTGGAGTAATTATATAATTAGCAAGAAATTGCAGCTCCCATTAGGTACTTAGAAGAAGTCAGATTTAGGTTTGATTTTTTAAAAAGGTGGGAAGTTGTGCACATGTGGGTTTTTTGCATAACGATATGACCTCGAAGAAGTGAGGGAGTTGATTTTTTTTCCCTTTCCATAAAGGAACATTTCAGTGTTCATTGTGAAAATAGATCAAGTAAGACTTGCTTGAGAAGATTGAGAAATCTAGTGAAATTGGTGATTAAAAAGTTCATTAGGATTAATTGCTTCTAATTGTTACCAGAAAGCTTGCCAGGATAGGTAATATTGGATTTCAATACCCCTCTGAATAGCAAAAGACTTGGATTAGCTCCAGGGACAGTCTTCCTGGAGAGAAGGCCGGAGAGTGGTTAGGGTTGGAAAAGACCTTGGAGATCACCTAATTCCAGCTGCCATTGGAGATGGGAGAAGAAACCAGGTCTGACACCCAGATTGTGGTTGTTCCCCTCTGTTGGGAGCTGCCCTGTGACACAACAGTGTTATCTGGTACTTCATACCCAGGGCTGGAGAAAAGGGCTATCACATCCCTGCCATATTGCTGATCCTGTTGTTCAAGTGATCAGCATTTCATTCATTAAAGCCACTGGAGCCTTGCCATAAATATCAGCCAAATTTCCTCCCGGAGTGAGCTCCTGACTCTTCCAACGATAAACAATTTTATACAAAAAGAAAAACCAACGTGAGAGAGGGAAAAAATACCTATGCATTTTCCACCCAGATGTGCAAAATGAAGATCCTGCCTAAGTAACCTCTTTTAAAGTCTTGAGCAAGGCCCAGGAGATATAATTGATTTGGATTTTTTAAAAGCCGGTGCCAATTTCATCAGAAAGATGCCTTGTGCAGCTCAAACCCACCGGGAGCCGGCATGAAATAATGGAATGGTTAAGTAACTTATTATGGACAGCAAGGAGAATTTGTAGCAGAAACTGTCGGCATGTCATTCCAGTGCCAGGGCAGAGAAATCAGTTCTAAAATTGATTTCATTTGGTGGTGATGCAAAAACACAGCGGTGCCAGACAAAGGGAGATGGGGCAAGTGGAATATTCCTGTTGCAACACCGAGCTGCTGAAGGGGGAGAGAGCAGTGAAACAATGGGAGAGGAGGGAAAATGACTTGAAGAGCTGCATATGAGACTGAAATTATGCTGCAAACTTTGGAAGCTCCGCTGTCATGTGGAAAAGTAATTTAATAGCCAGGCAGACAGAGGACTGAGCCTCGGCTAAATGCAGGGCTGAGCAAGCCTCATTGATTTCCATGGAAGGCAGCAGTGGATGCAGACAGATCCTGCACTGGGGCCACAAAAATAGGGAGCATCCTGGCGCAGGGATGGGGTGGGGATCAGCATCCCATTCCACTTGTGTAGCACCAACCTTTCCCCACCACCAAGCCCCAGCAGTGGGATTGTGCCCGGTGTGGGATGGGAGCTGCTGCTGCTCCCTGCACAGATTTTGCAGTCAAAAACGGGGCGGGGGGGGAAGCAATAAATTCTACCAAGGACAAGGAATTTGATGGTGGAGGTGGCAAAGCGGGGAATGGCTTTGGGAGATAACCGGTGTCACGCCGTAGCCGATGTAAATCCCCGCAGCCGGCTCTGGCCGTTTACACCGTGAGGATCCAGCCCTTTGTTCCCCGCAGACTCCGGGATTAGGGAAAATGAAAAGGATAAAGAACAGCCCTCCTGAAGCTGCGATTCACCCGCACGTTAATGTATGCGCATAAAGGAGCGGCCACCCGGGCCAGGCTGCGCTGAGAAAAGATGCGAAGGTCATTCAGGAGCAGATGTCACCTTAGCAGAAAACAAAGCAGTAAAATGAACAAGCCTCAATGGACCAAATGCCTTTTCAGGCAGGCTCCAGAATCCGTGTTCCAGTAACAGAAATAAATGTACAGGAGGAAAATGTGTGTGTTTGTTTCTTTTCGCTCGCCGCAGTAGAATCACGTCCCCGCGTCTGGGCAGGAGCTACTTGAAATAAAGCTAGAACAACGCTTATCTCTTATCAGCACTCGGGATTTGCAATAATGAAAAGATTTGCATAACAAATGCTTATTCTCCTTCGGGTTGGGATGGAAGTATTAATTTCCCCTACTTTTCTACCTTTTTCTTTTTTAAATATATCCACCTTCGAGCCAAAACACAAAGCTTTCTACTTTATAACCACTGCCTCAACCCTTGTCTATGCTGACTCTCTCCTGCTGCAGTTTGGGGATTGAAAGAAACCCATTTTTGGCCTCATTTATAACCTTACAGCCTCCTTATGGCTTCTATGCACTTGCAGAGAAAATAAAGACAAAAGGCCTCATTCATCCCTCGCGTGGCCCCATTTTACACCCGTGCCACTCCGCTCCTTCAGAGCCGGGGAGGTGAGAGAAGGATCCTCCCCGCGCAGTCAATTAATTATGAAGTCAATCAGGAGGTAAATATATGCATTAGCATCGGCGAGGGCTGGAGGGGATCTCTGCTGCTGTATCACAGCGTCTCTCTGCACATCAGCCCGCTCTGCCCTTTGATCATTTATGCTGCAGCCGGGGCCCTCCTGCGAGCGCGTGTTGGAGCTCCCGAGCTTTGTGCCTCGGCGACGGGAAGGGCTCGGTGCTGCTCTGAGGGCTGGGAGCCAGAGTGATGCATGGATGGATGGATGCATGGATGGACGGACGGACATCTGGAGGCTTTCCATGATGGTGGTCTGCCACTTCAGTTTTTTAAGATTTTCTAAGCCTTCTGATGTTGACATTCTTGTAGCAAACTTTCTCACACACTTTCTGTAAATATCTCATTGTTTTGCATTCCTTTATGGAGGAAGAGAAAGTTGATGAACTGTTAGTCTGTCCAGTGTCATTGGAGAGGTGGCACTGTCACCCTCCAATCCACTGTCACTGTTAGAAAACTATAAATGTTAGAGTCAGAAAATAAACTTCCTTTTCTCTTCACCTTAAAATCAGCAGTGTAATCTTGTGTTCTTTCGTGTCCTATAGCGACAGTGGTCAGACTCCTCTTGCCCCAGAGTGGAAAGAAATAGGCTCAGTGAATATTTTACTCATCCCTTCATCCCACTAAAGGCTTTCCGGGACCTTCCCAGGCCACAGAAGCATGGGAGAGTGATCCCCTGCAGCCAGGACCTGTGCGAAACTTGATGTGGGTCATGTCAGATCCATGAAGTTCCCCACTCAAGCCACAGCTGCTTCTTGAAAATGTCACAATCATATCGATGCATTATTTTTTTACCAGGTTCTTGGAAAATGTCTTCTTCCACTCTTAGAGTGGAACAGCTTTTCTAATATCTAACCCTAAATCTTAATTCTCCAAATAAAGTCTTTTTCTACCAGTCCTTTTACTGGGGAAGAGTTTCATTTGCTCCAGAAGTGCATGCACACTGTGCATGCCCTTCTCATGCCACATCATTGTATTTCTTGTTTGGTAGCAAAAAAAGCCCTGAAACCTTTTTTCTCCCCTTCTCTTTCTCTTTATTCCTGCATCAGCAAAAAGTACAATTCAAGTGTCAACCTAAACTGACAAAGCTGAATTACACCTGTAGCCTCCTGCAAAATCATCATTTTACTGACTTTATAACCAAGGCTGGCCAGGCTGACTGCAGGAATTTTGAACTGTTTTCAACCACTCAGGTCACTCAGGAAGAACATCCATGAGCCTCCTCTGGAAAACTCATTAGAATTTGTAGCACTGATATTGTTTTCCCAAATAATGAGTCTGCATTCTGAGATGCCCACAAAATCCAAGATAAAGGCCAGAAGTCAGTGTATCACCCATGTGAACATTACTGTGGAAAAACATCTATTTCTCCCCAAGAGAGGAAATTAAAAATTTTACCATTCTTTCCAGTTCCTTGTGCTGGAACAGTCCATATTAATGATATCCATAGGTCAAAAAGGAAAAGGGCAATGCTTCCTCATTCATGGATATTATGGAGAAAATTTAGCAGGCCTTTTATTTATTTCTTTTTCTTTATTTAGGACATTCATGCATGCCACCTCTTATTTCAGGGTGCAGGACTTTTTAATTAGGGCATAGGCTTTGAAACAAATGCACTTTGGAATTCCTGAAGAAACAAAACCAAAGGACCTCAAACTAAAATGACAAGGAATTAAAAATTTATATGATTTTCCCCAATTTTGAAACTGGTGGGCCATCATCATCACTTTTTTTAACTTAAAATAGAAGAAACTTTTCTTTCCCTAACAGAGTGGTGAATCTCTGCAACATAACAAATAATTGTTGGGGTTTGAAATTCCACACTTAGTTAAAGTCTAATTCGGTATCCAGACACCATTCTGCCATGACAATGTCCATGACTGACTTCCACATTCCTAACTACTAAGGAAAAAAAGTCAGATATTTCTATCTCCAGTGTTGGTCATACAAGAAATGATGCCTGTCTCCCTCAATTTCTCCTCTTGACAGTGAAGTGCCGAACAAAAAGCAGGAACAAAAAGGATCAGCATTAAAAGTTAATGCTGTAGGATTCGGCTTTTGTGTCTCACTTACAGGGGAGGAATTACAATGACAGGTGAATTGATCTGGTTTTCCTGCCCAGGGATGGGTGACAAGTTCAGAGAAGTTATGGATAGTCTAAGGATCTTCTTCCAGAAGTCTTCAGAGTAGAATCACAGAATGATTTGTGTTGGAAAAGCCCTCTAAGATCATCCCAGCTGTTGACCCAGCACTGCCAAGCCCACCTAAACCATGTCCTCAAATGCCACATCCAAATAGCTTTTAAATACTTCCAGGGATTGTTGCAGTTGTGCAGTCTCAGTCCTTGGGTATTTTTAAGACCTAACTGGATGAGCAACCTGGTCTAAACCCTTCAGGGCTTGGGAAAAGGAGGTTGGACCAAAGACCTCATAAATGCCCTTCAAGCCCAAATTCTCCTACACTCAAGCAAGACAACACTTTGTTAATTTTCCTTTTTTAGCTTGAACCCCTCACACTCAAAGCTGTCCTCCCCTTTAAACAAGACACTCTGGTACTGGTGGATGACCTGGAATATCCCATTTCAATCCCTACTTCACCTGACTTTCCTAAAGGGCTCTCCATGTCTCCATCTCCATCCGCAGAACAGAGAAATTTCTCTGTCTGCAAAAGGCAGCTGCGAGATGAATTTGTTAGAGATCAACGGGTCCTGAATTCAGTGGTAATAAGGGCCATAAGACAGACAAAATACAGGGTGGGAAAAATCTGACAAGATTTTGATATCTGGTCTAGTTGCCTGGATACTCTCTGCTGGCACAGAAAACTCATGCGCCACAGCCACCGTCACATGGTGTGAGCTCAGAAGTTGATTCACTTCAAGGCAGGAGGAATAAACAGAAAATAAAATGTCTTCCACGATTATTTCAGGGCCAGAACATTAGCAGTTATAAATTGCTCGGGACCTTTAGCTTTCACACCTAAGAGTACCTTGGCTGATGCAGAGGAGCAAAATTGTCTTTTTGCCACGAGGCTTGGGCTTGGAGCAGCCTATGGGTGCGTTGTGTCGGGAGCATGATTTTGGAAAGTGGAGTGTGTTAGACAGTCAAGATCTGCAGCCTACTTCCATATGGCCACATTAATTTCACAGCAACTCTGTGGAGAGGAAGATGATGCACCTCCCACCATCCTTGTGGGGGAGAAACAGTGCTCCTGCCAAACAGTTTGCACAGGACAATAATTCTGAGCACTGTCCCCTCTGTGAACAGCCTCAAATGGGGCTGCTGAATCCTCCCATCACTTCTCCCAACCACTGTCAGGGCAACTCCTTGTAAACCTTCTAAGAGCCCAGAGAGTTTTTTTCTTCCTGGGCCACAGCAGAGTGAAATGAGAGACAAAAAGTGAAATAACTTCCCTTTGCTAAGGAAGGAGACAAAGTGTAACTGTGGTTCTGAAAAAGCTTGAGGAGCTTCCAAAATACAAGGGTTGGAAGTATAGCCAATTCAGGGAGATCCTTTAAAGGGCATTAAGGTCATTATGATACTGAATCACCAAGAAATGTAAATGTAGATCCAACTTGAAGACCTGTGGTTCTCTCATGGCAAGGAATGAGCCAGAACATGTTCTGGAGCACCACCACCATGGAGGCTCCCTGCCAGCTCTAAGTCAGTGTGCATCATCCAAGGAGAGACACCAGCCTGCTGTAGCCCATGAAAATGCCAGGCTGGGATTCATTAAAGTTAGGAAAGTCTTTCAGGAAGTGGGTTATTGGCACAGTATTCTGGTGCTGTGGGCACTTACCGTGAAGAAATTGCATCTTCAACATTTATTTTTCCCCTCATATTTTGTTCCATTGGAATTCCTCAGTGAAAAGTTTGATTCCCATCAATGTGGGTCAGAAATTGAAGATTTAGATTCAAAGTTTCAAGTTCCGGATCCACAGTGGAAAGGTCCTGACCCCGTCGCTCCCTCTTTGTGGCTGGACAAGGGAGGTGAACAACAGGAATTTGTAACAAAATTGGTTTATTTATTGGATTTACTGGATGGGGCCCTGATCAACCTGATCCAGTGAGTGACATCCCTGCCCGTGGCAGGAGGGGGAACAAGATGAGCTTTAAGGTCCCTTCCAACACAAACCTTCTGTGATTCTTTGATTACAAGGATTCTTTCAGAAGACTTTATGAACGTGGCACTTTGGCTTGGCTCAAAATTTAGGATCCCACAAAAATGATCCAGTTAATCCCAGCAGAGCACCCATAAATACCACACTGTAGGAAAGGTTTTAAAACTCCAAAGACTGATCATTTTAATAATTTAAGGGCCACACCTCAAGTGCCAGCTACCCATCCAAGGCCTGGAACACGTCTGTTCTTGGCTGCTCAGCACTACAATTGCAAATGGCCCATTCTGCTGCTTCCCAACCTTAGCCCAGTGAGAAATACACAGAAAAAAAAAAAAAAAAAAAAAAAAAAAAAAAAAAAAAAAAAAAGAAAAAGAAAAGGAAAAAAACCCACAAAAAACCCCAATATATTTATTTTGCAGAACATCTGAAAAGGCATTTTCTGTTCATTTAACAAACTGCCCAGTGCAAAACCTACAGACAGGAGGTGCCTGCTGGGCAGGAGCTCCTCTGAAATTGCAAGAGATTGGCTTTGGCCAAAAAATGGCAGGAACTGGAGTGAATCCTTCTGTTTGCTCCCTGGAGTCCCCCCATCACTGGGAGACTTGTCAGTTGTAGATGAACAGGATGGATGGATGGACAGAATACTCATATCAAAACCCAAGTTTCAGCCTCTGGAGTTAACTCACATTCATCTTCCTCAGCGCAAATTAAATATTTTTTAAACAAAAAAAAAGCTAAAGGCAACCACTCCTCCAATAAGTTTACAATTTAAACCAGGAGGAGCTTCTCGTGTTAAAGACTCTGGGTTATCACTACCAGAGATAGCAATTAATTTTCTGGAAGACTGCATGACAATAAAGCCCAAATCAGTCCTGGCACTTGGTCATGCTGGACAATGTGCTGGTGTTATTAAAAAGCCAATTACCATCAGCTTGTGTTCCAGCTGACAGCAGGAACAACTTGGATGAAGTGGAGTGTTCCAGGGAATCCTGACATACTTGCACCACTCGTGATAGTTGCAGCTCCCACCTAAGTAATCATTCAGCTGCAAAAGCAACCCTGATTAAAATGTTTATAGAAGCTTTTCTGACAGGAAAGGAATTTCATCCTCACCCACTGATAGATGCCTTGCTCCTTTCTCTGAAACGTTCAGCAGCAGCGTCACAGGGGTCAGCTTCAATCAGCTAAGATAACTCAGATATTCTTAAATTAAAATCCAGGAGAAAATAGAATATTTCCTCTTGACTTCCACCTGGCAAGTCAAATGAGGACAATAAAATAAATTAAATTTTATGATCGACTTGATTTGGTCTCTCTTGCAGGGGGGAAGGAAGACTCATCTCATGGGTTTTGATAGGAACTGTTACAGAGGTAGGACTATGAATATCAAGGATATTTTCCATTTCAAAGATCCATTTTGGAGAGAAAACACTTCCTAAATTCCTTAACATCTGTGAGTATGGGTGGAGAATGCTGTGATGGCTGAATCCACATCCTTTCAGGACAACTTCTGAGAATGAAGAGAGTGTTCTCTCTCATTTTGTTGGTCTGTATTGGATGGACATCCCTATCCTATGACAATCCCACAAGTCCTGGCTGCACAAAGTTGGGATCTGCAACCTCTGGATGACACAGAACATTGCAGGTGGCTTTTACTCCTGTTCTTGAGCACCCCTGGGTGTGTCAGTGCTGCTCAAGCTTGGTTTGTGACCACTGGTGACATTCATGGTGCCAGCACACGTGTCCTTCTGAACAGAACTAACTGCAGTGTTCTGCCAAGCTCTAAGTTGAATAATGATGGTCTGTCCTGCAATTTCTCTTTGAGAAACTGAGTTTGGTGTTCTAAAGAAGGGGTTCTTCATCATGAGCATGTGAGATTCCGTTTCATGGCTGTTCATGGCTACCTCCCCACCTCAACAGGCTGGATTTTAGCCTGAGGTTGTGAATCTTTGTGTCCATGACCATGGAATTGTAGAATCACAGAATTGGAATGATCTGTGTTGGAAGGAACCCACAAGGATCATCAAAGTCCATCTCCTGGTCCTGCAGAGGACAGCCCCAGTAGCCCCACCATGTACCTTACACAATGGATCACGAATCACCTTCTGAGGCACTTGCTCAGTCCATAAATGCAGGACCAGCTCAAGGTCTGGGAATTGTGAGAGTGTAGGTGCAAGAAAAATGTGAAAACCATGGATGACACCTCCCACAAGCACCAGTTTTTCCCATGACTGCTTTAGGGATGGACTGTCCTGTGGTCTGGGAGACAGAATTACATATCCTAATGTCCCCAACTTACTCACAGAGGACTTCAATGCACTTTCTTTGATTAATACTTGTGAAGGGCTTTCAACTGAGGCCCAGCAAGGGTACGAGATTTGTGACACTAATAATGGAATCACGGAATGGTTTGGGTGGGAAGGGACCCTAAAGCTCATCCCATTCCACCCCCTCTCATGGGCAGGGGGACCTTCCACTATCCCACATTGCTCCAAGCCCCATCCAACGTGGCCTTGATGGCACCAAGGATGGTTATTCTGCCACTTATCTGTTAATTTTATCTTAAACTTTTATTTTTTTTGTCAGTTTTGAGGATACCAGGTGGGAGATGGGCCAGGCCAGATATGTGCTGAAATGCTTCTCTTTTACTATCTGATATTTCCACTCTTCCCATAAACAGGGAGCTCTTGTTTCCTTCCCAAAGATACATCCTATCTATGTAATAGCCTCTATCAAGAGGCTATTACAAAGTGCAAGGAATAACTTCTGGTTATCAGGTTTTCTCCCCTAATTGACTGGCAGAGAAAAATAAAACAGCAGCAGCAACAGCTCCACGCTGTCTTTCACTTGAGCTTTCCCAAGTACTTTGAAATCCTGAGTGAAATAAACTTCCCAGCCTCTCTTGAGGCAGGTGGGGAGAATAGGAGCGAAGGTGGAAGGGAAATCATTTCCTGAGCTTACCCAATAAATTGAGACATGGTTTCATCTCTCTGGACTCACTGTGATGAGATGGCTACAGGATGGGACTCAGCGTGGAAATCAGGGTTGGGTTTGCTGGGGAAGACTGAGGAAGGTCCCCCTGATGCGGAAAATAATCTTGATGCTAGAAGTTTATTCCCTGTTTTTACCCTAATAGTCAAACTGACCTAACTGGGATTCAGTGCTTTGCATCCGATTCAAACCTGTAGAAAGGAATAATCACCATTCATCCCTCCTCCTTGTGTCCTCTGCAACTTTCTTAAAGCAAACTCCTTCTCCAGAAGCATCACTTGTTTGCGGTATGCCCTAAAAAGCCGCATTTTCCCCCAAAAAGCATCAAGCACAGAGTGAAGACTGCAGCTCCAGCTCTTTGAAAATCCCAGCTGGGCACAGCCCCAGTGGGGTAGCTGGCTCTGGGGGTGCTGTGTTCCCTGGGGGAGCTGCCATCCCTGACACAGAGCGGGGCATCAGCTGCTCGCCGCATGCCAGGGCTCGACGTGCCGAAAGTGGAGGAGGACGAGCTGCTGCCGCCCTCTGGGAGAGCCGTCAAAACATCTGTGATATTTGGGACCGTTCCAGGGCTGGGGAGTCAGAAGTGGATCCTGGAAATCTGCCTATTATCCTAATGAGGATGTTTCTGTGTGGTGGCAGGGAGGCTGATGCCGGGGAAGGGTTGGTCCAAGTGACCTCCTGCTGTCCCAAAGGGTGGCCCAGCACGAGGGCGTCCCTGTCCTCCCCATCAGGATCACTTACAGGGTTGTGTCGTGTGTTATTGCCTGTGTAACTTTGGCTCCCAGGAGTGTTTTCCCATTAGGAAAAGGATGGGGGGAAGAAAAAAAACCCAACCAAAAAACAAACTAGAAGCTTTGCACGGGCTTTTAAGCAAACAAAATGTGGAACATGTGTGCACACAAGATTTCACACCCACGCACAATTTCCCTTCTAATGTTGCAAATGGCTCGTGCACAAGGACCTGGCGTAATGCAAGGCAGGGAAAAGTGGGAAAAAAAGGGAAAACAGGGAAAAAGACAAAAAAAATTTCAGTTATTGTTTCATTTTAGAGAAACCATGTACATTTTCAGCAATAAAAATCAACCCTCATCCTGTTTTGTCTGATGGTTGGTCAAGTTGAAAACCCTTCCCATGCTCTACCACAGGGGTACTGTAAAGCAAATAAAAATTGGGAATAATAATAATAACAACACACCTGGGGTAGCAAAGTGATTTTATTTAGCACTTATTGCCATCAGTCACTCAAGGTTTGCTAAATTCTTTTGGACTTTCAGGTAGGAGCCATAGCCTGGCTCATAGGGCAACAACCTGAGGAAGATTCTGGATCATAGTTAAAAGCTTCCCAAGATTTTATGAATGACAATGGGGAAGAAAAGTCCTGCTATTCCCAACATTTTTTTTCAGGGAAAGAAAAAGATAAATGAAAGCCACAATTTCTCTGTGCACATCCAACAGTGGCACTTTGCAGACTTTTCTGAATCCTAAAAATATTCCAGTTGATTGGTGGTGCTTTTTGGCCATCATTCCTTGTGGCCTTTTTTGTCAGTGAAGGTTTTCCATCGAATGATACATAGAATTTTGGGAAGATATTAGAAATTAGGAAGAAATTCTTCACTATGTGGGTGATGGAACAGGTGTGGCTGCCTCTGGTTCCCTGGAAGTGTCCAAGGCCAGGTTGGATGGGCTTGGAGCAGCCTGGGACAGTGAAAGGTGTCCTTGCCCATGGTAGGGGGTGCCACCGATTCAAGGTCCCTTCCAAACCATTCTGGGGTTTTATGAAAATTACTTTAAGTCAAAACCACTTGCAGGAAAACATCCCAAATGAAGTCCTGGCCAGGAATCCCTCATGCCTCATCCCTCTGATCTTCTCAGAGCCAATTTCTCCTGATGCTCATTGAGTGTCCGAGTGCTTCCTCTGCACCACGTCAGAAACACAAATGTGAAACACGTGCTCTGCTTCATTAAAAATTATGCTAATGGGAGGCATCATTTAAATTGCTAATAGGGTTGGCTGTTTCTAGTAAGACATGACAAACTGTCTGGAAGGAATTTTTGCATTTTTAAAGATCCCCTTTATTCCCAAAGGGAAGCAAGTTGTTTCAGAGGGGAAAATATATATATGTATTTATATACACACACGAGCACGCACACAAACACACACACAAAGACAAACAATTTTTTTTTTTTTTTTTTTTTGCCTCAACAAAATGCAAGTGCTACAAATCAGCTTTTCTTTTGTGGGTGCACCTTTTTTAACCACAGTGGCTTTGGTAAAGGGGTGTTTGGGTGGCACTGCAGCAGGAGCTGCTGGAAGGGTGTCCCTTCAGCACCCCACCACCTCCCCACACCCTGCACGCCCCAACTCCTGCTGCAGATTAGCAGCTGCTCCTTGCAGGAAATGCTGATTAGCAGCAGGCAGGGGAGGGAAAAGCCGCAGGGATGGATAAAAGATAAAGCCAGAAGAGCAACCAGGAGTTCTGCTCCCTCCCGGGACCGGCTCACCTTGGAATAAGTTATTTTTGTGACAGATTGGAGCAAACCCTACAGCAAAGGGGCAGCCTCGTTTTGTCTTCACTGGGCAGGGCAGTGTCTGTCCCGTTCTTGGGCAGAGTTTTGAGGTGCCTGCATCCCACCAAGAGATATTTGCTCCCCTCAGCAGTGATAGGAGGGAAAACCTGACCCCTGGAAGCACTCAGGGAGCCCATCCCTGCCTCTGGATTGTGCTGGCGGGAGGGGGACAGATGGCAACAGGGCCACTGGGGACACCCCCTGCCACACCACCAATCTGCCAGAGGGAAAGGGCTTCCAACAGGGAGCAAAGGAGGACAGGGAAGCACTGGGAGGTGAAGCCAGGAGATAAAGTCAGCTGAGGACCTCTGGCAGGCACAAGCGGCTGCTGAGGGACCGCAGCTGAGCTTCTCCAAGGGATCTGGGCACCTTCCACAAACTTCCCAGCAGCCCTCCAGCTGCATGGAACATCTCCACGTGGTGTTTCTGACATCACTGGCCCGACAGAATAACTCTGTTTGCATCCTCGTAATAACAATAATTTGGTCAAAACCTGAATCAGCTCTTGCCCCTCGCCTGGGATGAGCTGTCCAGCAGCAGCTCACAAAAAGCCATGGCTTAAATGCTGCTATTGGTTGTCACTTCATCATTTCAGTGGTTATTAATGAATTTAAGCTTTGATAGGGATGTCCATTAATTAATTGTTATTTTAGATGACTTTCTGTCATAATTTGACACTGGCCCAATGCCATCTTCTTTCAAAGGCATTTGTGTTGAATGTACCTTGTTCTGTGGGGGTTCCTTTCAATCCTTCAGTTTTATCTATTTCTCCTTAGAGCTCCATATTTAAGAGCAGAAACAGCCTCAATATGTGGGTTTTCCTTGTGCTTCAAGCTCTCCATGCAGGTTTGGAAAATTACCTTAGTCCAGATAATTTCACTTTGTGCTGCTTGGGGTTTCTCTGGGATTTTTGGCAGAAGTGGGTTCAGAGAGATGTGGATTCAGCACTGCCCTGAGCTGATGGGAACTGGGCAGGGAACCCAGCTATGGAAGAGCAATAGGAGGTGACTTTCCCCCTTCTGCCAAGGCTGCCACATCACCTAAAGGGGATATTATCTCAGGAGTACAAGAAAAGTGACCATTGTGCCCATGGATAGACACAAAATCTCTTTGTTTCTGCTCCAGACTCAATTCCAACATCAGCTCCTCTTCCTCTCCCAGTCCTGGCACAATATTTATTATTAACAGCATGACAACCACAAGGCTGAGCTTGTGTGATATTTTATCTCACTGTTATTTTAACTCACCTAAAACCACTGCTTGGCCATTCCATCTTGGCATTTTCACCTTTTCTTTTGCCATCCCTTTTTACCAGCATAACTCAGCACTCCAAGGCCCACAGACAAGAGTCCAAATAACCAGTATTTACATGTGTCATGGAATAAATAAAGAAAAAAATCAAAACAACAAACAAGGAAGGCCAGTGGGCCTGTGCTGCACTTAGCAATGAAGGACACACTGGCTAATTCTGTGTCTGATGGAATATGATTATGTCTGGCACACCGTACAGAAGAACTGCCCAACAACCAGGCAGCCACTAAATTAAATTCCAAGACTCCAATTGCAACTTTCTCACTGCACAGCTTCAGGAAATGCAGATGAAGCTCATGATGGCATGAATACCCAACAGCACAGAAAAATGGCTCCTCCAATAACAGGCTGGGATTCCAGGACATTTGTCCTGGTGAAATGAACAGTGCCAGGATCTGCCCCTAATCTGGGTTTGAGGACTATTCCACAAAAACATCAAATCACAGAATAGTTTGGGGTGTAAGGGACCTATAAGGTCAACTAATCCAACCCCCCTGACAAAAGCAAGGACATCCTCAGAGCCCCTTGGCTTGGCAAAACTTATCCCAGGCCAAAATCATTCCAGAGTCATGCTGCTGATGATTTCTGTGCTCCAAAACACTTGAGATTCCCTATTTCTGACAGATCCTACTGTAAGATGAATACTGGTCCTCAAGGACATGAGGTTTGGGTCTTATATCTGATTTGTAAATAATGGCCTGAGGTAGAAAACAATGGAAACAGAGATTGGATGAGGCAATCCTGGAATATCAACCCACTTTCTTGGGCCCCTTTTCCTTCCTGGGCATTATCCCATGGGACTGACCCAAAAAGATCCCTGAAGAGACTGAAATTTACCCTCCTGCAGTCCAGGGTAATGTGCTTGCTCTGCACCCTCCTTGCTGCTCCAAGGGTCCCCAACTCCACCATTCCATGGTCCAGGCTGCCTTTGAGCTTCAAACATCCCACCAGTCCCTCCTTTTTGATGGGAACAGGTCCAGCCTGGCCCCTCTCCTCCTTGGCTCCTTATCTCTTAGAAGAGGAAGTTGTGGTAGCACATTCCAGGAGTGGGATGGATCCAGGTTCTGTTCTTTGTGAGCAATGCAGAAAATATGATACACACTTGAGTAAACAGGTGAAAGTACTTTACCTGCCATGTTTCAAGGGAATTTAGTGAAGAAATGTATTTTTTAACATGAAGAGGCTGTTCAGGAAGATCTTGTAGCCTGTTTTTTTTTTCATGAGAGAAGAGTGAAGTGTCAGAACCACCTTCAAGGCTCACAACAGGAGCATTGGGAAGATGGGAAATAGTGTTCAGCCCTATAAAAAAGGTCCGTAAGATCCTCTGCTGCAGCCAGAGGTGAAATAAAACAACACAATTGCTCCAGGTACTCCGAGTTTTATAAGATTGGGATCTAAAGGAGTACCTCAACTGCAGATTTATTTCAGGTGTTAGGTTGTATCAGGACAAGTTTACTCCAAGAGAAGGTCCAAAAGGAGTGGGTCTATACCAGAAAAAAAAATTCATTGCAGGCCTTTAAAAAGGCTTTTAAGGTCATTAAGAGATGTGAACCTTGTCCACTCCTGTTCTCTTCTGGTTTGCTGTATTGATATTTGGAATGTGTCTGAAGTTTAAGGCAGGACAAGGGGGAATGGCTTAGATGGGATATTGGGAAGGAATTCCTGGCTGTGAGGGTGTGGAGCCCTGGCACAGGGTGCCCAGAGAAGCTGTGGCTGCCCCTGGATCCCTGGAAGTGTCCAAGGCCAGGCTGGATGGAGATTGAAGCAACCTGGGACAGTGGAAGGTGTCCCTGCCCATGGCAGGGGATGGGATGGGCTTTAAGGTCCCTTCCAACCCAAACCTTTCCATGATTCAGTTTTTATAACCATACAGAGCCTGCAGTAACATGGATTCTGCCTCTGATGGAATATGATTATGTCTGGCACACCGTACAGAAGAACTGCCCAACAACCAGGCAGCCACTAAATTAAATTCCAAGATTCCAATTGCAACTTTCTCACTGCACAGCTTCAGGAAATGCAGATGAAGCTCATGATGGCATGAATACCCAACAGCACAGAAAAATGGCTCCTCCAATAACAGGCATTGGAAAATCATAGAAGAGTTTGGATTGAAAGGGACCTTTAGAGGTCACCAATCCTCCTGCCATGGGCAGGGACACCTTCCACTATCCCAGGTTGCTCCAAGCCCTGACCTTGGACCACTTCAAGGGATGGAGCATCTACCACCTCTCTGGACAACCTGTGCCAGGGCCTCACCATCCTCACACCCAACAATTCCTTCCCAATATCCCATCTATCCCTGCCCTCTGGCACTGGGAAGCGAGTCCAGGCTGCCCAGGAGAGGGTGGCTAACCCTGAGTGTGTGTGGCACGTGGCACCACTCGTCCCTAGCGCTGAGTGCACCCTCCTGGCCTCCGTTTTTGTTGTATGTCCCACTAATCCTCCCTCCCAATGCCTCCCCTAATCTCTCCAAGCCTTTCCCCCGTTGGCTGGCACCCCTTAATCCTATTACAGAGACTTCTATTCTAAAAGTTTGGCTGAACCACCCTCCAAGCCCTGCCCAGAACTTCACCTGGGTTGCTGAGGAAGCCGCCGGCCCTTCGGCCGTTCCGGTTCTTTCGGGAATGATGCATTGGAATGTTGCTCCTGAAACAAAGCCTAAATCCCCTGTCTCTTCTTTAGCCCTTGCTCAGCACAGCCACTCTCAGGGTTTGTCCTGAGAGACCTCTGGGGAGATCAGGGAAGGCTTGGATTCAGTCATTTTGAGGCTGGTTTAGTGATACTGAGATGGGAAAGAATTGAGGATGAACGGCGATCAGGATCGCTGGGCTCAAAACCCATCCTGACCTATTAGCATTCTTACGGTTAGACCCATTTTTTTGGATGATCCCAATTCATATTGCACCAGCTTTCCCCCAAAATTGTAGGGGGCCTGACTTCAGCACAGTCACATCACGGAGGGGAAAATGGGATGAGTTCTCATTTGAAATGCAACCTCCAAATCTCACCTTTTGCTGCCTGCTATGGGAGGAGTGATGAGACAGAAAGCCAGGAGACCTGGACCCACATCTGGTGTAACCCCAAATTTGGGCACATCACACACTGGGTTCACCCTCACATTCACTGTCTGAGCAATTGGGGATATTTTATTTACATTTCAAATAACTCACAGGCACCTGTGTGGGCACAAATCTCATCTAGCTGAGGCTGGTTTGGAGACAGGAAGTTTAGCTCCTCATCATCAGCCACTTCTCTTTCATACACTTGTTGATAAATAATTCTCAGACCCCCAAAATTTCATTAAAAAAAAAGATCTCCATTTGGAGACAATAGCATTTAAGTGTTGTGGCCCTTGCAAATTCCCTCCCCAAAGGCCACTGACTCCTCCCAGCTCTGTGTACAACAGAAATGAAACATCAACTGCTTGAATTTCCCTGTTTCATCCAACAATTGATCTCCAGAAATAAACCCCAAAATACTCACCAAATTTTCCTCCCACATTGCCTAATTTTCTGCTGACATTGCTTACTTTTTCAGATTAGTGATACTGAAAATAGTCAAACTTGTAATTACATAATCTAAACAAGACTGGTTTCAGCTCCTCTTCCTATAGATTTACCTTCTGGTCTCTCACTAGGACATGAATTATAACAAGTTTGTGGGCTTTAAAAGTTGGATTTGGTGCTTATTTCGCCTCACAGTGGTGTGTTCTCATTACCTCAATCCTTCTTTTTGTAAATAAACTGACCAGTGGTTGGGAACTGCTTCCAGAATTTCTTCCTAAAGCACCAGCAGGGGCATTTTCCAGGACAGCATAAACCAGAGCAAATTTGGGTGAACATTCCTGATGCAATTACAGCAAATCCCACCCTGGCCAAGGCAATGCTATTCCCAGGCACCCTAATCCACCCGACCCCAGCCCTCTCCCACTGCTGGAAAATCAAAAGAAGGGTGAAACCCTCTCCTTCAAATGTGACCATCACCTGCAAATTTCCTCCAGGTGCCTCCAGGAACCTTCCATGTGATGTGAGCTGTCCCTCCATGCAGAGCAAGGCAGCTTAAAAATAGGCTGAATATATTAAGTGGTCAAATCAGGTTATAAATATTAAACTGTCTCTGCTGCCTGCTGGCACATTGAGCTCAGCTGAGCCGGCCCAGCGTGGCAGGGGGGGCTTCATTTGCAGGTCTGTGCTCTACAGGGCCACAGCTCAGCTGTGGGGTGGCAGGATCCCAGCAGAACTCCGAGGTAATCACAGCCCTCCCAGAGCTGACTCCTGAATTTCTGCTCCTGTTTGTGGCATTCATCAGGCTTCAGAAGAAAGGAGAGAGCAGGAGCACTCCATCCGCTAATGAGCTTCCTCCCTCTCTAATTTCCTCACTGCTTTATTCTCCTGTCCCACCAGAATCCAGGAAAGCCAAATCTAAGAGCATTTGAAGTGTAAAAAAAGTGTCTTTTGCCATTAAACATGGCTCCATTAGCAGGACAGAAGAGGATCACCTGGAGAGAAAAGGTCCAAATGCATCTCCCCATCCAGAGCAAGCTGGGATAGTGGAAGTGCTCCCTGCCCATGGCAGAGGGTTGGAATGAGATGATATTCAAGGTCCCTTCCAACCCAAACCATTCTGATTCTAGGTTGTGACCCAGCACTGACAGTAGAAAAAACTCCTTCATGTCAACAGCACAGCACATATTTTACAGAATTTTACAGAATTTAAATCCACATTGCAAATGCCTTCCAGACATGCCACAAGTGACCATGAATGGATCCTGGTCATGGATCATAGATCAGGCCCAGAGCATCCAGCATTCTGCAAGATCAAACCTCAGGAACACTGTGCTTCTGCTCAGAGAAAAAAAATCAAAGTATGATTGAGTTAATTCTAAATCAGCTTGTGTCACAAGCAGCTCTTTGCCTAGATACAGGAAGAAGAACAAGTTAAGAGTCTCTTCTGCTTCAGGAACTGCACTGGTGATTGGATTCTGACAGCCAAACTCGGTATATGGTCACAGAGCATGGAAGAGAAACAAAGAGAAGATATTTTGATTTCATAGAATCACAGAATGGTTTGGGTGTGAAGAGACCTTAAATCTCATCTCATTCCACCCCCTGCCATGGGCAGAGACACCTCCCACTATCCCAGGTTGCTCCAAGCCCTGTCCAGCCTGGCCTGGGACACTTCCAGGGATCCAGGGGCAGCCACAGCTTCTCTGGAAAACCTGTGCCAGAGCATCCTCAACCTCATAATAAAAAAATGTCTTCCTTCACTCTAGTCTGAATCTCCCCTTTTTTAGGTTAGGTTTAGATCATTACCCCCATTTTAGCCAGCAGTTTTTTTCCTCCCAGCTCCATCTTCTTCCCACTGGCAGAAGTACCGCAAGACACAGGACATGGTTGTGGGAAGAAGAAGCCAAGGCTTCCCCATCCCTGGAAGTGTCCAAATCCAGGCTGGACAGGGCTCAGAGCAATCTGGGATAGTGGAAGTTCTCCCTTCCCATAGCACAAAGCAGAATGAGATAATCTTGGCATCCCTTCCAACCCAAACCACTCCATCATTCTGTGTCTGTAAGAGCAGCCCCAGCAAATTCATCTTCCGTATGTGCCCAAACCCTTCAGGGAAAGCAAAGCACAAGGATAATCATATGCTGCCCTGGAGGAGGAGTCATTTTGTGTTTCCTAAAGGACTTTCTGGAATATTGGGGTGACACTGGAGAATGAGTCAAAAAAATCTATGTTTTGAAGACTATGAGGGATTTACAGAACACTGAGCCTTGGTGGTAAGAGGAGGGTGATCCCCCTGCACAGCAAGCTGGCACCAGTGCTTGGAGAAAACGTGGGATGCTGTGGAATAAAACCTGGCTGGGGCCTTGCAAGATGTTTCTGCATTAAGGGGAGGGCTGCTTAATGGTAGAATTGAGTGCTGGTATTCAAAGTGTGACTGTAAATTGGTAAAACACACAGATCTGCTCTGTTGGGCTGTCTGTGATCGTGAAATCACGATCAACAAACAACTGGTGGAGGAATAAACCTGTTGGGAAGAATTGATGCACCTCACACCAAGGCTGAGCATTCCCAAGCTCCTTGTTGCACCACAAGAATTGATTAGCGGGGCAGAGATCGTTGCCAATCCTGTAAATCTCAGATTAGACTGTTCAATCCAGCTAAATTATATCTGTATAACCCTCTTTTGGCACTCTGGAAAAAGTCATGGCTCTGGGATAGATCCTGACATCCCTTTTCAGGTGCTTTAAGGAATCCACATATTACAATTCCTGGTTAGCCCTGGCTGTGCAAGATTTGCCTGATGCATTGGAGATGGTTGTGTACAGATTTTCAGATTTATTCCCACATGGGCAGCAAGCCCCACATGAAGCAAATCCCTCTGCCGAAAAGGTGAGCTTTGAGTTGTGTCCTGAGCTTTGTCTTGAGGAGGCTTCATGCTCCATCCCCCCTGGTTTGGCAGCAGTTTTCGTGTGCTGGGCTCAGCACTCAGGCCCTGGCACAGTGGTGGAAGGACCATTTCTGCCTCACATGGTGGCATCTTACCCCTAAATTTGTCCCTGGGGTGACCAGGCTGAGGGGGTGAGGAGGGCAGCAGAGTACACAGAGCAGTTTGGGGGTCTCCAAGCCATAATCAAAAAATAATTTTGTCAAAAATGGGGAAATGCTCCCCTGCAATTTGATTTTTCTCCTCTGGTTAACTGAGCCAAGATGACATTGAAGTGGGAAGTGGAATAAATACACACAAGAAGTCTTTTCACCAAGTTATTTAATTCACCAGAAGGGACACTTAACCATACAGCAGCTCCTTATTTACATCGAACTGCTCTTTATGCATCCTGTAAACATCAGAAGCAATTTCTAATAAATTACAATCCAGGGAGCAGCAAATCAACAATATTACTGAGTTGTTTAAACGAATTCATTACAAAATATATTGCCTTTTTCCCTGTGACTTCATTCAGACTGCACTTGAAAGCATTATTCTCCTGAATTTTCTGTTCAGGATATACATGTGCAAAAATATCTCCAAGCAAGAAGAGATTGTATTTTAAACTTCAGTGCCCTTGACCTCAGGTCCTTTTGAGTCTGTTATGTTCCAGCCTCTCTGGCAACACCATCACTGGTGACATCTAACAACAAACAGCCCCAACAGCAGGTCCCAGCTAATTCAAATTGAGATCACAGATTCAGCCATGTAAGAGTCTGAAAAAGAAATCCCTAAGATTTCTATAACCTCTGGGCTTCTCTTTACCAGAAAGGATGTTCTACACAAAGTAATAGGAAAATGTAATATTGTTTGCCAGTTTAATTGGATGTGCTCCTGTTATGAAAGAGATTGGCTCTTGCTGACCGTGTATAAAACACAGGATGAGAGCAGATCCTGGCGGTTCAAAGTGACAAAAAAGCGAGCTTTGATTTGAGATGATGTGACAGCAATGGGGACATTTTCTTGGCCTCCATTCCAAGTGCAGGAGGAGGCTTTGGACAGGTTCTTTGGGGTGGACATCACTTGGTGGAGGACAACCCCATCGTCTGCCTGTTTAAAATGAGGTCCAAGGCAGCCCCAACAGCACAATTCCCTTGTGGGAATTTGCTTTGATTTTTGAGGTTAGTGGTGGTGGTGCCCTGCATCCCACTGCCCCTGCCCATGCAAAAATCCACTGTGGAAGCAACATGGATTTCAGGGATACAATGGAGAGCAGGATAAGAGGCCATAGGGGACTGTTCTCACTCATCCCTCACAGCCCTGACCACTATTTTATTATGAAACCAAGGGCTGGAAGAGCAGAAAAGGGAACCTAGGCAGAGATGGCAAAGCAGCAGGAGGTTCATCTGCGGCAGAAAAGCCTTGTCCCAGCATTCCCACAAAGCTCTTGTAGGCTAGGACTCTCCGGGTGGAGTGGTTCGAGTAGCTGCTGTCTGCCTCGCTTTCTCTGCCTTTACTTACGGAAAGCCACGAGAAATATTTCATCCTCTTTGTTGAGACAGTTTCCTTGCACTTAGAGAGGCAGAACAAGTGCATTTATGCTCTCACTCCAGGACTTTGCTGATGGCTGTGAGAGGCAGCTGGGGACCAGGACTGGGCTTGTTACAGCCTCAGAAATTCAGCGCCCGAGTGCCTTTGCTCTGGGTGAGAACGAGGAGAGCTCTGTGCTGCCTGACCTCAGCTGCCCTCCTGAGCTGCCACACGAACAGGAGGTTTCCTGCCAGAGGAAGGTGGTCTCCAGTTAATTCCCAGCATCAGAGAATCACAGATTGTCCTGAGTTGGAAGGGACCCACCAAGATTATGCAGGACACCCCAACAATCCCAGCTGTGCATCCCTGAGAGTGTTGCCCAAACACTCCTGGAGCTCTGACAGCCTTGGTGCCGTTCTCATTCTTTGGGGAGCTGTTCCAGTGCTCATCTACCCTCTGGGAAAAGAATCTTTCCCTGATATCCAACCCAAACCTTCCCTGACACAGCTCCAGCTGTTCCTGGGCCTTGTTCCTGGTCACAGGGAACAGAAACTGGAGCTGTCCCTCAGGAGGAGCTGCAGCCCCCGGTGAGGCCTGACCTCTGTCCCCTCTTCTCCAGGCTGAACAAACCAAATGACCTCTGCTGCTCCTCATAAGGCTTCCCCTCCAGGTCCTTCACCATCTCTGTAGCCTATTTTGGATGCCCTCTGACAGCTTTAGATCATTCTTACTTTGCAGTGCCCAAAACTGCTCGCAGTGTTCAAGGTGAGGCCGCCCCAGTGCAGAGCAGAGCAGGACAATCCCTTTTCTCTCCCTGCTGGGCCTGGGACATCCTGAGGGACATTCCTGTCCTGATGCCCCCAGGACACAGATGTCCCTCCTGGCTACCAGGGCACTGCTGCCCCAGATCCTACCTGCCATGAATCATGGAATGGTTTGGGTGGGAAGGGGCCTTAAACCTCATCCTGTTCCAACCCCCTGCCATGGGCACCTTCCACTATCCCAAGTTGCTCCAAGCCCTGTTCAATCTCACCTTGGATACTTCAAAGGATTGATAAATTACAGGAATAAATAAACCAGTTCCAGACTCTCTCTCCTTGGCCATGAGGCCTTGTCTTTGGGGTAGGGGACCTGTCATCACAGGGTGCATGTGCAGTCTCGGCCTTCCCTTGGTGCCCCCAAATTGCTGCTGGTTCAGAGACGCCTTGGAGAAGATTTTGGCACTGGGCAACAACATTCCTGAAGTTTGAGGGGGTGAATCCCACCCCACCAGACCTGGGTGTTGTGTAAGCCTTGTTCTTTCACTCTATCAAAGAGCTGAAGCACATTTTGCTATTTTTAAATAAATTAAGCCCTGAAGAATTGTCTAAGAAGGGTTTTCTGTGCTCTCTGGTGGGATGCTGTCAGCAGCAAGCCTTACCCATTCTCTATGGAGCTGGTGTCAAACCTAGTCCAGTGGAATCCTTTTTGGTTTCTTCATCCATAAAATGCATTCCCTAACGTCCAAAAGGAGAAAATCCCTGCACTTTGGTGCACCTCTGCAATCAGTCATCCCAAGATGGAAGATATTTCCTTGGCTATAATTATAATAAATATAATTATATAATAAAAACTATTTATATTATGTTATATTATATTATATTATATTATATTATAATATATTATATTATATTATATTATATTATATTATATTATATTATATTATATTATATTATATTATATTATATTATATTATATTATATTATATTATATTATATTATATTATATTATATTATATTATATTATATTATATTATATTATATTATATTATATTATATTATATTATTTCCTTGGCCATGGTAGACTCATGCTCTACTTATCTCTCTGTAAGTATTGGCATCTCCTGAATTTTGGAAAAGGTGCCATTGTTTTTTCTGCCAATCCCAACAAATGGAGGTCACAGCTGAAAGGCTCAGCCAGGGACACCCCATAAATGGACAATGGTTTATCCTTTTTGGGAGAGGACATTTTCTCCACAGAGCTGGAATTTGCAGTTTGGGTGGTGACAGGAAGGATGCACCTCAGAGATTTGGGCTGTAGTGGGAAAAGTATTAACAAATAAAAGCAGATTCTAATTGCGCCTGAAATACCAGCTATAAACACCTAATTCAGCTGAAGAAAATGCTGAGAGCGGGAATGGGGATGGAACCAACTGCATTTTCTGCTCATGGAGATGGGAGAACTTCTTGAAATGGATAAAATTGGGCAATCTGAGTGCGTCCATTTTTGGAAACCAAACCCATTAACCTCTGTCTTGGCACAGGGTGGGATTGTTGGGGTGTCTGTGCAGGGCCAGGAGCTGAGAATCGATGATTCTCATGGGTCCCTTGACACTCAGGATATTCCATGATTCTGTGGTTCTCTAATAATTACCATGAATTCCTGTGTTCTGTTAATGACCTGGGTATGATGAGCTCAGGAGAGGACCAGATGAGGCTCAGACCTCAGCGCAGGGCTCAGACTGTGAAGGTGGAGCTCAGTTCTTGGTGGACTCCCTGGGCCACCCTCATCCAGGTGCTTCTCCTCACACCTTAATTCCGCATATGCAAAATAGAGCTAATTCCCTGTAATTTGCTCAGCGTGTGAGCCTTAATTAACATTTTTAGGAGAAACCCCGGGCAGACCTGGGCTGGGGAAGTGGTTGTTGCCGTATCAGAGCAGGCATCATTCCAGGCCTGGGCCAGCAGCAGGAGCTGGCTGGGATCCAACCTCCCTCTGTTCCCCACACTCCGGGTTTGTTAACATCCCAATCAGTACCACCACGACACAAAATCCACCTTCAACTTTCCAGCTGCACCACGGGCCGTGGGGGTTTTTTATATTTTTTGTTTTCCTTCCCATCTCACACCCTAAATCCTATTTTTCCAGCTCCTTTGAGCCCCGCTGGGAGATATTAAGGTGTTATTATCGTTCCCCGTTGCTGCGGGGGAACGAGGGGAATGCTAACGAGGGAGACGCGTCCTGTCCTCTCCATCAGTTCACCTCTCCCACCGCTGTGAGCTTTTAAAAATAACAAATTGCGGGTTATCCTTCCTTTCTTTGGGAGGGTGACCTTTAGGGTTCGCAATGCTCTTCGCCGAGGGATAAAGAAATTTATTTTCCAGGAGAAAAAGGAGAGGAAAGCTGCGATTCTCAAAAATTGGACCTTGAAGAGAGGGGGGAAAGAGTATTTTGAGGAGCTTGATAAATTTAAGAGGTGCTGGAATGTGGATTTGTCAGGAGCAGGTCAGTTCTGGCTGGCGTGGGAACCAGAGGGATGAGGGATGTGGTCTAAGCAAATATGAGCCTATTAATAATCAATAACTGCTCACAGGACAGGGATGATTCAGGCCAGGTTGGTGTCTAATTGCCATTATTGTTATTCTGGTTTAAAACCCGTTCCTCTCCGCTGCTGCCACCAGTGATCTGAGGCGCTGTATTTTTAATTTGTTCCCAGGCACGGCACAATCCATCACATGCCTGGATCCAAATGCCAGCGCCGAAGCAGCAGAAGCAGAGAAACATTTTTGTTATTTAAGTTACTGTATGCTAAGTTTATGTTGATTGCTCTGAGTATCATCTCCCAAAGTTAACTAGCGTTAAAGTGTTGATAATGTCCCACTTTCGCAATCAGATTTGCATAGTGCACAACGGAGTTTAGCAGGAGGAAAAAAATTAGCTTAAGTGCTGTTTTTCATCAGCCCTGTCAGTCTCACACTGTTTGCTTCATCTGGGTGCACGGGGCGTTTGGTGACAAATGGTTATGACATTTTCCATCTCAGCATTACGTCATTACAGAATCGCTGCCGTCCTCTGGCTCGAGGCTGCGTCCTGGCCTGGCAAAGAGAGAGAAGGGGTGAAAATGGGGGCAGAAATTGTCTTTGGTATTTTTAAAGTATTTTATTATTTACGATTTTCATTCTCTCTGGAAAAAAAAATAATAAAAAATTTCTACCTTTCTCCCTTCCCTCCCCCCTGCTTTAGGCAGCATTCAGGAATATTCCCATGGGCAGAAGGGAAAGCATCCTGTTCCCGTTGAAGCCAGCGGCAAATCCCTGGATGTGCAGGACCTGGCTACAAACAGGGGTGACCTCTCTTTGTTTGGGGTGCAGATCCAGGACCACTCTTCCCAGAGGCCTTTCCTGGCTGACATCCCCCCCACCTTCCCATTCAGCCCCGGATAAACGATGGAGAATCAGGCTGGAGATCGTCCCTGCGACACTGTTTTATAAAATATAATTCAAACGTTTCCTCGGTGTTAACAGCTCTGAAATAAAATCCCCGGAATGCAGGAATATGTGATGTACATAGCAATTTTTGGTTTGGTTTTGTGTTAAACTTCCCCCCCACCTCCATCCCTTACTTTTTATCTGGGTTTGGTACCTAAATTAAGGAGCAATTTATTCAATTTATTCCTACCCTGGATCAGGCAGAAGTTTTCACCTGCATTTTGCGGGGTGTTAGGTGTCAATTCCTCGTTTTGGGGCTGTGGTTTCTGTTTCACCCCCTTGCTTTAGGGGTAAATACAGTGCTGTTAAAGCCCAGCATTATCCTGGGATGTGTTTTTTTAGCCTGAGCCCCCCCTCCATACATTAAGTAATTCATCCTTATTGCCATTAGGAATTCAGATGTTATTTTACGGAGGGGGAAGGGAGGATGGATGTGCAGAGCAGAGCATAGCTTATATTTTAAAGATATTCCTTTCTGCTGTGCGAGTTGCTGATTTACTCTTGGAAACCTGCTGGAGGAAGGTTTGAGGGACTCTTTATGGGGGAAAAAATACGGATTTTTGATGTAATTCAGGCTTCTCCCTGCTCCCGTGCAGCTCTCGCTGTCTGGGTGTGCAGAGCCGAATAGGGAACGGCCTCCTTTGCATTAATAATAGTCCAATAAAACCAGACAATATTCCTGCTTAAACGGACTGAGTTATGTAGATCCTAATTCTAGCACATCAGCAAGGAAAGAAAAGCAGATATTTCGTCCTCGCCACAACAAATTCCGTGATACAAATGCGAGCCGACATATGGTAAAAATTGCCTGCAGCCCTGCTGATTTACAGAACTGTTTTCACTCACAGATAATTCATTAAAAATCATTTCATACTGCCTGTATATACATAAAAAATATTTACTTGTGTAAATATCAGTCAGGAAGGTATTGCTTTTTTTTTTTTTTGCCTTTTATTTTTTTTTTTTTTTACCTTTTCTCTTTTCTTTTTTACATTATTGACAGCTGATGGGGAGGGGAAAAAAACAAATCCAGTGATGTATGATGGACATGGGGGAAAGCAAAGGTATTCCTGGCATCCATCCATTCATCCTGGATATAGGTCAGGCCTGGGGGTGGGCTGGGACAGCTTTAAATCCGCTACCTGAGCCATCTGCTCCTCCATGCCAGTGGAATCTGCGTTGGGGAAACACATGCTAGGCAGACGTGGATACTGTGGGATACGGCACAAAAGGGACTTTTACCTGATTCAGGGCTCTCTGCTGACCTGTGGAACAATAGGGGAATGCACACCCTGGGAGATGTCGCTGGAAAAACGGGAGCAATGGGATTCCAAGGCCGCTGCTGCTGCTGTGGCAGAGCAGCCTAGAAAATAAAGAGCAAATCCCAGCAAGGCAAAGGGAGTTTTGGGGGTTTAATTGGTTTTTCAAATTGTCCTAAAATTATGGAGGCACCAAACACAAGGGGAACAAATGGCATAATGGGGTTTGTGGCTCCTAAAGATGAACATTCCAGGTATAACCGAGACAAGCCCTGAAATCTCCCTCCCAGCCCCACTGTTTTTCCCTCTAAAACACTACTCAAAATGCTGAACAAGGCTCCAGCCCGACACTGCATCTTCCCCTTTTTCCCCATGCTTGCTCCAGTAGATTTGCCTAAATACGATGTATGTTTTAAACCTGAAGCTTGGAGACCTTTTGATGATTTTTTTTCCCCCCTCAATGAAAATTCAGAAATAAATCATGGAGTACAAGAGATTTGGGGTGTTTTGTTTGCTGGGGTTTTTTTCTCTCTACAGCCAGTAGGTGAAACAACGTTATTTAAAGTATGGAAGGGAATAAGTACTTGGAAGAGGGATCTGGTCCATCAGCTTTCATCCTCCATAAAACCCAGTGGTAAACAAAGCAATAATATTTGGGGGCTTGGAGAGGGCAGCTCTGGAGAGAGCTGGGATGTTGATTAAGATGGAATGGCTACGTGGGGAAAGGGGGGGATGCTGGAATCGCATCCCACGGCTGCACCCGGCATGGCAGCGCGGGGAGAGAAAGTTTGGGCCCTTTTCCTCTGGAATTTGGTGCCATGTCTCACTCTGTGGAGCTGCTGCATCAATGGGAAGCTTTCCTATCAAGCTGAACCCAAAAGGGAGGGTAAAATCAACTCTCACTTCCCCATCAGAGCGTCTACAGCGCGAAAGCCTCTCCCGCTCTATTTATACGCTGGATAAATCAGTCTCCAGACTGTTACCATAGATAACAGAGTTTTTCTCCTGCTGTTGTCTCTAACAGCTTCTTTTTCCCCCCACTATATTTTGCACGGTTCCTACCTATCACCTCAGTGAGTAATTCCCCTGCTTTAAGTCAAATTACTTGGGGGAGAGACGGGTTTTTAAGGCACAGGGAGATTTTTCATCCCCCTCTCGCCGAATTTCGCTCCCAGTTCTCTGAGTAACCCTGAGAAATCCTGCAGAAAGGGGAGCTATAGGTAACTGCTTCTGATCCTGATACATATTTAACCTTCTCACAGTCTCCAGGAATTAACTATTTAGGAGGTGAGCAGCCGGCGCAGGCGTTGCACCAGGATAACACGGCCAGGCTCGTTCGCAGCGACGCCGAAGCTTCCCACAAAAATCCCTAATTCTCACCACGGAGCTTCTGCAGGAGACATTGCCACAGGCTGGGATCTTTATTTGAAATAGATAACTCATTCAATGCTGCAGGTCCCTGTTTCGGGGACCGTTGGATGCGGAGTTTCCCCTCCCAGGGATGGGGTGCTAATGGGATTTGTTGCTCCTGGCTGGGAGCGAGGGGGGTTAATCCCTTTCTCCATGTATATCCCTGCTAAGCTGGTTTAGGTCATGTTTAGAGCTAAGTTTTGTGGTGCAGGCTCTGTCCACCCGTCCATCCCGCAGTGCCAGGCACAGGGATGAATCCACCTGCCATCTTTGCTCCCCTCGCACCTCCCAGCGCTTAACAATTCGAGTGAGCCCCAGAAAGAAATTAAAGGAAAGGTTTAAATCCCACCAAAGTGGTGAAAAAGCCTCTAAAGGCTTTTAGAAGCCCTGTGTTGTCGCTCGGAGAAAGCTCCCAGCGAGGCCCAGAGCCCTTTGTTTTCTGCAAGGGGATTTATCCTGGAGTGGGTAGGGAAGGAAAGGGACTTTTTCCCTCCACCTGCAGGGACCCATTCCCCCGGCATCACTTCTGCCATCATCTCCAGCAGAGGTGAAGCTGCTTGTGGGGAGGTGGCTCTGGGGGTTTGGCATCATTTTTTAAAGCCTTAGAGGAGGCTGCAAAGCGTTAAATAGCCTCACCTGACCTCCCCCAGCAAAGTCAGGCTCTGCATCCTTATTTAGGGACATACATCACCTCCACAGCTTTCCCTCTGGCGCTGGGGGTGGAGCAGAGAAGTGAAATGTCGTGAGAGGAGGGAAAAAAAAAAAAAGAAAAACAAAAAAGTAGCTCTGAATCCATCTGAATTTGCCTTGAAACCCCTTTCCCAGCCCAGCGTGGCCGAGCACATCCCGGCCGAGGGCCGGACACATATGCCGTGCCATATGGAGCGGCGCGATCCCAGTCAATCGGATCTTTGGGAGTTTTATCGTTTAATTTCTTAATGTGCTAATAGTGCACAGGGAGGGGATGGATCACCGCTTAAGTCCGAGGATTTATGTTTTTAAGGGAGGGTAATGTATTTCCGAGCGGGCTTTAAATATCCTCGGCCAACGTGACGGGCGGCGGGCAGGAGAGGAGGGTGAGCTGGAAAAGGCCCTGGAAGAGCCCTCTGAGCTTTAATCCAGCACAGGTTTATAACGTGACATCCAGGCCCGTGTCAGCTGAAATTCAGGCGGAAAATCCCCATGTCCATTTGACAAAGCCATTTTGCCCAGCCCTGAGGGCTGCGAGCCCTGTTCTGGGTCTGTGTCTCCCTGCTGCTCCCATAATTTCCATCCATGGGTCCATTTCATTTGAAGCCATGAAGGATGGGTGGCAAAATGTCCCCAAAGCCCCTGATCCTCCGTTTCCCGTCTTAGAGAGAGAACTGCATTTCCTTCCTTCAAATTGCCATTGGGATCAGGGCTTTTGCAGACTCCCAAGGTGCTTTCGGCTCCTCGAAAGGAAAGGTCTTACAGAGAGATAAAAAATAAACGTTCATAAAAAAACATGCAGAAGTAATTTCAGGGTAGTACTGAAATTGCAACCATTCACCTCCAACCTGCCACGGAACTCATCTATTTATTTTTAAATAAACCACCTCAGCTCTCCATAAATCTCCGGGGCAGGGAACCAAGGAGGGGATGAATTAGGCAGCACCGTGACCCCATCCCAGTCCCCGCTGGGCAGCTGCCTGCGGGGCAGGGGCGGATGCTCGCGTGGCCCCGTGGCTCCAGCTGCAGTTGGAAGCGTGGCAGTCTCAGAGGGATGCTCTGGCTGTTGGCTTCTGTCAGCCAGACCTTAAAATCTGCGCCGTTCGAGGCCTTATTTGAATTGCAAACGGCTCAAGGGAGGTGTACTGTGGAGTTGCTCTCTCAGGGTAAATAGGGTTTGGGGTTGTTTTTTTCTTTAAGCTAATAATATTGTGTCATGCTTTGAGGGGGGTGACGGTATAAAGGGCAGGCGGAAAGATTTCTGTGGCTGAGCTGGTGGCTCTCCCCAACCATTTTTGACAGCTAATTTCTGGCTTTTCCTTGAAAACTCCTCAGATCTGATGCGTTAAGTGAAATGTCATTAAGGCAATGGGAACACAAACGGTAGGACTGTGAGACAGCACTAAGGGGAAAGGGTAAAGGCTCCCAGAGGTTTCCAGCCACATGTTTTGGACCCCCAATGTGCCCAAGGTTCTTGTGCTTACTCAGAGCTGGATGCTCCTGCCCCTCTCTGAGCACACAGACCCACACTCAGGGTACCAAACACCTCCTCGTGCTTCCATGCGGGTTTTTCTCAGCAACTTCTAGGCCTCGACTGGGGAGGGAAAAAGGAAAAGAGGAGAGAAGGGATGTGTTTGTGTTCGTGCAGTGGGAAGGGATGGAAGGAAGAGACGTGCGCTGCGACTCGGTGCGGCGCTGGAATGATCTCAGGAGCTGCAGCTTGTGCAGAGACATCCCAGGAGCGGGCACATGCCCTTGACACCAAATCACCCGGCGAGTAATAAAGGATTTCCTGCCTTCAGAGCCTGCTTGAGCCGGGGTTTTAGCCTGGGTTAGGCTGTGCAGCGCCCTGACAAGGTTACAGGGTCTGACAGGGTGCTCGGCCAAGGCTGGTGTGATGCTGGGAATGTGTAGATATCCCTGGATATAGACGTGTGGATAACCACGGCGTGCTCTCCTAGCCACAAACAAAAACTGCGCTCTTCTCCTTGAAATTCACCTTGAACGCGGTGAGATGGGGTGGGTTCGTCCCTTGGTTTGGGTACTACTATTATTATTATTATTATTATTATTATTATTATTATTATTATTATTATTACTCCCCCCCTTCCTTTTCCCTGACAACTGTCAGCAAGAGAGGCTGCAAAAAAAGCTGAGGAGCCACTGCAGGCTGCGCAGCGCTGGGAGCTGTCAGCCCCACGCCACTGCAGTGATGTCAGCCGCAGCCACAGCCACTGCCACCCCCAGCCCCTGCACACACGCGAGTCGCAAGAAGAAGAATTCATAATTACAGTAGCGTAGCCATGAAACCAGCAGTGCTGGGGGTGAGGGAGGGAGGGGGAGAGAAAGCGAAGCCTCGGCCAAAATTGGTACTTTCTTTTTTTTTTTTTTTTTTAATACCTTTTTTTTTTTTCCTCTCTCCCCCTGCAAAGCTGCACCCAGCTCTGCAGCATCCTTTCTCCGCAGCGGGGTTTGGGGGGGCCAGGGCAGGGGGTTCCCCCCCCCCAAGCCCCCCCAGAGCGGGTGGAGGGTGCGGGGGGCTGCGGGGGGAGCTGGGCAGGGCTGGAGGCTCTTTCCCCGCGGGTCGCTCCTTGTTTTAAAAGGCAGCATTTCTGCGGACAACACCCGGAGCATCTCTGCGGGAGCGGGGCTGGGGGCGAGGGCTGCAGCCGCCTTGTTTGCGGCGCACGGAGTCAGCAGCTGGGATTTTTTTTTTTTTTTTTGGCTGAATAATCCTTTACGGGGAGGGGGTGTGCGGGAAAAAACGGGGGGGGGGGGGGGGTGGTTGGTGGGGGGGGGCTGGGGGAGGAGGGAGGGAAAGTGAATCAACATCACCGAAGGAGGACAGCGAGCAAGATTAGGGCTGGCTAATGATAAATGAGAAGGCGCCGCTGACAGCTCCGCGCTCCGCGCAGCGCCCGCCCGGCTGCTCCGCGCTCCCTCCGCACCCTCCGGCCGCCCGCTCCGCTCTCGCCGCCGGCCTGGCTCCAGCCCCCCCTTCCCTTTTCTTTTCTATATATATATATTTTTTTTTTATTTATATATATAATTTTCACCCCCCTCCGCGTAGCGCGGGCGGGGCGCACATCCCACCCCCTGCCTCCCCGAGCATCCTCCGCGGGATTACGCGCCCGGCCGCGCTCCGCACCGGCTGCAGGACGGAGGGACCACGGCGGGGCTGCCGCAGGGGGTATTTCCTTCGCTCCTCTTCTTGGGTGGGGGGGGCGGGTTTGGGTTGGGGTCGGGCCCGGAAAGGGGGGGTTGGATAGACAGGACACCCCTCGGCACCCCACGGGGGAGGGGGGATGCAGTGGGGGCTGCGCTCCCAGCGCCCCCCCCGCGCCCTTTCTTCCCCCCTGGAGGGCTGGGGAGGCGGTGGGGGATGAAGGATGAAGCCAGGGCGGTTTATCCGTGGGCTCTGCCCGCCCCCCCCTTCATCGTACCCGGGTGACCTTTCAAATCAAAGCCCGGCTCGTACCTACCAAGGTGCATTGGGCAGCCAGGGCTGGGGGGTGCTGGGGACGGGGGGGGGTGATGCACCCGGGCTCTCCCCCTCCCTCTGCCTTTCCCCCTCCCTCCCTCCTCCCTCCTCCCTCCCTCGCTGCTCCCTCCCTCTCCTCTCTCTGCTGCATTTTGCATGAGCTATCTAGGTCATTAGCATTTTAGCGTATGCAAGACTTGACAAAGCTGATGAGAAGCCAGATGGGCCCCTCTCCTCTTTTTTTTGCACCACTTGGGATCTGAGCGAAAGGATTGACTGCAGCAGGCGAACGGGGGAAGGTTTATTGCGCTCCTCCAGACCCCCCCCCCCCCCCGCTTATAGCAGCGCGGCGGGGCTCGGGGCAGGCGGCAGAGAGCGGGCAGCGCTGGGCAGAGACGGAGGGCAGGTAACGGGGCCCCCCCGCCGCCCCCCCACCCCACAGCTCGGAGCTTCTTTGATTTGATACAAGGGTGGGTTTTTTCCGACGGCGGGGCTGGGGGGGGTGTTAGGTTGGGTTTTGTCCCCCCCCTCCCCCCCGCCCATGGGGAAGGGCGCGCCGAGCCTCCGCGGGGCGCGGAGAACAAAGGCTGGGCTCCGCGGGGTCCCTCTCCCCCCTCCCTTCCATCCCCCCTCCCTTTTTCTTCTTTTCTTTTCCCCCGTTTCCCCTTCTCCTTCTCTATATTTTCTTCCTTCCCGAGGAAAGGCCCCTCTCTCCGTGTTCACAGCGGACCTTGATTTAAATGTCCATACAATTAAGGCACGCGGTGAATGCCAAGAACGAGGCTGACCAGCATCGAGGCCGGAGGCGGCTCCGCGGCTCTCCGCACCCGCGGAACCCCCCGCACCCCCTGGCATCCCCCCCTCCATCCCCCGGGCTCGGCCGCGGGGCGCGCAGGCAGCGCTGCGCAGGTGGCACCGCAGCGCGGGGAGGGGGCGGACAGGGATGCGCGGCACGGGATGGGATGCGCTGGGATGCGCTGGGATGGGATGGGGACGCACGGCAGCATCAGGGGGGCTCTCCGGGATGAAGGAGAAGCGGGTCCTGGCGAGCACAGGAGCCCGGGGTGTGAAATGCGGAGCTGTCACTCGGGGGTGCCCCGCGGGTGGGCCCCGGGGGGACGGGGCTGCTGCCCCCGGGGCTGCTCCGCTGCCGCCGCTTTGTGCTTTGCCTTTTCTCTCGCCTTTTCTCCGCAGAGCGATGGGGTTTTTCCCTGCTAAAAGCAAGGGCAGGTCTTGGGGTCACCGGGGCTCACGCTGCTCCCCCGGCGGAGGGGGGTGAGGGGGGGGGGGGGATGCTGAGGCAAAGCCGCTTTTTTTCTTTATTTTTTTTAAGGCTTTATTATGATTTTTTTTTTTTCCGGTGGCTGTTTGTGTGTTTTTCCCCTCCGCCCTCCCTCTCCTTTTAATCCTTATAATTTAAATCAAAAGTGCCGGGTAGAAGAAGGGGGGAGCGCTGTGTCTGCAGGGCGAGGCCGGGCGTAAATCTCTCGGAGGGATAAACATGTCATTTGTTCCCTTTGTATGGTAATGCTGTCCCCCCCCCCCCAGCTGCCCCCCCACCCCCCAGCAGCTGCCCCAGCCATACATCCTCCCTACAAAAGATCCCAATTACCCATCGGCTGCCTCATTATACTCCTTACACAGCCCCGGCGAGAGGCGTGTGTGTGCGAGGAGCCGAGGGGAGGGGGGGGAGGATGAAGGAGGGGGGGCGAGAAACAGCACCTGAATTATTCAGAAAATAAAATAAAATTCAAAAATCTGGAGGCGGCGGGAGGGAGGGATGCTGCGACCCCGCAGGGATGCTGCGACCTCGCGGCCTAACACGGAGCAGGTGCCCCCCAGAGCCTTCTGCAGCACAGGGGCTGCTCCCCCCTCCTCCCCCCGACACGCCATTGGTTTCTTTTTCCCCTTCTTTTTCACGCTTTTATTTTTATTTCGGGTTTTTTTTTTCCTCCCTCCACCCTTGTAGCCATCCCCACCGCTCTGCCCTGCTCCCCGCTGGGGCCCTTCACCTCCTTTCCCTTCTCCCATCCCTCTCCTCCCCTCCCTTCTCTTTGCAGCTGGAGGCCGCCCCGCATCCCTTCATCCCGGCCCATCCCAGTGCTCCCAGCAGGTGCCTGGCACTGGGCGAGGACAGGCCTTACTGCAGGGGACAGTCCCCCACCCCTCAGGGCATCTGCAGAGCTGTCCCAAATTCGGGGGGCCCTCGGTGACAGCGCGGGCGGTCCCATCTCTCTTTGCAGCTCCGTGCACAGAGCCTCACCTCTGGAATGGTGCCCTTGGGAACGCTGACAGCAGCCTGGGCTCCCTGGGACGCCTCTTTGCAGCCGCCGAGGGGTTCTGCAGGTATTTGGGGCCATCCCTCCCCCTGGGCTCGCATCCCGGCCGGTGCGGATGCCGCAAGGAGCCCGTCGGGTCGTGCCAATAAAGCTCTTTCCTTGCGGGTTCCTGCATCCTCTCCTTTGTTCCTGGAGGTTTCTCGCCCATCTCTTTATGGTGGCGGAGGCAGGACCCCCCTGAAGGACCCGCGCTCAGCACCAGGTGGGGGATGAATGTTAAAATCCACCCCAAAATAAAAACCTCAGCCTTGCAATTCGGCAGCCCATGGTCGGTCGCCTGCTCAACCCTGGGTGGGCACTGCTGCATCCTGGACCTCCAGGAGGGTCTGAACTGCCAGAGGGTTCCTCTGTAGTGAATAAAAAGGGGGGAAAGAAAGAGATTTGGGGTGCATTCTCTCTGGGATTGCCCCCATCCCGGCAGGCAGATCCCTGCCATGCCGCACGACATGCAGAACATCCCTCTGCGGCACCGCCGGCCCCACAGCGCCCGGCCCTCACAAACAGGATGGATTTTCTTTTAAAGCTGCAGGAAGGGAGAGGAAAACAAGACCTAAATAACCCCAAATAAATACACAGCCTGTTTTCTGTCTTGTGAAATGGCCGGGATGAAGAGACGCCATCACTGTGCATCCATCCGAAGGCCTGGTACCCCCGGCGGGGCCCGGCTACCTCCCTCGGGCTCAACCCAGAGGGATGGAGAGGAGGGGGCAGGAGGCTCTTAATAATACTAATCCCAAGAAATATTGCTGTGCCCTGAATAAATCAGGTCGGGGGTTCCTGCAAGACCTTTGCCCCCTTGAGATGAGCTGCAGTGCAGCCCCTCCTCTTCAGGGTGGACACTTTGGGAAGGGAATTGGCACGGGGGGGGGGGGGGGTTGGGGGGGTGGACAGATGCGTTTGATTTTTTTCGCTGAGGGATGGAGGAGGAGGTGGCACGGTTTTATTCCAAGCACGTCAGCTCCCCCCTCCCTCCCTCCACCCGCAGTCCGATGTAAACATAACGGTAAGGACCTGCCAGGCTCCATCCCCACTTGGATTATGGGGGGGAATTAAGCAGCTTTGATTAACACAGCAATGCCCCCGAATAACCTTCAGGCGTCTGGCCCTCAAGGTCGTGCACTAGAAGGGGCTGGGGACAGAGACCCCAGAGCACCCATCCCATGGGCAGGGGGAAGGGGTGGATGGAGAGGATTCGTGGGGAGCAAAGATCCTTCCATCTGCAGTTTTATGCTGGTTTTTTTCTCCCTGCCCACGCCCACCCCTGACCGATTCGCTCGCCACTGCAGCGCTGGTTGGGCTGGAGATGCTCGGGCTCCAGCGGGGAGGTGGAATGGAAGATGTGGGAAATTCCTCTGTTTCCCTCATTTCCCAGATCTCTGTCGAGTGCCAGCCCCACTGTTCACCCAGTCCCAAGCAGGATGATGCTCTCCACGTAGAAAGATTTTTTGCTTCATATCCCTGCAGCATCCAGCTCCTTTTTTCTGTTTATTTTTATGCCGTGTACCTCCATGAACCAAAAGCCAACACATCTCCTAGCAGCAGCAGTCAAAGTGGGCGTTTTATTGGGAAATCTAATCAGGTTTCAAGGGGAAAATCCTTTCCTAATGTCTCAGCTAAGCAACAAGCTCAATTAAATTGGTTAGACTATAAAAAGGGCCGAGAGTCCCATCTCCTTTTTCCTCCCTGCTCTTCCTGGGCAGCGCTGTCATCTCCGCGCTCCACTCCACCGTCTTTAAAGCCCAAACAAGCCTCAATGACACAGGACTCACATGTCATTCCCCGACATCCCCCCCCCCCCCCCGCCCCGCCTCCCCCCAGCAACAGAGTCACAAATCATCTCAAACACTCTAAATTTAGCCCGGCAGCGCGACCACGAGCAGGGAATTCAGTGACATCACTACTGGAAATTAAGGGGTCAAACAGGGAGGCTGAGCGTGGCACCCTGAGGAGCGGGGACAGCGCTTCACTGATCCTTCCACACAACGAGGCCACCCTGTCTTGAGACATCTCAAAGCATCCCCTCAACATACATTTCTCCCAGATGCCCAGAGTGGAGCAGGCATTAGATTAATTCCCATCAGGAGCTGTGCTGGAAGGCCCCGATGGATCAGCGCTGCGGAGATGCGCAGTGCGACCGCGAGAACCCCGAGGAGCAGAGCCAGTGAGCTTTTCTCCCCCAGAGTGTGGGAGAAAGGGGGACCCACATCTCACCCTGGAGCTGGAAGGTGGGTCCAGCACTCCCTGCGTGGCTGGGAATGCCAGGCCAATGTTCCCATGGCATTTGCAGAGCTGTGTGCGCTCACGGTCCCCGCTGGTGCTGTGGTTATGGGGCAGGGGTGATGCTGTGGTATCCCAGTGCCTGGAGTGATTCCTGCCTGCTTTGCTCTGCAGAGCCAAAGAAATGTCTGCACATGGGGAAAAGGGAGCCAGGGCTGAGTCCTGAGGTGGGAATGGGGCTGATCTCATGCACAAGGTCCCATATTCCAGAGGATGAAGAAAGAACAGATTCCGATGGCTGGGCTGCAGTTGGAGGGGCAAATCCTGAACTCCTCAACGAGATTGGATGGATTCATAAACTCACACAATCACAGGATGGTTTGGGCTGGAAAAGACCTGGAAGAGCATCTCATTCCAACCCCCTGCCATGGGCAGGGACAATTTCCACTATCCCAGATTGCTCCAAGCCATGTCCAGCCTGGCCTTAGACAATTCCAGGGATCCAGGGGCAGCCACAGCTTCTCTGGAAATTCTATTCTAGGGCCTCACCACCCTCACAGGGAACAATTCCCTCCCAATATCCCATTTATCACTGCCCTCTGGCAGTGGGAAGCCATTCCCTGTGTTCTGCCTTCCATCCCTTGTCCCAAGTCCCTCTCTTGGAGCCCTTTAGCCACTGGAAGGGATCCTAAGACTTTCCAGTGCTTTCATTTCTCCAGACTGAACAATAAATTACTGCTTGAGGGGCCATAGCCAGAGAAGCTGATATTATACTTTTAGGGACCCGTTAGTCACAGCACCTACATCCTTTAGTGGTCAGCAACCCTTCACTTCTGCTGTGGTTTTTTGGCAGCACAAAAAAGCTGGAAAATGCTGCCTCTGCCTTTTGAATGTCATGTTCCCCTTGCCCCAGTGGTGAGCACTGAAAAATAAACCAACAAGCCAATGTCTCCTGCAGCATAAATTCCTCCTAGAGGCACAAAATGTGATGTGGTGGGGAAGAGGGAAGAGGTTAGGGGCTAAAATCTGCTAGAAATCCCTTAAACCACAGCAGCGCACGAGGATTTCTCTGCCGTTGATGCACACGGAGGCAATTCTGCGAGCATTCACTTATTTTTATGGAGATTTTGCCTTTTCAGACCAAGTGTTTCCGTGTGGCACCAGCTGTAGGGATGAGCTAATGCAAAGCTCAGTCATTTCCCTGCTCACCCAGGCCTTCCTCCGCAGCCACAGAAGCTCTCATCCAGCGAGAGACAAAAGTGATGCGTGTGCATGTGTAATTTCCAATGTCAACGTGTTCAGCCAGGAGTTGGAATCATAGAAGTTATTTCATTTATTACAATCATACATAAAGCCTCTTAGAGCTGCAGACTTGGAATAGGCAATTATGCCCATAGGTTAATAACACGCAGCGCTTTGACTGACAACTGGAATTAGATTTAAACACGGCAGAGTGGCAGCTAAAGGCACTTTATTAAAGCTGTGGCTGGGGATTTGTTCAAAATACCAGTTGCATACCTTTTCTGGTAAAATATTTATAGGTAGCGCCATATTGTGGCCCATTATATTGCATTTTCTTCTCCTTTCCCTCACCACTCTGCTGCACAAGGAATTTCTCTGGTCAGATTTTCCTGGGAGGGAGGGAAATGCCTGGGGTTGGTTCTCATGGAGTGATGTGATGGGATGTGATTCACAGTGGGAAAGGGCCCTACAGCAGGGATTAACTCTAGACCTAGGAGGGACCTGGATTTACCTCTCCATCCTCTCTCCTTATCACTCCCCAGTGCAGCATCCTCTTAACGCTGCCCTCATTAGCCCAGAGTTAATGATCCAAACAGCCCAGACAAAACCGGGGTCAGTGACTGATAAAGTCAATAAAATAAATATTGTTTGATTCTGTTGATACTGGGAGTTTTTCCTGCTCCCAGGGGAGATTCTCCTTGTGAGATTAGTTTAGTGTGGGATGGATTACCTGCAACCAGGATGGAGTCCCTGCTCCTGGGGGACTCCTTGAGATCTCCTTGAGATCCAAGTCGGAGAAATGTGTGACAGGAATGACAGGAGAAAACACTTGATCCTGCCTTAGGACAAGGGTCTGGGTTAGAGCCCAGTATTTCCCATCATTCTTGGAAAAAAACCACTTAATTGCTTTAAAATAATAGGTAAAGACCAGCTGGGGCTGGGCCAAGTGTGATCCAAAGGTCTTGTTCCACCCTAACATCAGTCCATCAGTCCAGCTAACCTAAAAATAACAATTAAAATCCCAAAGGCTCTTTGTGTGCCACTTCCTTCACTGGCAGCCAATGGAAAAGAGAGGTGACACCTGAAATGCCCTTAAAAATAACTCCCAGTTCCCATCTCTTTCTTTCTTGCCTCATTTGTGTGGTGTGAAAAATCTCTGTATCATAAGAGCTGCCTTGCAACCATCCGTGAGCCAGGGGTTAAAATTCAGGAGCACTGTATGGGATTCAAGGATTTCACTTTAAAATTAGCAAGGCCAAAATCAGCAGAGAAGAAAGAGCAATTCAGTGTCTGGAGAGGGAAAATTGACAGATTTTAGCCCACTGAAGGATGGTATGAGTAGATCTCCAAGCTGGTGGCCAAAGCCAGCAAGGTACAAGGAGAATTCTGCATGGATTTAACAGAGGGAAAACTTCCCAGCCAGCACCTCACTGGCAAACCAAAGAGGTTTGTACACTCCAGACCCCCAGATTCCCATTCTTCTGCAACAAAACCTAAGTGCTCAAAATCAGAGTTTAATCCAAAATACTTTCTTTAGTTTCAGGGAAGGGGAAGCTGGAGGTGCACTCAGGTGAAAAAGGAGCTTGAATCCACCATTCCATCATCATTCCATCATTATTCCATCATCATTCCCTGCCTGGCTCCAACATATTCCAGACCAGGAGCCATCTTCTGGCTGAAGATGTCCCAGCTCCTTGCAGGGGGCTGGACTAGGTGACCTTTAAAGGTCCCTTCCACCCCAAACCGTTCTGTGATTCTATTAACCATGGGGTCCCCAGTGGTATCTGGTCCTCAGCATAAGGAATTGGCTCCAGCGAAGCTCTAACTCCAGATTTTGATCCTACAGACCTCTCCTGCCAACCTGGGGGCCCAACCCCAAATTTCAAACCCCTTATTACCCAGCAATTAAAATAAAACAAAGTCTGAGAGCACCAGCTATAAAAAGATCATCCCGGTGCTGCTCATGCATTAAATAAGAAGGCTCAGATCCTTCCTGCGATGCCATGGCAGGGGAGCAGCTCCCTGGGCTGGGATTACCTGCTCCTGGTGCCTTGACCTTTCCCCAGAGAGCAGCCTGTGGAGCAGGGTCAGCAGTGGCCATGGCACAGGTGGCACCAACCCCACACACAAACCCAGCAGCTTTTTCCATCAGATTTCCTCAGTGGCAGCTTTGGAGGAGAAAGTGCCAGGAGGTGAAATAACCAGAGGCATGTGAGGGGCACAGACTCAATCTCAGGGCAACCCCTTTTGTTAAAATGCCCAGGGGAGAAGAAGCCTCCTTTTTTCAATTTATTTTTTTAATTCCTGAAAGATTTATAACCCTTTTTGTTAGGTTCTCCCTCCTATCACTGATAAAACTCATCCTGGCACGACTCGAGCCCAGGATCAGCTTTTAAAGCATGGCAGAGAAAACCTCTGTGATGTAAAGCAAGCATCCAGTCCTTGGCTGCAGCCCAGCCCAAATTCAGGGAGTATCCCAATGTTTCTAGACATGGAAAGGGGGTTCATGTGTGAAACCCACAAGGGATCAGCTCAAATGAGCCCAGCCAACCTTTGCCCACTCACATCAGTCCCTGCTGCATTGGGTGTAAGGGATTTGTCACCCTCTCAAAGAGATCCTTGTCACCAGCTTGTTTAATTTTACCATTTTATGAAGGTATAAATATCTGTAGGAATACATATATATATATATATTGAAATCCATATATATATATATATATATATGGAATATCTCCATATATCTGTTTATCTATATATCTATATATCTCTATATCTATATATCCATATATATATATATATGGAATATATCCACACATATATATATTGTTTTCCCTAAGCCCCTGCCCCCAAAGGCAAAACTCAGTTCTTAAGAACCTCAGTGTCCAAAAGCTTTGAGGGATGAGCTGAGTTTACTGAAGCAGCTAAAAAAAAAACAGAAGGCAAACCCAAAGTACATTAGAAAGAGAACTAAAAATACAATCAAGAAATTGGAAGCAATTTTGTGATCCGGGGGTTTCTTGCTGGGTTTTCTGGGAGTTTGGGGTTGGAGATAATGGCAGTGGGAGTGGAGGGCAGCATGGTTTTATTTCAGGATCAGTATCAGGGTGGAGCAAATGGTGTATTTATCTGCAAGGCTGAGAAGATCTAATTGTGCCCTGTTTTGCACTAATGCAGCTCTGTGGCACCACCAGACAGTCCCAGAGTACCCAAAATGTGCTTCTTTTCTATTTCACCCCTGTTTTTTGTTGTACATCCTGTCCATGCTGGTCTCACCCCAGTAGTTTTATGGGTTATTTCGAGGATGACCAGCTCTCTGCTCCATCCTTCCTTTATACCTCAGGGTAAAAAAGGGACCAACATCATCCTGTAGGAGTTCCCACTTGGAAATAAGCTTTTTATTGATGATTTAAAATGGGGGGAGACTTCAAGGACATACCCAGAGATATCCAGGAGCAATAATTGCACAAGGAGATGAGGTTCCCAGGGAGACCCAGCCCAGCCCCATGGACATGAAACCACAATTGTCATCTGTGATGAACAACAGAGAGGGGAACGTACAGGAAACAGCAATTAAACCATTAAAGTCTTGGGCAGCTTCCCAGTGACCAGCAGTCTTTAGATATATAAATATCTCACATGGCATAAAAGGAGCTGTTCTCTATACCCATTATGTCCCCAGTGACCTTCAAGAGGGACAAGGGGGTTGGGATTGTCACTTTGAGCTGGCATCTTCTGCTCCATCTGAGCAGTGACATCCCTTGGGACAGGGATCTCCTCCTTCCCTATGAAATCCCAGCCTAAAGTTGAAATCCGGTGGAGATCCCAGTTTAAATTATCCTAATTACTGTCCAGATCTGCCTCCTATAAATCCCTGGCTGTGCTGTAGAGAAATAACTGAGCTGGAAGGTGGCAAATGTGCTGCTATTGCCACATTTCAGTGTTAAAATAGAGGCTTCCATATTTAATGTGAATGTTTTGTGCTCATGTTTTGTATCACACCCCAAACATCCTGAGGGATCAGCCCCAGACAGGAGGGAGTTTCTGGGCTCCAAATCCTTGTGGCTCCAGTTTACTTTAATAGTCAAGCTGAGCAAAATGCAAAATATCTCAATGAAAATTTTGGTCAGTAATTAACAAATGGTTGTCCTTTAATTACCCAAAGGAACAGCCCTGAGACTGAGAATGGAACCAAGATAACCCAGGGAAGATCCATGATCATAAAAGACAGCCACAACCTGAGTTTTCATCAGTCAGAAATCATTCTTGGCAGGTGCTGCTTGTTGGGAGAAGAGTTTTGGGGACAGATATCCAGACTGATTGCTCCATTCAGTCTGGATGGGTTTTGTTAACACCACCACCAGCAGATTTACTGATGTTTACATTGAAATAATCACCCTGGGTTTCCAAAGCCATTCCTGCTTCCATAGGCCTGGATCTGTGGCCCTCGGATGAGCAGTGCCTCACACACCTCTTGATATTCCCCCTGGGGAGGCTCAGACGTGCTGCTCTGGTGGTCCCCAAGCAGGAGGAAATGCTCCCCTGCACCCCCATCTTCCCAAAACCTGCACAACATCCCCCAAGCTGGCCAGAAACCCCCATTGCTGCTGCCAGGTGTGGTGGATGAACCCCAGGAAGGGCTGCAGAGTGGTCATTCCTGCAGGCTGAGCTTGAAGGGGATGGAGAAGGGGAGACGTTGGTGTTGAAGATTGAAACGCAAGTTGTTTTCAATTACCATCAGTATGGCAGATTACCTTTGTGAAGTGGGCAGTTTGCCTTATCTCTCTCTTTGAGTGACCACATTCACACCTCCCTGGAGGGGACATCTGCTGATAACAACTATTGAATGTCACTGCATGACTGATAAGAACTACAGCATCCCATTGGGAGATGCTCCGCCCAGAGGGAGGAGCCAAGCATTCCTACCCAGATATAATCCAGAGGTTTTTGAGACACCTGCACGGCTTTCTCCGCGGGATTCCCCAGAGGAACAGCAGCTGCCTCTTCTTCCACTGGATCTTCAGAGGAAGAATACATCCTTCTCTCCAGATCCCCCTTGCTCCAACAGAACCACACCTGATACTTCAGGAGGACTGCAGCCACATTTCCAATTGGACTACCACCAACACCCTGACCCACATAGTGTCAGGTTGGGTTCTGACTCTGTCAGTGTTGTTCTAGTGTACTGCATTGTTTATCTTTTTTTTTTTTTTTCATTTTCCCTATCAAAGAACTTTTATTTCCTGCTCCCATATTTTTGCTTGAGAGCCCCTTAATTTAAAATTTATAGCAATTCGGAGGGGTGGGGAGGGTTTACATTCTCAATTTCAGGGAGGCCCCTGCCTTCCTTAGCAGACTCCTGTCTTTCCAAACCAAGACAGTTGGGAGTCCTGCAGAACTCCTCCTTTCCCACCAGGCGTGGAGGCTTCCCCTGCAATTCCTGCTGGAGTGACGCTGCAGCAGAGCGCGTCTGCAGGATGATGAAATGCAGAGGGGCCGTAATGAGATTTCAAATAAAGCCAGCTTTTCCCCTGGCATGTCTGGTCTGGATAAATCCAAACTGTTGGCAAGGCAAAACCTCCAGGAAGGAGAAGCGCCCTTGACCTGACGAGGCTCTTCCCATTCCCACCCCTCCCTGGGGATGGGGATGGCAAATGTGGCATCGCAAATGTTATGAGTAGAAAAGCTGCCCATTTTTAAAAAAAGTTGCAGAGTTCACAGGTTGGACCAGTTGCTGCCAGGGTGGAGTTCTAACTGTTTGTTGTTGTAATCACCTGTTGTTTTCGTAAACTACCTGTTGTTATGGTTAAGAATTCTGCCTTTTGTCGAGTGACACCCTGCTGCTTCCTGGAGGATGGCACCCAGATGGTGAAGAGGAGGGGACATTGGGGTTGGCATGCAAATGACATCGGAGCCAACATGCAAAGGAAGAAGCCCCTCACCAAACCTAGAAAAAACCCCTAAAAACAATGAGCCAAGACAGAATAAAGAGATCTAAGTTATGTCTGGGCTGAGGAGCAGAATGCAGTATCCGCCAAGACCCTTTTTACCCCTCACTTTAACCTAAAAAGATATCAGCTAGAAAGACGACCTCGAATGTCAAACCAAAAATGGGGAAACTCCTGATGCTCTCATGAGGATGGAACCCCCAGCTCTGCCTGCAGACCAGCAGACACAGCTGCACTTTTCCTCCTGCTCCGAGTCACTCCTGGAAGCAGCGGCACCGTGAGCATGACCCATCAGTTCTTCCCATTTTATTAATGGTTTTTAATAAAAGTATTAAAAAGGAGAAAGATCTCCTGCCCTGTTTATTTCAGCAAAGAGCTCAACCCAATGGAGGAGCAGCAGGAATGGCACGGGAGAGGCGAAACCCAACATGGCACCAGTAGGGGATGCGTTGTGGGTGCTTATTGGAATTATTACCAATATAACCAGATGGGACGTGCCTGGGCTTGTCTGGCCCTTGCTGCTTGACCAAAAGGCAGCAGCTGTGGTGGTTTCACCTCAGAGACACCTTTGGTTAGCTGGATGCTGCAGCTGGGTGCATGGAGAGAAGTCCAGGCTTGCAGGAGCTCAGGCTTACCTTGGCGGATGTTGCAGATTGCAAGGTAAGATGTATTCTATTGCCATCTGTATGGCAGTTGTCTTTTGTCAAGTGGGCAGTTTGCCTTATCTCTCTCTCTGAGTGCTCACAATCACTCCTCCTTTGGGAGGGGACATCTGCTGATAACAGCTATTGAATGTCACTGCATGACTGATAAGAACTACAGCATCCCATTGGGAGATGCTCCACCCAGAGAGAGGAGCCAACCATTCCTACCTGGGTATAATCTGAAGATCCTGGAATAACTGCATGGCTTCTCCACTGGATTTCCCAGAGGAACAGCAGCTGCCCCTTCCTTACACTGGATTTTCAGAGGAAGATGCACCCTTCTCTACAGTATCCCTGCTCCAGCAGAACCACACCTGACAGTCCAGGAGGGCTGCAGCCACAATTCCAATTGGACTGCTACCAACACCCTGACCAAGAGTGTCAGGTTGTGTTCTGACTCTGTCAGTGTTGTTCTAGTGTACTGCATTGATATTTTTATCCTTTTATTTTCTTCCTTATTAAAGAACTGTTATTTAGTGATCCCACCTTTTTTTTTTTTTTTTTTTTTTTTTTTGTTTTTTTTTTTGTTTTTTTTTTTTTTGTCTGAGAGCCCCTTAATTTAAAATTTATAGCAATTTGGAGCGGTGGGGAGGGTTTACATTCTCCATTTCAGGGGAGGCTCCGGCCTTCCTTAGCAGACTCCTGTCTTTCCAAACCAAGACAGCAGAGAAGCTTTAAGACAAGGTGAAGGAAAGGAGTCAGTTCTGGTGGAGGGTTTTGATCCAGAGTTTTATTCTGGCCCACAGACCCCTGAAACCAACAACAGCTCCAACAGAACTCCCAACTGCATGGCATGCTTGCCCTTTTAATGTGGGGGAGAAGGGGGAGTGGGGGGAACCAGGGACCACCAACCAGGTACAGGGCAGGCAGGTCTCAGGTGAAAGGGACACCTGGATGGGCCAATGGCCCCCAGGGACGGAGAGCATCTTTTGAATCTGCCCAATCACTCCTCTGGAATTTCTGGGTTGATAAAAATGCCCAGCAGGAGTCAGGGTGGAGGAAAGGAAAGGTGGTTGATACCTGGGGAAGGACCAGGATAACTGAGGCAAGCCATGACATCACAACAGGCGCTGCTCCCTCTCAGGGCTTCTGTTGGTCACAGTGACCGCGAGATGGGTTAGAAAGTCTCTTTTCCCGGCCCAGCAGTTGAAGAAGGAGTCAGAACTCTTCAGTTCTCGTTCTCAAGGTTGCTTTTTTTTTCTTATCTATAAAATTCTTTCTCTGGCCTGCCGAGCTCTGTTCAGCAGGTCAGACAGAGGCACACTGACGCCCTCAGGGCAGTGTTATCTTTTTATACTAAAAACTATGTGTACATTATTTACAATAACTTCCCAATACCCATCACCTATGTTAGACAGTGAGCTTCTACTCTAAACCAATCCAAAAGTGTCACCATTACAGCAGAAGATGGAGGCCAAGAAGAAGAAGGAGAAAGGCTGGACATGCCCAGATTCCTCCATCTTGCCCCCTGAACCTCCATTCTAAAAACCCCAAAAAATGTATTTTTCACCCCATGATAAAATAACTAATATTCTACTTAAGACTTTCTTGGCTTGCAGATCCTCATATAAGGTTGGTAATTTTTTTCATGGGCCACAATCAAAATCACAGGTGCCTCGGGCTCTGTGCCAGGGTCTCTGAGCCCCCTGACAGGGGTTCGGTCAATCCAGGACAGCCAGAGGGATGTCCTGAATTCTGACAGCTCCCCATCCCGCAGGAACCCCAGGATCTGATTTTGGCCATCCCTGAAGGAGCAGCACATCCCTCGACATTCCAACATTCCAGAGCAGCAGTCGCTAGAGGGGGGCTCAGCACCAGGAGAGGGACTCAGAAAATCCCTGCAGCCTTTGGGGAGGAGGAGCGACTCGAAACTCTGCATGGAAGAAGGAGGGAGGCTTGGGGAAGGATGGATGCGAGAGATGTGCGAAGGAAACCACACCAAAAATGCTTGTGTGGCTTCCCAAAATGCTGGCTCCAAGCAATCCGTCCTCTTGTTAAATACTCCTGAAAATCTTTGTGGAAAGCAATGACCTTCCAACAGCCCCGAGGGGCTGCGGGGCTGGAAGGAGGCAGTGCAGGGGAAAAAACTCCAAAATATTTTCCAATTGGAGAAACACAGCTACAATTTGCTAGTTTTAAAGAAAAGCTGCCATAAATATCCGTGACTTCATCCCTGTAGCCAAAGCTTTTTACTTTTTGTGGGAAAACAAGCCTTGGGAATGAAGAGCTGCCAGGTGAGCCACATGTTTAGGATGCTAAAGCTGCACTGATGTTCACAGAATCACATAACAATAAGGTTGGAAGAGACCTCTAAGATCATCAAGTCCAACCTATGCCCTAACACCTCAACTAGAGCATAGCACCAAGTGCCATGTCCAATCTTTTTTTAAACACATCCAGAGATGGTGATTCTACCACCTCCCTGGGACGAGCATTCCAGTACTTTATTATTCTTTCGGTGAAAATTTTTTTCCTAAAAAAATGGATGGACATATCCAACACCTCGGTCACTCCTGAGATCTCTCTGTCCCTGCAGGGTTTTTGGGGAGCCAGGCAAGGTCCGGCTCCCACCTTGTCCCTGCCTGACATTTCCAATCATTTCCTATGGCTTAAAAGGAAAATGGGAACAAACTTTTTATTAGGGTTTGCTGCTTTAGGACAAGGGGTGATAGTTTTAAAGTAAAAACCAGGCAATCTAGACCAGATATAAGGAAGAATTTTTTTATTTTAAGGGTGGTGAGGCACTGATAGAAGTTTCCCAGAAAGGCAGTAGATCCCCATCCCTATAAACATTTCAAGGCCAGGTCAGATGGGACTTTGAGCAACCTGATCTACTTGAAGATGTCCCTGTGCACTGCAGGAGATTGGACTAGATGAGCTTTAAAGGCTCCTTCCAACCCAAACCATTCCATGGCTCTGTGATCACACACCTGGGGGCCAGGGCTGGACCTACAAATGTCCCATTTTGGTCATGCTGGTGGAAATCCTCCTAATGCCTCCCTGTGAACCAAAGCAGAGATTCTTCCTGGGTAGGCAAGGAAGTACCTTGTGTCCATCCCTGTGTCCATCTCCCAGCTCTTTGTTCCTGCAAAGCTGAGGTTGCTGTTGGCTGGGAGGGGAAGGGTGGGGTTTTCCCAGGTGGAATCATTGCTGCAGGACAAAATGGTACCCACACCATGGTGTCCTGGTGCTGGTGGTGCTGCATGGATGGATGGAGGCTGCTTAGCAGCCCCTCAACACTGGACAGGGAGAGTAGGAGAATGGAAGGGCCACTGCTGCTGCTGTCTGTGGGGCCACATTTGGAATTCCCCCAGAGCATCTGAGACCTCGCTCCCAAGAAGTTGCTGACACTGATGATGGATGTCTCAGTTTGGAAAGACAGGTGTCTGCTAAGGAAGACAGGAGCCTCCCCTGAAATGGAGAATGTGAGCTCTCCCCACCCCTCTGAATTGCTATAAATTTTAAATTAAGGGGCCCTCAGGCAAAAACATGGGAGCAGGAAATAACAGTTCTTTAGTAGGGAAGAAAATAAAAAGAAAAATAAAAAATGCAGTAAATTAAAACAACACTGACAGAGTCAGAACCCAACCTGACACCCTGTGGGGTGTTGGCAGCAGTCCCATTGGAAATGTGTCTGCAGCCCTCCTGGAGTGTCAGGTGTGGTTCTGTTGGAGCAGGGATCCTGTAGAAAGGTGCAGTTTTCCTCTGAAATCCAGTGGAAGAAGAGGCAGCTGCTGTTCCTCTGGGAAATCCAGTGGAGAAGTCGTGCAGTTATTCCAGAATCTCCAGATTATATCTGGGTAGGAATGCTTGGCTCCTCCCTCTGGGCTCACATCTCCCAGTGGGATGCTGTAGTTCTTATCAGGCATGCAGTGACATTCAATAGCTGTTATCAGCAGATGTCCCCTCCCAAGGGAGAAGTGATTGTGGTCACTCAGAGGGAGAGATAAGGCAAACTGCCCACTTGACAAAAGACAACTGCCATACAGATGGTGGTAGAATCCATTTTACCTTGCGATCTGGAACAATGGACTCGCAGAGTCATTAAGGTTGGAAAAGCCCTCCAAGATCATCAGGTCAAATTATTCCCCCAGCAATGCCCTATTCACCACTAAACCACATCCCCAAGGGCCACATCCACACCATTGGAACACTTCCAGGGATGATGTTCCCACCACAGCAGACCAAACCCAGCTGGTGCCAAATTCACCAGCTGTGGGACCCACATGTCATGAGGCGGCAATTCAAGGTCAGCCCCCAAAACAGGTCCTGGGACATCCCAGGGAAATGCAGCCCCTGGAGAAGAGTCATGGTTGGGAAGGACAGCTGGCAGCTCCAGTGCAGAGCAGCACCTGGATAAATGCGCTTATTTGGAGAGGGAATCTTCAAAAATCACTCCCAGTCTGTACAGCTTTGCTGGGCTAGATTACAGCTGTGCCAATAGAAACCTGAATTTCCTAAAGTTATCCCTAGAGAGCTCTGCTGCTGTAACCTGCAAGGACACAGGCAAGGAAAATTTTCCACACAGCCTGAACAGTTTAAAACAGGAATGTCTCCATGCTCAGCCATGGATGTTGCCTGCTCCTCCAAGGCCTCCCCAGCCTGGGTTTTTCCAGTTTTGCTTGAGCACTGAAAATCCTCCTCTTTTCCCCGCCCATGCAGAAGGTGTCTCTCTCTTTCCCAACACACAGGAGTTTGTACATGAGAATTACATTTCCAGGCTGGGAAGCAGGATCAGATCCGTGCACCTCTGCTGTACCCTATCCCCACTCTTGGAGACAGAATTCTGGGCTGGATGGACTCCAGCCTCCTGCAGGATATCCATTTTTGGGATATAAAGAATTCCTCAATGGATGAGGAGCAACTTCCCTAGGGGTACTCGCCTTTTTATGTCTATTTTAACACCATATCTACATTATTTTAACACCATATCTACATTATTCTGAGGCTGCAAAGGCTTTAAACCATGCAGTCCACTCAGAGTAAACATTTTAATTTTATGGGAATCCCTAGCATTTGTGTCTCTAATCCAGAATTAATATGAATTTATGCCCCTTCAGTCTGCAGATTTCTTAAAATATATTTAGCTTTACTCACAAACCTTTCCTCTTGTTTTTTTTTTCTATTATAATTTCTCTCTTGAAGAGCACAGGAATACCCTTCTCTCCTTCTCTTCCCTTCCCAGTGTTCTGCAGATTCCCTGACAATCATTTGATACCCTGCTCTCCTGACTGCTGTCATAAGACTTTTTCTGTCCCTCACCCTCCTGCCACCAAATTATTTTGGCAATTGGTGGCAATTTATTTCTGGGAGAATTATTTATTTTCATTAAAATACCCATGAAGACACAGATGTTTGGAGTACAACTGCAAAAACGGCACAATTTTAAGTAATTCAATATTATGCAATTAAATATCACACTACCTCTACCGCCTTGTGCCTCTCTTCAGGGATGGGGTTTGGGTGGGAATGATTTTAAGCTGCAGGATAACGTCCCTGTGCATTTCAACTGCTCTGTTAAACATTGATTCTTACGGGAAAATTTGTTTTCCTTTCCATCAAACCACAGGAATATTTTTGTTTTTCAGGACTGTTTAGTGGAACTCCTCCCTGCTAAAGTTTTCTGTCCTAGATTTGTATTTGGGGCATTTTTTATTTTCAAAATTTTTGTCTTTCTTTTGCTATTTCTATAATTCCATGTAGGGCTACTCTTCATTTGTATTTTTGTACTTTCAATCTCTCTGAATTCCTGCTTCCTCAACATCATCTCCATCAGACAGATTCTCATCCTTTGAACAGAAACACCATTTCCAGTTTACCTTTTTGAGTTTATCTTTATATCACCCACAAAACCACAAACACTGGGAAGGATTTCTCCCCCATGTAGGCTGAAACCTTCCCCTGTTTAATGGGATGTTTTTCTTGGCCAAGCTTCTACTGCAATTTCAAGTAAAAGTTAATATATACCACAGCATAAGAATTCAATTTCTATTCTTGGGCTGATTATATTCTGTATTTTCCAATACTTTTAAGGGATCTCCCACCAGCCTTTATCTGAGGTTTTCAGCTCCAAGTCCCTCTACAGCCTCACACGCCTTTAGCCCTCCAAACCTCCACATTATTTTTCCAGTGTCAAATTTCTTTTTGGGAAGGAAATTTCTGACACAGAGGCAGCATGTGGGTAGTGCCATTAATTCCTTCTCTCAGGAAGAATTTCTTGTCAGGAAGAATTTCTTTGCAAGAATTTCTCCATGGAAAGGGTGATCAGGCATTGGAAGGAACTGCCCAGGGAGGTTTGGAGTCCCCATCCTGGAGGTGCCCAAGGAAGGTCTGGATGTGGCACTCAGTGCTCTGGGCTGGTGACAAGGTGGGGATCAGTCACAGCCTGATGGTCTGGAAGGTCTTTTCCAACCTAAACCACTCTGGAATTCTGTAAAGAATAGCAGAGATGGTATTAAAACCACAAATCAAAAGAACCTCCTTGCTTCAAACTCCTCAGAACGAGCATCAAACCTTTTATTGGAGAAAATAACCAGAAACCCATCCCAGGGGGATGAATTGTGGGGTTCTCAGAGCTTAAATGAACTCAGGGGCTTCCCTCGATGCACAGGCATGGATCAAAATGTTGTTCATGGGCTGGAGAAGGATCTGTGACTAAAGACATGCCTGGAAGCTTCTGTGCTGAGAAAAGATTTGAAAGAGGTTTGGGCAGGGATGAATAAACCTCCCCAGTGCTTTCATTCAGCTGCTCATCCAGAGAGGAGTTCCCAACAAAAGCCCAGAGCTTGTTTAATGGTTTAACATTCCCCTGAATCCTTGGGAAGCATCTGACACACTGCTTCTGTACAAATAACCACAGCAGCACTGTACAGATGACTTATTTGGTTTCCCAGTGGGTGTGTAAGTAAATTAGCAAAAAATAAATGTCACGCGGCAATGACTTACTCTGTTTCTAAAGGCTCTGTTTTACCTCTGGATTTTTGTTTGTTCAACAAGTTCCTAATTAAATTCTGCTTTCTGGCGTTCGAGCTGATGTGATGACACAAGATAAAGTTGTTTAGAATTCAAATCTTCCTCGATTTCTCACTGTGGCAAAGGAAGAGATAAGAGCAGTCAGGCCCTGCCTTCCCCTGGCTGTGTGTGGCTGTAACTCCAGCCAAGCAGGAGTTATTCTCAGCGTTCCAAAATCCCTCCTGCTCTCATGGGTTTGTCGCTGCTTTGAGAGGATCACACACAAAAAATAATGTGTGGGCTCCCTCTTCTGCCTGAGAACATCAATGCCTGAAAGAGAATCGGGATGATGGAATGGTTTGGGTGGGAAGAGACATTAAATCTCATCTCAGCCCAACCCAGACTCTTTCCACTATTCCAGGTTGATCCAAGCCCTGTCAAACCTGGACTTGGACACTTCCAGGGATCCAGGGCAGCCACAGCTTCTCTGTACCAGGGCCTCCTCACCCTCATAGGGAACAATTCCTTCCCAAAATCCCATCCATCCCTGCCCTCTGGCAGTGGGAAGCCACAAAGGAGGGCCAGGATGAGTCCCTGAAGCACCAAGTTCCTGCAAAATACACCAGGCAGGGCACTGAGCATCTCTGAGAAGCTGGAACAACCTGTTCCCAGAGTCACACACCTCCCTGATAACCAAAAAAGCAGCACCACTGATTCCTGGGGTGGTTGGAGAGACAGCAATGAGGATCACTGCAGATCTGCAACCTTAAAACATGGAAAAGGTTGTTTGGAGTGGGAGTCATTTCCCTTTATCAAACTATAAATTAGACCCTCTAAGCCTCCCTGTCCTCCAGAGAGAGATCAGCACCAGCAAAAAGGTGATTTATCCCATGTATCCTTGATACTTATTCCAAAAAGCAGAATTGTCTTCCAGGTTTTTTTTCCTTCTCTTTCCCACTGCAGAGACAGGGGAGATGATTGATCTCATGGAACCATAGAATCTTTAAGGCTGAAAAATATCACCAATGAGGCCCAGCACCATGGGCACCCCTAAATCACATCCTCAAGTGCCACATCCACACGTTTTTGGGACTCTCCCAGGAAAGGTGACTCCACCACTGCCCTGGGCAGCCTGTTCCAGTGCTTTACAACCCTTTCTGTGGTTGGATTTGTAATTTTTCATGTATTTTTAGGAGCTCAAGTAAGACAGAAAGGTGCCCTCCTGTTCCTATCCAAACCTTCAGCAAGTTTCAGAGCATCTCTGTAGAAAACACAGAGTGAGAAGCAAACAATCTCATCTATCTAAAATACAGTTTAGAACGTGAAGATAAAATTACCTGAAGGCTGGGATTAAAACCAAAACTGACTCAAAGTGGAGATGAAGCACTGGCAGCTCTGGCTATGGAAAGAATTAAAGATTTAGGGGAAGAATCAGTGTGTAAATTCATCATTTCTATAGAACAGAGGGTTCAGAGATTTCAGTGGTCCCTCCTTGCTCTGAGATATATCATTAAATACAAATTCTGATTTGGGATAAATCTGGGCATGCCCTGGCCAGTCTCAAATGCACCACTCCAGTATTTCTGGTTCTGCTGTGAATCAGTGTTCTCCTTTTGCAGGGTGATTTGTTTAGCTAATTCATGTGAATATTCCACTTGTAGGTGCCTATTTTAACACAGGCACTGCCCCAAGGGATGTGCACAGCATCACCCATGAACTCAGATGAGTTTTGGGCTGGAAGAGTAAGGGATGGCCTTTTCCTACTCAGCAGAGGTGTCAAAAACTGGCCAAGAAAGGGATGTGCAAAACTGGAAATAAAAGACCTCCTGTGAAAATCAAGGGGGAAAGTTCTCACTAACTCTTGGTGAGCAACACAGCTTTTCCTCTTTTTTTTTTTTCATGCTGGTAATTCATGATTTGAGCACAGATTAGCAGTGACTTAGCACAGAGCACATTCAGTGAAAACTTTAATGCCACAGGAGATCCCTGGGATAATTGGAGGCAGTGAAGGTTGGCTGCATCTGGCAAAGCCCTGAGCACATCATTTCCACAGGAGTCCCTAAACACAACATCTGGATCAGCCCTTGGACTCAGCTCAGCTCCACATTTTGATGCTTTTATTTGAATTTTTGTTATTTTCGCCTCACAAGGGAGAGGAAGGAACAGAGAAGCTCAGAGTGCTGAGGTTCTGTGCTGAGGCTGAGCAAGGATTTCTGTGTGGCCTCAGGGCTGTGGATTTCTGAGCTAAAGATTCTGAAAACTCTCATTTTGCTGGATCTCCACCAGTGCCAATGGTTTGAGAAGGGAAAAGGGAGATGGAGGTGGAGAAGGGAATGGAAAAGTAGGAAAAGCCAAAGGGCAGCCTAGCACAGGAGGACATTTTCATTCCAGAGCCACTTTCTCCAGATGAAATTTGTTGATCCAATATTTGCTGAATGCTGAGAGTTATCTTGAAGCTGTGAAGCTGTTTGACAATGTAAGAAGGAAATTTGGATGTCTGACTGTGTCCAGAGAAGGGAACAGAGCTGAGGAAGGGGCTGGAGCACCAGGAGGGGCTGAGGGAGCTGGGAAAGGGGCTCAGCCTGGAGAAAAGGAGGCTCAGGGGGGACCTTGTGGCTCTGCACAACTCCCTGACAGGAGGGGACAGCCAGGGGGGTCAGGCTCTGCTCCCAGGGAACAGGGACAGGAGGAGAGGGAACGGCCTCAGGCTGTGCCAGGGGAGGTTTAAATTGGATATTGGGAACAATTTCTTCCTGGCTCAGCTGCCCAGGGCAGTGGTGGAGTCCCCATCCCTGAGGGGCTTTAAGACTATGTGGATGTGGCACTCGGGGACATGTGATGCTCAAAATCATGCGATTCTTTGGCATTTTGAAAACACAAAATATTTAGTAACACAAAAGTGATGCTCCCTTCTACCTCATTCAAGAGAGAATTTCGTTATTTTCACTCAGATGTTCCCACATTTTGGGAGATTTCTGCATTTTCTTAATTTTGCAGCCAGCCACAAGGGAGGGATCAGAGCACCAAGACCTCCCTCTCCAACAACGCTCCCCTGCTCCACGTTTCCAATCTGAAGCCATCACCCAGCTCCTAAATCCATCATGACCAGGGAAGCAGAGCCAGCATCAAGATCCAAATATCAGAGCTGGGCTTTACACTCCCAGTGAACCAAACTGGAATGCTCAGACCTCAACCTGAGCTGCCTCTCTTTGGACATTGAGATGGGGACGGGTGCCTTAGGGAATATGGAATATCACAGCTCTCCCACACAGAAACACCTCAGGAACTCGGATTTAGGAGCCAAACCATTGCTTTGCTCCATGGGAACATTTCCAGGGGAGTTTGTGACACCAGCTCTGAGCAGGGCTCTGCCAACTTTTGACATCTCTTAAAGCCACAGCTCAGTGAGTGATGTAACTACCTGGACATTTCCATTTTCATGTTTAGTAAATTCCAAGTGAAAGCCCAAATAAAGTCCATTTTTCATGAAATACTACTAATTTATCTATTTTTTAGCACTCTCCTTGTGGTATTTAACCATTCACAGTGCACTTCAATAACCACTTAGTGAAGGTATTCAGGTTACATCTGGAGTAGTAGTAGAAAAATGCTGTTTCATTCTTAAATGCTGTTTCATTCCTTTTGTCCCACAATTGTTAGTGTGTAATAAACAACATCTAGCAGGCACAAAGCAAAAAAGAGCTCCCAGCTATCCACCTCTCTCTGATAACTTGTTATTTTAAATGAAATTACAATCTACTGTTATTTTAAATGAAACATGGTTCAAATCCCACCTTATGTCTTAATGACCACAAGGCTGGACAAAACCTGGGAAAGGCTGTGGCAGGATCGGTGGAAATCCAAATTCAGGACACAACCACTAAACGAAGAGAGAAAAAGGGAACATCGCAATCAGAGCTGATTTTATTTTGCTCCACAGCCACCGGGTGTCACTCTTGCCTATGGAGTCAGAAAGGAATATTTGGTGGCTGATAAAATCCTTTTTCATCAATAAAATCCTGCGGCTCGCACTGGTGACAGCATCGCCCCCACTTATCACAATTTCAAGGTTTCAAAATCGAATCACCAGCTCATTAGATCTGGGGAGATCTGGAGCTGGCACTTTGGCCTGGGATGATATTTGCAAAATGCATTAAATAATTTTTATTTGTGTAAATGCAGCTGGAAAATTTAGATCAGGTTTAGATTAGGTGTCAGAGGGAAAGTGATGACGAGAGAATGTAAGGATGGGTGAAAAAGCCCAAAAATGTGGCTTTTGCAGGCGTCTCCTCTGCAGCAAGAAGGTGATTGAGCGGATGAAGCTGTGACACATTCCAGCCTTTGAAGTCGAGGCAGTTCAGGTCTCACCGATCCTGTGCCTCAGAATCAGGAGGAGATAAAGGCTGCAAACATTACACAACTCCCTAAATATGCATTCTTCAGAGTATCGATGACTGCCTTGTGTTGGGGGGGGGTTGCTTTTCTGGGATAACAAACTTGTCTTGCAACAGCTAAACCTGCTCTCCTGCTAGATTCTGTATTTTTGAGCTCTCTGGAGATTCTCTGTTTTGTCCAAGGACAAAAAAAAATCTATTTTATTTTCATACAGAAGAAATCCAATGTGGAATCTTTGTCTGAGGAAGGAACCACTCCAATAAAACGCAACATGACAGGTAAAACCAGTTGCGTTGGCACAGGCTGAATCAGCAAACTGATAAGGAAAATTAAAATTTTTAGTCAAAAAGAGGAGAAAATTCTAATGAATGCCCTCATTCTACCAGCACATAAATTGCTGATATTACCTGGCCCTGTGTTGAAATCTCACTATTAAAGCACAGCTATAAGGAATTTCCCATCCATAAACAGGGCATGGATGGGATTTATGGAGATATCAGAGCGTGGGACTCCCTCTAGGTAACATAAGAATAAGCATCACATCCTATAATGCCATAAAATTTATGGTCCAGACTTTAAACTTTGGAATGACTTTTAAAAAGTTGGAGATGTCTATAAAAAGTTTTGTTTGGGGGTTTATTCTGTTATATTTTGCTGCAAGAAGACGTCAAGGATTTGTTTATTTATCTGGGGATTCTTTTCACAGTGAGGGCACCAGGTCACACACAAATACCTTTAAAAATCTACCTCAGTAATTCAGAGTTATAGATGGCCTTGGAAACGATCAATCCTTCAAATTTGCAAGTTCTTATTAAAATAATAAAGCACAGAAAGTGCTTTGCAAGAATCGGGCTGAATCTCCTGAACCTGCTCATTTGCACAATGTGTTGCATGAGAAATTTCAGCAATTCCTCTGGAAATAAATAAATAAACTTTTATAACAATTAGAATTTTGACACAACTGATTTGGAAAAATTGATTTGCTGTTTTATCCAGATTTTTTTTAACCTGTTCTTAATATTGGTTTTCCTTGGCACTTTCTTTAAAGTAGAAATAAATTCGTAACATCTTCTGTTTTTGCTCATGCCTCCAAATTTCTACTTTGTTTATACATTCGTATCTTCAGGGTGAAAAGCAAGATAAACCAGAAGAAAAAATCAGATGAAAACTTATTACTCCAGGGACTGGACAACACAAAAATCTCTGAAAAATATACAATAGCAAAAGGTTATATTTTTTAAATGCTTCACCACATATTTTGTGCTGAGGTTCTGATCCCTGCAGGTGCTAAAGAGCTGCTGGATGCATCCCAGGACTGTCCTAAGGATGCTGAGCTTTTTGTAAAAGTGGTGAGGGCTTCAGAGTTTGACTAAACCCTGCTAAGATCCCCTGGTTTGGTTTTCCAACTCCTGAATGATTTATGGGCACAAAGTAGGTCTACAGCAAATCCATAATTGATGCCTCTCTTTCGGCGCGCAGCCGAACAAATGGAAAAGTGGATTTGAAACGCACTTGATTTGTTGCTTGTTGTGGTTGGGATGAACGGACATCCAAAGGACTATCGTGTTTTCTGGCTTGCCCGGAGATAAAATTCTTTCTAGATGATCTGAGAGCTGAAAAATTCGGTACCTTCATCAAGATAAAAGCAGAAACTTCTTCCCTGGCAGGCTGGTGATAACGCACGCCTCAGGCAGAACACAAATAACCACTCATTTTTAAATAAAAGTAATTAAATTTAGTTGTTTAAAAAATATATATAATTTTTTAAAAATATATGACGGACCTGTTTTTTTGTTTTTGTTTTTTTTTTTTTTTTGTTTTTTTTTTTTTTTTTTTGTTTTGTTTTTTTTTTGTCATCTACATCCCTGTTCCAGCCCTGCCACAACCAGGTGGGCGCAGCAATAACTGTGGCTCCTCAACCTGATGAAAACAGTGTCGCATTCAGAAACTCGATAAATGAATGGGAGGGACGAGTAGTGCCTCCCCCCACCAAGGATGTTTTGTTAATTAAATTAGCATTTAAATAGCCAGAGCCAATCTGGGAAGTCAGCCCCTCATTACAGTAACTAGGAAGGGGGAAAGGAGCCGCAGACAATTCCCTACAAGATGGGGTTAAGTTGGCGTTTCACAAACTATTTGCCCGGCCTGTCCCTCCCAAGTGAAAGCTGCCACCCCCCCCCTTTCCTCCCAGCATAATTAGCATGTTCCAGGGCTGTGAATGGAAACAATATCCTCCCTCCAAGCTGTGCCCCTCCAGGGAGATGCTTCCCACAGATTGTGGAGCCCTGAGCCAGGGAAAGGCCTTGTCGAGGAATTCACAGTGGGGTAATTACACCGAGGCAGAGCTTGTGCCAGTGCAAGAGGAGCTGCACTGCTGTAATTCAGCGCAGGAAGCAGGGGGAAGCATAAAGGGAAAGTGCAGAGGCAGGACTTGCAGAAGGAATGAGAATTTATTGCTCCCGAGCATCTTCCCAGGGCGCCGAGAAGCAGCAGCAAAATTGGGATGGGTCTCTGGACTCTAAGGATGTCTCTGTCTTTGAAGAACTTCACAGAAAATAAATAGCAATGGTTATATGTTAATATCGTTTCTCCTTGGCTATTAGAAGTGAAGGAAGGCTAAAAGAGTGATTTTTCAGATTTTAAAAGGAATTCTTCATTCCGAGTAGAAAACTGGAGCAAAGCTTGCAAGAAGTGTGTGATTGCACTTAAAACGCACCAGGCACCTCTTTGGAACAAGTAAAAAAGTGGTGTGTGATCCTTCCCCTGAAAGATTTGCTGCTTAATTTTACCTAAACCAGTGGTGAGTGACACAGGAGAGGAGATGCAGGAGAAGGGCAGCCTTTGGGTGGCACCTGCCATCCCCAGCAGTGCTCACATCTGGCCATGGGCTTCCTCCCATTCCTCCAAATCAAATTCCCGAGGTAAAAACCTCCCATCCTCCTCCACTCGTGGTGTTCAGCTGGAAAGTGAGGATTAAATTCATCTCCACGGCCAAAGCACTCGGTTTCAGAAAATCCTTGGTGCGGTTTTGTCGAGGCCCCAGCTGGAAAATACCACAAGAAGTTCAAAGCTGGGTTTCATCCTGTAATTGGATCCTCAAGTTCACAAGTGCAAGGACCAACTGTGCAGGCTCAGAGTGGGATGTCCCCTCTCCCAGGGAGCTGCAGAGATGATGCTTTCCCCTGCTGCAGATAAAAACTCAGTTTTGCTTCAAGCTTTCACAACTCTGCATGCTCTGACCTGTTATTTGATATTTTTTGTAGCTTTAAGACATCTTCCCAGCCTTCATCTTGCTTAGGATGCTCTTAGGAATGTGGGCATTAATCCCAGCGTGACTTAAATGCCAACTTAATATTCGTTTTCTCTCTGCTTTGACAAGATATTCTTCAGGTCAGACAGGCATGAAATGATAAATATTGAGTGCAGTTCTTCTGGGCAAAAAGTGCCACCTGCCAAAATCTTATCTTGAACCTACTTGGACATGTGTTATTTATTTATTTCTGTCACAAAACCTCGTTCAGTGTTGGGAAGCCAAAGGATTACAACTGTGAATTTTGGAGGAGGGGGAAGGAGGGTTTCTGTCCTTGCTGAAATCTGCCTTTTCAAAACAACATTGAGAGAATCCTTGTTTTGAACTAAAATAGCAGCTGCAAGGGTTTTCAACCATGACCATTTAAATGAGGTTTGGGGTTTTTTTTGCATCTTTGCATTTTAGTTTCGTTCTCGGCCTTTGCAGTAAGTGGCTGTGGTTGAGCAGTTGAGGGGTCGGGTGAGGATAAATTGTGATATTGTTCAGGCTGTGTCTGATTATTCCTGCTGAGGTTTTTACTGAGCTGCCTTTGCTGACACTGAACCCACTGGGGGTTGCTCTGTGAAACCAGACCCAGACAGGACCTGACCCATGGTCTGTACCTTGGGTTGTGGCTCATGATGGTTCTCTGGGATCCTTGGCACAGGAAAAATGTGGAGCTGTTGGAGTAAAACCAGAGAAGGCCATGGAGATGCTCCAAAGGCTGGAGCCCCTCTGCTCTGGAGCCAGGCTGAGAAAACTGGGAATGTTCAGCCTGGAGAAGGGTCCAGGGAGAGCTCAGAGCCCCTTCCAGAGCCTAAAAGGGCTCCAGGAGAGCTGGAGAGGGACTGGGGACAAGGGATGGAGGGACAGGACACAGGGAATGGCTTCCCAGTGCCAGAGGGTAGGAATAGATGGGAAATTTAGAAGGCATTCCTGGCTGTGAGGGTGGGCAGGCCCTGGCACAGGTTGTCCAGAGAAGCTGTGGCTGCCCCTGGATCCCTGGAGGTGTCCAAGGTCAGGCTTGGGGATAGTGGAAGGGGTTGGGGTTGGACCAAGATGAGCTTTTAACATCCCCTCCAACACAAACCATCCTATGATTCTGTGATATTTGACAAGATATTACTTATAAAGTGATTTCTGATGGACAGAATCCCCATGGAACACAGAGGAAATCCCAAGGTGAGGTGTGTAAGTTCCAGTGGAGATGCTGTTGTCTGCTCAACATGAAATACCTCAGTATTTTCCCCAAAGGAGGGGACTCAGATGTGATGGGCTTCCCTTGCAGTCCCCAGGGGTAGAGTGGCAGGGTCTGGGGTGACCTTGATCTCCTTCCACTCTATAAATGCCATTTTGGCTGCACACCCTGACAAATCCCTCTATTCTGAAGGACTCCACATCCAAGCATACAATGCCTGGGCCCCTCACTTCAATGTGGACATTGAGGGGCTGGAGTATGTCCAGGGAATGGAATGGAGCTGGGGAAGGGGTTGGAGCACCAGGAGGGGCTGAGGGGTCTGGGAAAGGGGCTCAGCCTGGAGAAAAGGAAAAAGGTTGGTCATTAGATTGGTCATTAGAAAGAATTTCTTCCCAGAAAATCTGGTGCCTGGGAAGTTCCACCTGAACACGAGGAAGAGCTTCTTTCCTGTGCAGTGACCAAGCACTGGAACAGGTTGACGAGAAAGGATGTGGAGTTTCCCTCACTGGTGATGTTCCAGGACTGTCTGGATGCAATCCTGTGCCCTGTGCTCTTGGTTGACCCTGCTTGAGGAGAGAGGTTGGACCAGATGACCCGCTGTGGTCACCATTAAGTTGACCAGTTCTGTGATTCTCTGCTTAGACATTGGCAGGGGCTGCCCAGGGAGGTTTTGGAGTCCCCATCCCTGGAGGTGTCCAAGGAACACCTGGACATGACACTCAGTGCTCTGGTGACAAGGTAGTGATGGATCACAGGTTGAACTCCACATCAATTCCACATTAATTAATTCCGTGATTTAATTAATTCCGTGATTCAGCCAGCCTGCTTCGTTACCAGGCCGGGGGCAGCGGGAAGAACTACATCTCCCAGCGCGCACCGCGGCGGCCCGCCGGGAGCTGAAGGGGCGTGGCCTTGCGCGATGCTCGCTGGGAATTGTAGTCCGTCCGGCATTGGCCCGGCGCGGCGCCTCCCTCCCCGGCGCTCCTCCCCGCTCCGGCTCTCGCTCGGCAGACGGAAGCCGGGCAGGGACGGGGGAGCCGGGAAGGCTGGAGCGGCACGATGGGGGACTCCAAAGTGAAGGTGGCGGTGCGTGTCCGCCCCATGAACCGGCGAGGTGAGACTCCTTCTTCTTCCTCAGCATCCCCCTGCTCTGTCCTTCCCGGGAGCGGCGCGGCCCGGTGGTGCCGGTCCTTGGGGACAGGTGTCGGTCGGGACAGGTGTGTCCCAGTGCGGTGAATCGATGCGTGTCCGTGTGTCCTTCATTATTTGTTTATTAATAAACACAGCCCGGCTCGGCATAGGCGGCTGTGCGGCCGCAGCCGCGCTGCGCTCACCCCCCTCTCCCGATATCTTTTCCCAAACCTGGATTTTTGACTTTATTTTGTCCCCTCCTCTCCCCCGGGGATCAGCCCTCTCTGCACCTGCTTTACAGCCGGTTCCTGCTGGGACAGCGCTTCCTTCTTCCTGCTTTGCGGATTTGGGGGAAAATGCCTCTTTTTCTGCATTTTGCCCCGTGCTAATTCACCCCGCTGCTCTCCAGCCCTCGGTGCTTTGAGTGGGACGCTGTGAACCAGATGACAGCGACACAAGGACAAAAAACAAGCAAGAAAATACAGAAGAGGAAGCGAGAATTGACAAGAAAAATTTTTGTTGTTGTTTTTGGGTTGTTGTTGGTTTTTTTTTTCCCCTCAACGAAACTTGCCTAAGGGTTATGTTAATCAGACCGTGGTCTGGGCAGCTGTTTAAATGTTTATTACTTGTCTTAATTAGAAAAACTTGCTCTGGATGATGAGGAAGCGAGTATGAAAAGGCAGCTTCAGCCAAGGAATGGGAAGGTGAAGAAGGCAGAAATCCAAGAAAGTGTAGGGTGGCTTTTTTTTTTTTTAATCCCACATTCTCACAGGAGTATGCCAATAATTCCTTTTGGGGAAAGGGGATCCAGTGAAGTCAGTTTAGTAGTTGGAGCAAAAAAATGAGGGACAGGGGAAGCCCATTATTGCCTACATCATCTAACATATAATATCTTTTTAATTCCTTTCTGTAAAAAAAAAAAAGGGTTAAAGTGTTAAATACAGTGATTCTATGCCTGTAAAACGTCATCAGGGGAATGTTCACTGAGTTCACAAGAGTTCCTGAGTCCCACTTCCAGCACAAGAGATGCAGTTGATGTCTTTACAGTCTGGTGGTTTAGGGAAATTGAGGATATTTTGACTAAAAGCTGCATTTTGTTAAACTTCAGGTGCCAGCTCTCAAAATTGAGGAGAACCCATGCTTAGAGAGAATAGTTTGGAGGAGGTGGAGTGGCAGTGTGGAGGAGTTGGTGGGAGCCGGGACAGGAGCTGGAAGGTGGTGCCCGGTGTCGGTGACAGATTTGGGCTTTCCTCTTGCTCATGTCCCTTTCCTGACATAGGTCATTTCCTTGGCTGTGCCCCAGATGTCTCCTGACTCTGCTTGGTGTTCCTCACCCCCCGGGATTAGACAATAATTCAGGTTGGAAGGGACCCCTGGAGCACGTCAGATGAGATGAGGTTGCGCAGGGCCTCCACCAGTGAAGTTTGGGATCTCCGGGGGTGACTAATGCACCTCTCCCTCCCACATATATCCCTCATCTGTTCAGCCCTGAGTTTGTCCTCATGTTCCTTTCCAGCCAGGAACTCTGGGGAAGCAGTGGGGGAAGTAAAGGAATCTAGAGAAATCTAGGTTGTATCTTGGTATTCTCTTTCATAGAATATCCTGAGTTGGAAGGGACCCACAAGTCCAACTTCTGTTTGTCTTTTATTCTGTATAAACTTAAAAATCTTATGGAGAGGATGACTCCTGTCAGGAGTGAGGGACATTTGAGTATCAGTCCTTGATGCTCCTCAGAGAGAAGGGGGGCCTGAACCCCCCACTCTGGGCAGTTTACTGCTATTAGACATCCTGTTATTTGTGAGTGATGCCTAAATCCATTTAAGTCTAGCCTAGAAGATCCATGTAGTTTTCTCCCTCAAACAAAATGTCCTGCAAGTGTTTTTTTGGTTTTTTTCCCCCAGCATATTTTTTGTCACAGTCCAGATGTTTTGGTCAGGTCTAAAAAACTGATACCTCCCTATGGTATTTCTGATGCACCTTGAATTTATAGAAACAGTGATACCAAAGCAATAATTTTTCTTACTTTTTAATGTTAAACTTAAGCATTTGTGTAACTGATTTTCTGAAGAGTCATCCATTTCCAAGACTTTTGTGGCCTTGCTTTTTTTTTTTTTTATTACGTTTTGAGGCAAGAGGCAGCTTTCCTGGAAGCTCTTTCATACACATTTTGTTCTGAGCAGTATTTGTATGGACTTCTGGGGCTTTGGACCTGAAGCAAGTATTTGTTTTCTTCAGGATCACGAGTAATGTTCTTTCCTTCCCTCTGTAGCAAAGGGCTTAACATTACAAACCTGTCAGAGGGCTGAGACTGTGGAAAGTTAAGCTTTGAAATATTCTTGGTGTTTACTTGTGGTGGTGGTGGTTGTCTTTGGTGTTTGAGTTATGAATTTCTTAAGGCAAGGGTTTATTAGGTTAATAAAAGTGGCGTGCTTAACTGTTAGGAGTTTTTTGCAGCTCATAAAAGTATAATGGGTTCCTTGCCTGCATGTGGAAGGGGTTTGTGTATCCAATAATTGGTTATTTATAGCACTCACATTTCAAGGTGTTTGGATTGAGGGTCCTGCTCCATTCTCATGCAGACAGGTAATCCATAAACTCAGTTTATAGCACTAATTTTTAGCGAGGGGAAGCATTTCTAATTGTACTTGGGTTTGGTTTGGTTTTTTTTTTGCATCCAGGCTACTTTGAGTCTCTCTTCAAATTAGACCTCAATCCTACTAAGCCTGTGTGGAAGTTCTGCTTTTATAAAAATGCTGCTGTGCCCACACGTTCTCAGTGCCACGTCTGAGTTTGGAGGCTCTCCTGGGTGGCAACTGAGGCGTCTTTTTTTACATCCCTCCTGTCCCTCCTGCTTTGCAAACTGGGATCTCGATTAACAGGCTTTTATGAATTAAATAATTCAGTACTGCTCTGTTAGATAAGGCTCCTGGTCTTTTATTTTCTTGGCTCTGTAATTCACTGAAGTATTTCCTAGTGCACTGCGTTATTCAAATGGGGGTTTGATAACAATCAGGAAGTTCTTTTGCTGTTTTATTTAAGATTTGCAGTGGATTTCCTTTCATAAGTGTCGTGTTTGAATTCTCTTAGCAGATATTCATCATATTTCAGGTAAACGTAAATCTCAAGCCATACCATGAAGCAAAGCAAATGACAGCTTGAAGGCTTTTTAATTAAGATTTTTCTGACTGAATGCTTTGTTTTCAGGTGATGTTTGGGTACAGGCAGTACATAAGTACATTAAGTCATTGTGTTTCCTTGTGCTTTTGAATCAGTTCAGTGTCGTGTTAATTAATACTGATAAAAGTTGTTCTATTTTAAAAGAACAGGACTTATGCTCAAGGATATGGCTGATGCCATTTAAGCCAGTCCAAACTGATCTAACTTGGGTCAATAATTTTTGAAAAAAGAAAATGCAGGAAAGCAACTGCCTTTGTTCTGGCAATGCTGCCATATTAAGCTATCCTAGGATTGCAGTGTAAAACCTGCAGTTCCAGTTTAAATATCTGGATTAAACTGTTCTAGAACTGTAGTGTGAGACCTGCAGCTCCAGCTTAAATATTTGGATTAAGCTGTTCAAGAACTGTAGTGTAAAACCTGTTTAAACCTCCAGTTTAAATACCTGGATTGTCTGTAAATACACACTCAGGTACCTGTTATGTTGATATCAATATTTATCCACACTGTCAGTGTTGAAACAGGGATCTTCTCATACTTAAATGCTAAAGTGAGGAAGGAATTTGCTTCTGTATCTGTACAAGCTTCTGATCATTGTGTCAGGTGGTAATTTTATGTCCTCCTACTCTTTTTGGAGAAGATTTCATTTCCATTTGAAATGTTTTTGGGGTTTGAGGTGAGGAGGTAGGGATTGTTCCCGTGCTCTTGTTTGTTTGTTTTCCCATGGAAATTACACCAGAGACAATTTATCTATAAATTGGAGTTTGTGCAAGCGGATTTATGAGATTAATTACAGTATCAGAGGGCGTGAAATGGCACCTGTTGTATATCCTGATTGCAATGTGCAAACCACAGGGCTTTTCTTACCTTTATCCTTGTCATACACGAGTGCCTGGAGTTTGGAATATTTCCTGGTGATGGTTGATAAGCCATAAAACAGTGTTTGGGCTATGAGCAGGATTAACCTTGAGATAAGGTGCCAAATGGGTAAAGGATGCAGAGTTAATGTTTCATCTTGTGAGGCAATTGTATTTTAAGAGCTCCCGAGGTGCTAGAGTCTTACTCCTCCCCACAGCCAGAGACTCCCAGACATGCATCGTGGATGCCACAAAGGAATTTTAGTGCTAATTGCACCTTCCCAGGAATTTTCGTGCTAATTGCACCCTCTGAGCTCCAAGTGCAGGGGGAGGTTCCCTTGCTGCTCTGGTTTCAGGTTGGCTGCTCCTCCTGGAGATCAGATACACCTGGAACAGCTCTGCCTTGGCTTTTGGGTGCTTGGTGGCTGAGCAAACTCAGGCATTTCATGCCTGTTAATAATTCCAGAGTGCTGAACTTCCCTGGGAGCTCAGCAGAGTCCCCACACTGATTTATTTACTCTGTCCCCACGAGCCCAGGGGTGTTTGCAGCAGCAGAGCTGGCTGTGAGCAAGGTCCATGTCCAGATCCATGAAGTGCCTTCACTAAAGTGCCTTCCCAAGAGCTGCTTGGGAAGCTCTTTCCTTGCAGGAAACGAAGCAGCAGAGAATAGAACACATTTTTAGAGCATTTGGACAACATGGAATTAACATGAGAGGGCACCTTGCCTGTTCCATGTGCTGAGTTTGAGTTGATTTTCCCCTCATGGGCAAGCTCTGATAGCATCATGTGCCCTTCCAGATGCACTCTTACATATTTAATGACCTTTAATTGCTGCAAACTGAAAATTTCATGACTTACATTTGAGCAGTTCATATAACAAGAGAAGCTTGAAAGGTGCCTTCATGTTGGTAGATGTAAAATACAAGAAATTACTCTATTTTTGGTAGAATTTATCACTATGTCTTGCTTTTAGACTCTTTTTTCCATATAAGCCCTCAGCATTATCATGTAGATGGAAGTTATTTTCACATTCACTCATCTCCTAAGTTAGTTTTGCCTTTATTTGTGTTGGCTCCTACGTGGCAAAGAGATAAGTCACTCTTGGGAAACAAATCTTGGCAGGGAAACTTCAGGGCCTTGTTGTCTTTGAACTGGCTTTCACATTTCTTTTTCAAACAAAAAAACAACAGAAGACCCCAAACAACAGCTTCTCTCTTTTTTTTTTTTAGTTGATTTGTGTGATAAACAAATATTTTAATTTACTGTTTAAACATTTCTCAGTTTTTGCTGCTTGTTTTTCCAGACCAAGAAAGTTATGAGAAACCAATTGTGATTTCTTATCCAATGCAACTTGACGGCTCAGGGTACAACATTCCAGGACTAACCTCCAAGGGAATGTTAATCTCCTGAAAATCTACTGGCAATTTAAAATATAAAATTTCTATCGTCTGTCTTCACAGGAGATTATTTGAGCTTTTGTGTTTTGGGCCAATTTTGGCTTATGAGCTTAGGAGGGGCACTTTAAACCTTTCACATTTTATTTGTTATACTTCAGTTGGCTTTTGCAGCTTTTGTGAAGCTCTGCAAGGCCAGTTGTTCTGGTTCCCAGTGACTCTGTAGAACCTGAGGCCCATCTCTAAAGGGTCCTGAGGTGTCACTGAAGGTACAGCTGCCCTAAATCTGATAGTGGGACGAGGAGGAACCTTAGACAACTTTTATTTGGCCTGTCTTGTAACACCAGGTTCATGGCTCGGTATTTGAAAGGGCTGGAATGTTATCAACCTTCTTAAACTAATTTCTTTAATTGAGATCTAATGGAAAAACTTACCTGGAAATCAAAGCTCTTGATTAACTGGCAACTGCTTTCCCTTAATTCATGGAATGGTTTGGATTACAAGGGATCTTCAACTAATCCTATTCCACCCCCTGCCATGGGCAGGGACATCTTCCACTATCCCGGGGGGTTCCAAGCCCCATCCAGCCTGGCCTTGGACACTTCCAGGGATCCAGGGGCAGCCACAGCTTCTCTGGGCACCCTGTGCCACGGCCTCAATTCCTTCCCAATATCCCATCTATCCCTGCCCTCTGGCCATGGGAAGCCATTCCCTGTGTCCTGTCCTTCCATCCCTTGTCCCAAGTCCCTCTCCAGCTCTCTTGTAGCACTTCTAGGCACAGGAAAGTTGCTGCCATCTTATACAATGAGAAAAAATAGGGAATACAAAGTTGAAAACGGAGAAATAATTTGTAACAGACCTTTCATTACCCTGGTTGTGGTACTAAAAGTTCTTACTACAGCATGCACTCCCAAACCATAAGTTTAAAGTCTTACATATTCCCTTATTTACTGTGTCATTGTTTACTTTAAGATTATTTCAAGCTGCCCTGCACAAGCCTTCTCTTAAGATCATTTTGTTTGGGTCTGAAATGCAGTGGCCTGCAGTGGGATGGTTTTTAGGGTTATGGCTGAGGAAGATTCAGTGTCACCATGTGGCAGTTCAGGTGTTTTTTTTTGCCACCCAGGGCAGCCTCTAGATTTGGGTACATAATTATCCAGCCTCTGTTGTCAGTTGTTGCAGTCCATGGAAACAGCTCCCTGCCAGATCCATAACTAAAGACAGGAATTTCCCATCCCACATTTTCCAAAATACCTTTCTCCCCTTCCTCCAGGATTCACACACACTCCTTGTCTCTGCCCCAAACCTGATTAGTACAATTTCAAGTGGCACCTTTGCCAGTGTTTCTTAACTCTGTTGTGGAAAATCTGCTGTGGTGAGTTTATGATTGCCAGACACGTGACTGCTGTTACAGAGGGATTGGAAACTCTTACCTGTGGTGGGAATGGGCCAGTGCCTGCTGAATCCACCATTCCTTGCAATGCTAGGCTGCTCCTGAGTTTGCTTTTCCAGCTCTGTCTTGCTTGCTAACTTTTCCATCCTGTTTGAAACTCACTGAATTTCTTAGTGAAAAAGGCCAAAGTGATGGGGAGTTATTTTTACAACACCCACAAAGCTGTTATCCAAGGCATAGTAGCGATTTGGGACTTACACAAGTGTGGTTTCAACTATGATCTACACTGAATCCCAGTTTTAGAAAAGTCATGTGAGGTGTTGAAAAATCAAGGGAATGGGGAAGGAGAGTGGCTTCTTTCAACCCCCACCTTCCAGTTTCACAAGTGAAATAAAAACTCATCCAAGGAACTCTCTGTGAGCAGCTTGGACACAACACTCTAACAATTATTCTTACACTCAGCCCAGCTTTGCTTAACACTTGTACTGCTGTGAAATGTAAATGTGGAGAAGTGACTCAGATAAGTGTTACCCTTTTATTATGGATGTCACAGCTCTCTTACTCTGAAGCTGTGGAAGAGATTTTCATTCTCTGCAATAAATGGTTCTTGATGTTGAGAGTTTGAGTTTTTATTCTTCAAAGAGGAATTAGCTGATTAGTTTCTTGATTTGATGAAGCAAGTGAGTAGTTGATTGTGTTTGCTCAGTAATGACTGAAGGTAGAAGCAAGTTAGCAATAATAATAGGTGAGATTTTCTTTTTGTTTGAGGTGCAAAATTTGAGATAAATCTCCAGTCTGGCAGTGAGCTGCTTCTGTCATCTTTTAATTTCACCTTTAATTTCTGAATTCCATGCTGCCTGAAAAAACCACACCTAAATAGTTGAAGAAAATAATACCAAACTCTGATAAGTGAGTCCTTACTACAGGAGGAATTAATTGGGGTGTTTGGATGTGCATCCTTCTGATCTTATCTTGGTGCATCCCAATTTTGCTTGTTGTTCAGGAGCAGCAAGTACCCAGCTCACCTGGGAGACATTGAAACTAGTAAAAGTAAGGGTGGAGTCCTTGTGTGATCATATCCAAAAGAGCAAGCAGATAATTTGACTATAAGCTAACCTGCTTTAATGATATTAAAAATGTAATGAGGTGGAAATGATGATGATATAAGTTTCAGTAGTGGCTCATGTAAGACTCATCTGTCGGTGAACCGGAAGCATTAAAGAATTTAAAAATCTGCCAAAGAATGTAATGGAGGCAGGGTTTGAAGAAAGTGAATGATGTGCTGTTCAAACAGGATTTAAACAGCTGAAAGGAGGGTTTCCATGTGAGCCTTTGGCCAAGGTAACTGGGATAAGCAGCCTTAAGGCTGTCTGGATCCAGACCCAGCTTAGAGGCTCAATAGGTTTCTTAGGGGTTTGTTTCATGTGACACCATGAACTGATGGAGCAGTTCATCTCAGCTGGGACAAGATCTCTCCCAGCTCCTCTCTTCCCTCTGCCCAGGTCTCCTCGCCTGTTTGCATGGCCAAGCTTTCAATGGGCTGATGGAGCTTTCCATGGGGTCTGGATAAATCCGTTTTCCATTTTGGGTATTTTTCTGCTGTTGAAATAACTTGAGATGAGTTACAGAGGATCTGCTGAGCATGGTAGTGGCAGAAGGTGAGCAACAGGCACAGGAGAAAAGGACTGGAACCTCTCTGTTTGAAAATAGCTGCTAGTTTGGCTCCAACACATTTTCCAAAATCATGCTGCACACCAAGGTGAGGGGTTTTAGCATTACCTGTGTGAGAGTGATAATCAAACAAGGTGTGTTGCACAGGACAAATTGGCTTTGAACCTTTTTTCTTGCGACAACATTTGACTATAAGGAAGTCTTTTATTCTGCTTGTGTGCTTTCTTAAGGTCATTTCACAGAGAGAGGTTTAATGAGCACTGGTAAGATGGAGTTCACTGGGCAGTCATGGATGCAAAGCCTGCCATGGGCGTTCTCTCTCAAGAGCTGCATTTAAAAACGTGGCAGAAGGTATGCTGCTTGCAGACCTTTATGCTTTGCATGGGGCAGGTAAAACCCTTCCTCAGGAGCTGGGAAAAGCAGGTCAGTGCAATACAGGGTGTTAATCACTAACCAGCCAGACCAAGATAAAGTGCCTTGTCGGATATGGGACGTACGGAGAACGTGGTTTCATCTGAGCAAGCATGTGTTGCATATTAATGATAGGTAAATTGGCTTTCAGGGTGTGGGGAGAAATTAAAATAAACACTGGCTTCTGGAACTCGTCTGGCTCTTCCTCCTGCAGAAGCACAGTGTAATAACAGAGGAGCAGTTTTGCTCAGGAGAATTGCAGTTTCATGTGACTGCCTGCTTTGGCCAGTGATCTCGAGTTTTGTTTTGTGTGAGGTAGCAAAAAACTATAAAATTCCTTTCCAATTTTCCAACATTTCATGGAAGAAACTCCCTCTTATTATTGTGTCACTTATCAGGAGAGAGAAGTCTGCAAGATGCTGTGCAATAGGCACAGCCTGAGAGATTTCCAGACTGAGTTTATAAGGTGCTGTGAGGTGAAAGAGCAAGTACAGGTGACTGAGGAGGAAAGAGCAGAGATGAAGGAGGATGAGGATTATAATTAACATGATTAGACACGAGCGTATTTGGGTGATTCAGCTGAGGTGCTGAACCCTGTGTGGAGGTTATTCCCTGTAGCCCCTCGTCATCCTGGCGTGGGAGGATGTGAACAGTGTGTCATGGCCATCAAAATCAGCACTTGGGAGCCCTTTCCAGGGCCAGTGTCACCATTCTTGACCTGCTAACTTAATTTCGTTCTGGCCTTAATTGCAATTTGTGCTATCAGCTCTAAAATTGTAAAAATAGTCTTGGGAAATTTGTAGGGAAGAAAAAGTTATTCTGTTATTAACAAAGGTTCTGTCTCAGAAGGGTTCTACTGAAAAAAGAAATGACAAAGTTGCATATTTTTCCATAAAATTGTAAAAAAAGGTTTTTTTGGAATACAGTGATGAGCTTGTTGTCTTTGGAGAGTTTCTATGACTTTGTCAAGGGCTGTACGAGTTTTAGGTGTTAAGAGTTCTAGGAGAGTTGATGTCACAGCTTTTTTAAAATAAATTGAAAAGTGGACTTGGTTCATAGTTGGTAATTCCCAAAACAGGTCTGACTCAATTGATTTTTGTTTCTAGAAGCTGTTGTAAATGTTTGTGTGGAGGCCACACGTCCTGGGTGTCTGTAGCAGTGACTTTGGGTGTGAACAGTGTCATGGCCATCAGAATCAGTACCTGGGAGACCTTTCCAGGGGTGGTGGGATTAGTGTCACTGTGCAAGGACTTGTTTGTGTGCAGGCTCCACATCCTGGGTGTCTGTAGCAGTGACTTTGGCCATGACACACCATTCACACCCATTGGAATCAGCACCTGGGAGCCCTTTCCAGGGCCAGTGTCACCATGCAGGGACATGTTTGTGTGCAGGCCCCACATCGTGGGTATCTGTAGCAGTGACTTTGGCCATGACACCCATCAGAATCACCGCTTGGGAGCCCTTTCCAGGGCCAGAGCAGGGACTTGTTTGTGTGCAGGCCCCATGTCCTGGGTGTCTGTAGCAGTGACTTTGGGTGTGAACAGTGTGTCATGGCCATTGGAATCAGCACCTGGGAGCGCTTTCCAGGGCGGGTGTCACCATGCAGGGACTTGTTGTGTGCAGGCCCCACATCCTGGCTGTCTGTAGCAGTGACTTTGGCCATGACACCCATCAGAATCACGCTTGGGAGCCCTTTCCCGGGCCAGTGTCACTGTGCAGGGACTTGTTTGTGTGCAGGCCCCATGTCCTGGGTGTCTGTAGCAGTGACTTTGGGTGTGAACAGTGTGTCATGGCCATTGGAATCAGCACTTTCCAGGGCCAGTGTCACTGTGCAGGGACATGTTTGTGTGCAGGCCCCATGTCCTGAGGGTCTGTAGCAGTGTCTTTGGCCATGACACCCATCAGAATCAGCACTTGGGAGCCCTTTCCAGCATTAGTGTCACTGTGCAGGGACTTTTTTGTGTCCAGGCCCCATGTCTTACAGCAGTGACTTTGGTGCAGGCTGTGTGCTTTATCCCATACCTAACTCCATTTGTCACTGGGTGGATACCTTGGACTGCTCTCAGCGTTATCTGAAGCTTTTATTTTGCTTTCCCCGCCTCTACAGCCGAGAATTCTCACACACTCCAAATATCCTCATTACTCATAGTCCACATCCCACTGCCTGATGTCACTTGGGAGAGCTGGACTTGCCTGGAGCCTGTGGGGGAAGGACAAGCCCTTTTCTACGTGCTTGCACCTAAATTATTTTTGATGGGACTTGAATTTCTGTGAGCAGGTGCCCCAGGACTGACAGCTGGCACCATATCACAGCAGTGGCCAGGGAAAATGTGCTGCAGATGGCAGGGGCAGCTTTCCCTGTGAGGCATTGAGGGAGCAATAAGAAGAGCTGTCAAAGTGGTACCAAGCCTAAATGGTTCTTTTCCCCCAGAAGAAATTTCATACTGCCCTTGTATATGCTGATTGTCCTTCAGTGAAACCCAAATGCTTTTTCTTGCTTTGAAAAGAGTGCTTGCTTTAAAGCTGGACAGGATCCATCCCATCAGAATATCCCTAGAAGTGGAATTTGGCAAAAGTCCTGTTTCTATTCTCTGGCTGATGGGTGGCTGTCAGGCTGCATGAATAAATTTGGTGTCTGGAGGAAGTAATGGTGTATATAATCCCAGTGCTTTAGGAGCAGCACTTGACACTCTCTCATTTCTTTATAGAGCTTGATCTGCATACAAAATGTGTGGTGGATGTGGATGCAAACAAGGTTATTCTTCACCCTGTAAACACCAACCTTTCAAAAGGAGATGCCAGGTAAGATTTTTGAATTGGGAAGGTCAGGTTGCATAAATTAAATATGAGTCTAACAACTAGGAAATGTAGGCCTTGATAGAAGGCTTTTAGTTAAAAAATTATGTATATTCTTTCTGCAGTGTGATTGCCATCATCCATAAAATAAGGCTGATTTTTACCCTGCTGGGAAGTTGCTTTGAAAACCTTGTGAATTTTCTTCTTGCTCCCAACAATGTGTTAGTGGTTAATGAACCCATGAACTTTCATTTTTTTCTCATGTGCTGCTATGGGACAGGAGAAATTTAAATCTGCAAAACAATTTGAGCCGAGCAGAGTTTGTAATTCTGGAATGAAATTAATTTTCACAGTTGTTTTCTTATAATGGGTCGTGGTGTAAGAAGGTGAATGGGAGCATTCTGGAGAGATGTAGCTCTAGGAGTTTCTTGACAGTGGGGCATTCCATGCATCAAAAATCCGTGGAGAAGTTTGTGTCAGAACTGGCATTAATCTGTTAAATTACTGTGAAACTGAAAAGTCATGTAGTGAGTGATAGAGTTAAGCTTGTGACTACTTAATTTATTGCTAGATGCAAGGGGAGGAAGTGGAAAAATACATGAATGAAACAAAATAATGGTGCAGGATAAGGCAAAACCTGTTGCTGGATGTCTGCAGTCAATAGTCTGTTTTCTGGGGGGAAAGAGGTCTTAAGGGTAACAGGAGAAAAATTCTATGTGTTAAATTAAACACACAGAAAAGCTTTGTTTAAATTTTAATGTGATGCTGAGCTGTGTATCAGGGGTCAGAATTCATTAACTGGTGTCTGATCATTTCAAGTCCTCAAACCCAAGTGGACAAGGAAAGAGATCATCAGGTGCAGTATTTACCTTCTATTGTCATTAGCTGAAAGATTTATTACAGACAGTGGAACTGGAGCTTTAATAAGTTACTTAAAACCAAACAGGCTGTGTTGAGGGGTGTGTTTTTGTTTGTATCAATATCCTCCTCCTCCAGGAACATGTGCATTGTTCAGCTGCCAAAACCCTACGTTGATTTGAGCCTTTAAAAACGGCAGGAAATTGAGATTTTCAGAAGCCAAGTCAGCCACAGCTGGATTAAAAACATTGCTCGTAGTTTCTCTAAAACATGGCAATGAAATGCCTGGTTTATAGTCCCTAATATGTGTTTAAAAACGTTCATGGGGCAGCCACACATCATGCAAATCCTGTCCCTTGGCAGGGGAGGGCTGGGTTGGCAGTGGCTTGAGGTCCCAGACAAGGTGGTGAGCTCAGTGTGAGAAGAATGCTTCATTTGCATCCTCACAAATGGCCATTGCTAATCTAAGCAGGAAGCATAGGAAATTTATCTGGGGTGATTTAATAGAAGAGGGGAAAGTGGAGGCCCATTAACTGCACTCTGGGTTTGCCTGGACATGGTGAGACAGCAGATCCCAAAAACACAAGTTGGAGCGGTGAGGGTTTGGAGCAGGGTCCTTTTGGAGCAGGTTACACCCTTGGGAGGCTGCTGCTGAGTTGTCTTGGCTGCTGCAGCTCCATCAGAGGATTCTTAAATATCAGCTCAAGGAGAAGGTTTGTTGTAGCTGCAGTTTTTCTAAGTCTGGGGTTTAATTTATGCTCAGGTTCTGCTTCCGTTTCCAAATCCACCGTCAACTACTTTGCCTTCTGTTGCAAAATCAATTTCTTTGGATTTTGGAGTTTTCTGGTGTCTCAAGTGAGCTCAACGAATTCTGGCAAACCTTTTAACTAAACAGGGAAAACAGAAGTAATAAATATTATAAATACACAGTTCAGCTGCTTGTAAAGCAGGGCAAGTTTTGAAACCTCCAGAGCTTTGCTGCATTTTTCCTTGAGGTGCCAGGGTCAATTTAGGAACTGGGAAGAGAATTTTAGAGGCAGAATTCAGTGCTGTCACCTCCCCACTTGTCATGACTCAGCCTTGCTCAGGCAAGGAGTGACATTTGGAAAAACAACCCATGACTTTTGGATTTAAGCATTTTTTTCCCTACTTCCATCTCCAAGTCTGGGAGATGAGGAGAAAAAATAAATCCCCCAACTTGAAGTGTGTGGGAACTGACTGTTGCATAAGGCAAATTGTGTCCATTAATTGCCACTGAAATATTCCTAGGTCTTCAGAAAAGTGTCTGTAGCTGTTTCAAATTTGGCATTAAAAATTAAGGAATGTTTTGAAAATCCTGGTGTTAACTGATGGACCTCAGTTCTTCTTGTCTCTACAAACTCAATATATTATTTATACATTAATCTAGAGCCTTGAGGATTAATAAGTACGTGTAAAACACTTGCTCTTAAAAAAAGTCTCTTTTCATATGGCTGGAAAAAAATGTGGTATTCTCCTGTTATTCCTTAACCAAGAAATGACCTTTCCTGAGCTGGAGAGAGACAGCAGTTATTTTATTGAGCAATCCTTAATGCTGTTGTGCAGGTTTCAGTAACTTGATCACGTACAAAAGATCAATTTTAAAATCCATGGGATGATGGGATGACCTCCAGGCTGAGCAGGCTTTGCTATTAACCTTGGGCTGTCTTGGGGGTGGCTTTGTTTGGGTGGTGCTTTCTTGTGTTAAAATTAAAATTACAGTGTGTGGAAATGCTCACCCTTCTCTTCAGCTGCCATCACAAAATTAATTGTGACAGATCTTGGAGTTCTGTCACAAATTTCCCCAAATGACCTCTGTGAATGAAAACCTCCCCTCGAGGATGTGTGAAGCTCCAGGGATTCGCTGTGGATGGATAATATCATTAGCATGACTTGTCCCCTCTTTTGTTTGCCTTCCTGAGCTGTCTGCTCCCTCTGCTCTCCCTGTTGCAAAGGTCAAGGCTGAAGTTTCTTTATCTACTCGGGATTTACTCCGTGCTGCAAAGATTACTCACAGCATTCTTACCCGGTGGCTGGGGCTTGAAAGAGGGTGTGAACTCATTGTGACTGAAGTGAATAGATAAGTCCTGGGCAACAATTGGAATGTTTATGGGAATTATTTTTTTGGAAAATCTCCAAATTGACTCTAATTACTCCAGGTTCCTTTGTAGCCTTTTTTATTTTAACCATCAACTTGCTTGTGATGTAATTTTACACCTCCCATACAAGACCTGTTAAAAAGATTGAATTTTTTTTTCTGACAGGTCAGACAAAGGAGGTTTTTTCTGTCTTGCAGACATAACTGTATTTGATGTGTAACTGATACGAGCTCAGAGATCAGTGGTGTATCAGTCTGGCACAGCCCTGTGAATCAGCCGTGGTATTTGTAAGGCAAAGCATTCATTAAATCTGCCCAGCAAACCCTCTGAGCCTTTTTATTAAGGGAAAATGCTTAAAAATGAAACAAGTGCTGACTTCACTGTACTTTTGTTGCAGTTTGTGGTTTTTCTAGCTGCTTTCCCTCTTGTTTTGCAGAACAGAGAGATTCCGAAGACTGGCACAGGGTAAAAACTCTTCCAAGGAGTGAGTGCAGCTAACTGGAGCTGACAAGTGTGTTAAACCAGGCTGGGTTTTTCCTCTTCAGCTATTGTAATGTCTTTATAATTAGTGCTTTGTAGTAGATGATTCAGTAATTGAGGCTCTTTATAAAGATTTGCTTTTAAGGTATCTATTTCTGGATTTAAACCAGTTTACTTTTCTGTACCCGCACACACAGGTTTTTTTGCTCATCAAGTCTTGGTGCTTAAACGCAATTTGGTTGTTTTTAAGGAGTTCTGGAAATGGATTAAAAATCTTGAGGATTTTTGTAGCCTTGCAGCAGCTGGGCTCAGTGATTTCTGCTTTGATGAGGAACTGGGTGAAGCCCAAGTATATTTTACACGGGAAAGAATATTTTTAGAAGATTCTTCTGCCATTCCAATTCCTGTTTTCTTTCTGAAACATATGACCGTCCTGAAGAAGGCTGTGAGGAGATGGGGCTTGGAGCAACCTGGGATGGTGGAAAATGTCACTGCCCATGGCAGGGGGTTGGAATGGAGTGAGCTTTAAGGTCCTTCCAACCCCAAACTATGATTCAAGTAGGTAATAAATTGCTTTTTCGGGTAGATTATGGCCTTCGGGCAGCAGTTGGGTTAAAATGAACAGCCCAGTGTGTTAAAACTTTCCTGAGTTTGTCTTTGGACTGAAGTTTCTTTCTTCTTATGAAGCTGAAGAAGCTTTTAATCCTTTTGAAGAAATGAAGATTAGGGCCACTTCAGACAGAATCCTGGCAAAGATTTAAATATTGAGAAAATGCTACCAGAAAACAAGAATTAGGGTCTCAAGAATCAAGCAACATTAATTCACTCTTTTTGAAGGTTTAGGCACAAAGTGGAGGAATGGTAACAAACACACGTGACTTGGAATATAAAAACAAACAAAAACTGGAATGGGGTGTTCTTGCAAGCCCACACAAGCTCCCTGTGCCCTGTGCTAGCCAGGAATCCCGTGCTGGGGAGGCAGGATAAGCCCTGCTTGGCACAGCCTGGGCAGTTACACAATGCTGGCTCTGCCCAGAGCAAGGTGAAGCCGCCTTTCACCTGCCTGGGGTGTGTGGGTGACTCCTCAGCGTGACTCCAGGACTCCCCTTAAAGCTGCTGAAAGCTGAAAATAAGTCATGACTTAGGAGCTCTTGCTGTGGGCAGTGTCAGAGACCTCGAGATCCCTCCATCCCGATGGGAAATGCTAATTTTAGTGTGGAGGTGCCTGAGTGGTGAGGTGGTTAAAGTGCACGTAAATTGATTTTTTTGTGAGAAAATTATAGATAAGGGAGTGTGTTGGTTGGGGTGAATGTACATTGAGTGGAAAAACAGTTATAAATTAAAAAATACCTTTGTGATGTGACAAAGTATATATATATATATCACATATTTCAGTGAGCTATACAAGGAATATATGTAATATATTCCTTGGGATATATCTAATATATTCCTTGGAATATATGTAATATGTGGAATAATAAGCAAATATGGATACATGGAAATATGAATATATGGAATAATATGAAATATGAATATATAAACATGAATATATGAAATAATAAGAAAAAATCGCAGTTAAAAAATTTGTCAAAATTTGAACACATCATGGTCCTTTTTACCTTTGTCTATATCTTACAATTTTGCACACAAACATCGATTTGCCTCAATCCCAGAGTTGAGGTGCCTGCAGAGGAAATGCTGACAGGATTATAGAGATGTTCTTAAATATGTAGATATATAAGAACTGGAAAAGTTGACTGATAGGAGTAACCAGGAAAAATTGACTTTTAAAGAATAACTCATGGCAGCAGGAGCACGTCGGGGTGCAGTCTTCACATCCACCCTAGGAAAGGACAGGCTTGATCAGAAAAGGAGGCAAATGTATGAAAGCATTGCTATTTATGGAGCTAATCTGCAGAACTCCACACTCCCAAGAAAACAGGCAATTACTGGTAGATAGTCATGGAAAAATGCCCACATTTTCTTGAAAATCACCCAGGATCCTGCCTGATGTTAGGCAAGAACCACTTGGAGAGCTGTCTCATCTCAGGCATCTGTGTCCCCAGCTGTTCCTGCATTTGATTGAGGAGTCTCAGCTGTTGGACACCACCAGAAATGGAATATTAGGCTCGCTGAGACCATTTGCATGCTGTGGTATGGTTGCTATTTGACAGCAAAGCAATTTAAAGCGAGAAATATTATTGTCTTTGAAGATGGGTGAAAGCTAATTGCTGTGCCTTTGCTTCTCCATATCTTTCCTGGCATTGTTATTAATTCTGTATAAACCACTCGGGGGTGGGGAAAATTCAGATTAGTATGTGTGGAAGGGACACAGAGTTGCATTAAGTAGGGATGGCTCCCCTGGCTGAGGTGTCACATTGGTGCATAAAATTCTGAGTATGAAAATTTCTGGGTTAGTTATTATTTCAGCATTGTCATCCAGGGAACAGATTTGTGCAATGTTTTCAGTGCAGCAATGTTCCAGGAAGCCAAGGGGGCAGGGAGTGTGTGTGTGTGTGTATTCCTGAGGCTGAGAGCTGACATCCAGAAGAAAGGGAAGTCTGCCCCTTTTGACATCCAAACTGGTGGGTTTTGGGCACAGATCAGCTCACAGGAAGTTCATGTTTGCAAAAACAGCACCATGAGATTTTCCTGTACTGCCAGCCTGGCCTCTGTTTTACCCCTGCTCAGCTCTTACTTCAAGCATGAGCTTGTTCTGTAAAATTATGGTTATTTCTGCTGGATTTTATTGGTTACTGAACAGCCTAAAGAAGTTGGAAGAGAAGAGAAAAATAAGAGAAAAATAAGGCTAATTTGCAATTGACAGAGTCATTTAAATGAGTGAATGAAATTGCTTTTCCAGTCTACTATCAAAGCTTATTCTGTAGGAAGTGGTATTAAACCTATAATTTGGAGGTGAACTTGTGCTGGGGGAGGTTTAGTTTGGATATTAAGAACAATTTCTTCACTGGGAGGATTTCAAGCATTGGAAGGGTCAGCTCAGGGAGGTGCTGGAGTCTCCATCTCTGAAGGGATTTAAAAGTTGTGTGAATGTGGCACCTGGGGACTTGATGGTCTTAGAGGACTTCTCATAATTCCTTGTGCTAATTAAGGCTAGACTGTCATCTGTTTGTCTCAAAATTATCTTCTGATGTAAAAATTATACAACTAATCACTTCTGATGAGTTTCTGCTGTACCTAGAAATAATTAAAAGTGTCCTGGGGACAGCAGGAATGGCAACAGGGCTGTGTCACTGCACCTCCCAAGGCTTTGGCTGCACAAGGGAGAAAAGAATTTGCACAAGGAGGTGAAGGCTCACCATATAAACTCCTTATCTCGTGTAAAATTGAGAAGTGGGAGTTCTGCCAGGAGAGAAGGAGGGGTTGCTGTGCTTCCAAGCTGTGCTTTTGAGGAAGTGTTTGCTGCAGCTCACGTGCTTTGACTGAAGTAAAAGTGAAAATCTGAGATAGAAACACTGCATTAATTTTTTTCTAATGGATAAAAAGTAAACAGAAGTTTTGAACTGTGCTTGTGTGTGTCAGTGTGCTTAAAACAGACCTGTAACCTATTTTGCATTGCTTAAGTAAATAAATGGTGAGACTTGTGTTAATGATTTCTTTTATAGCTGATTTCCTGTCCCACCAGCTGGGTCACAGCTGTTTATGTCTACCTTTTTTAATGGCAAACATTGTCAGAATTAATTAGCATTATCTGTTATTTGAAAGCTTTGTGCCCATGAAGCAAGTAAAAACTGCTTTAACATGAGCCATTTCTTCCTGAAGTGAGTATTTGGGTGGCTGTGTCACTACTGGAATCATCCTTGGCCTCCCATATTCCTTGGATGAACATCAAAAATGCCTTTTTTGATCTTGCTGCTCATTTGACCAAGTTGGTAATAACCTGCTGCATTTGAGGGAAAGAGCAAACAGATGAAAAATTCATTTGTTTCACATCATGTGATCTGAATTACAACCCTCAACTTGTGCTTTATTGATCCTTAATCTCTGGTGCTTTTTCTCCTTAAAACCCAAAACATTTGTAAAGTACCTGCAGCCTTAATTCTTCACTAAATTGAAGAGTTTTGCTGTGCAATCTGTCTGCAGGTTCTGAAGTACTCATGGGATTATTGATCTGCTTGCAGACAGCATTTGGAGGTTGGTGGTGATAATTGCTCAGCATCCAGGAAAACATTTTTTCTTCAGGAAAACAGTTTTCCTTCAGGAAAACTCTGAGGCTGGCAAAGGGTTTTGGCTGGGATTTCTCTGAGTAATTGACTTCTGCTGCAAACAAAAAATTGTCCCTTCCCAACAGTAAGGCTGCTTCCCAGAGCTGGATTGTTTTCCTGAGAAAACCTCAACCCAACCAGAAAGCAAAACCAAAACCCCTCTTGGTGCCATGTTGAAACTATTAGAATTAATGTGTTTAATATTTGAGTGGAATGTAGCTTTTGTTGAACCATTTATGGCAATTTTGAGGGAACTGTCTCAACAGTTTTGGTTTTCAAGCCTACCTGTGTCAGAAGCTTCCAGTAACAGCTTGTTGAAGCTTCAAGGATACTGTGAAGTTTTAATTGTTTTCTTGGCTTGTTAAATCTACAAAACAGACAAATTCTTTATTTTAAGAGGAGTCTCTCTCTCTCTATATATATAATTGTCTTTATACTCAACCAGTTTTGTTCTGCAGATGTTTGAGTTTTAACTCCAAAATCTTGATCTCAGATGAATATAATGAGACCAGAAAGAGATGCAAGAGAGAATATTTCCCACCCTCCAACGTGATGGATCAGAAATAACGAGGATAACTTTGTGCTGTGCAGCTCTTACACTCTCTGTTGCAGTAATTTTGATTGTGTAGATGTGTCCCCCAGGCTAATGTGAAATAAGATAATCTGAACGTTCAGGGTTTGATGCTCTCCTAAGAAGGTGGATGATGCCTCATCATATTATCAGTGATTGTATGGTCAACTGGAAGGCACAGGCAGATAATATCATATATTGTCTTCTAAATTCCTTGTGTTTTGGAAAATGGATTAGGAAAACTGTCAGAGTTTGTTTCCTAAGTTATATACAGGCTTAGTATGAAAAGGAAAGAAAAGGAGAAACCTCTTAGTGTCTTACAGTCATTGTCCTGAGGAAATTTGAACAAGTTTTTAGTTACTTGAATGCATCAGTTTGAGGTGATTTGTCCTTTTTTGTTGTGGTGGTGTTAATTTTAGGATGGCACTGTTGCACTTGATGCTGCCTTACACTTATGGGGTTTATTCTGATTTTGTTCACAGTTCTGTAAAGTCTGAAATTAAGCTAGTGAATGCAGAGGAACTTGTTTCTGTGTATGTTTGTTACAGTAAAATGAGAAAATTTGAACTGCTGTAGCACCTCAAGATTTTCTTCAATATTTGACATTCTTCTATTTGAATTTCAGTAGATGAGGAAAAACACAACAGGCCTGTTTGTTCTCCTCCTCCTGTGAGGAGAAATGAACCATCAGCATCTTCTAGGTATTTCTGTTTTCTGTTTTCCATAAGCTTGGTGTGCAGGGATGCAGCATCTGCTGCTCTTGCATGGGCAGCACCCTTCCCTCTGCTGGGAATGCTTTTCCTGCCTGGAAAGAAGCTCTGGAAGTCTGGCTGTTAATGGCCTCCTCCTAAAAACAACACTAAATTTTGTGTTGTTGCAGTTTTAGAGGTACCAAACTCTCTTCCCTTGGTTGTAATGTGCATTCAAATAAGTTGTGTCTTTATCCATTTGTTTTGTGTGGAGCAGAACAGATTCTGAGTATATAAATCTGCCTGTGGGATGAGCACTGAACTCATTGGGAGTATGTGAAATAAAATGACATTTTAATTAGTGCTCAAAAGTTCATGGCAGCCTTGATAAGCATAAGGCTTGATAAGCATATACTGCTTTACAAATCTAATTATCCAGTTGGAGCTCCTTTGAGGAGAGGAGCAGCCAGGGCCATGGTGATTTTGTTTTTGGCTAAAGGAAGAGGACTGGACATAAAGGATATCAGGAGAGGAAGGATGGACTTCTCTAAGAGTGGTGGCTGCACAAGGGGATTTAAATTTTGCCTCAGCTCTACCATATTCTTCTTATCTGACTGTGAACTGCAGATTCCTCCCTTCCATTTCAGGCCTCTAAAATAAATCTAGCATTTTTCCCATTTTTTTGGTTGCTATCTAGTCCAAGAAGCGTTTTACTGTGTGGGAGGGTGGCTTTTTATTGGTTTTTGGTTTGTGCTTCTTGTTATTGTTGTCATCTTGTGGGTTTTTTTTGTGTTAGGGGATTTTTTGGTTTTTTTTGAGTTTTTTTGGTTTGTTTTTTTTTACCCCAGCAAGAAGCTTCCTGTGCTGGTATATAATTAATTAGGTCACATCACTCAGTGGGGCCAGAACTCTGGGCATTTATATTTTGGTAGTGACGTAAAGAAACCCTATATCTTAATGTGCATTGTCTGAGGTTCTTAGGCTCATCCACTTTACTTGAATTTTCAGCCTTTTGGAAAGCACAATACCATTCTCTTCCTTTCTCCTCAGGGTTTGCAGCCTCCTGCCAGCATTTTGTTCTGTCCCTCAGCATTTGTAGCCTTACTGTGCTGATCAGATGAATGAAATGAGGGAACAGGATATCCACTCAGCTTTATCTGAGCAGTCCTGCAGTGATGAGCACTTCCAGCTCTCTGGATTTTTTAAAGCATTACTTCATGTGTACGTTCATGAGCTGAATTTTATTTAGCAAATATAACTACTCAAAAAATAGTAACTAATATGAATAACTCCAACCAAAATTGAGCTCTGATCAAACTGTCAGAGGTCAGGGTTAGATGGGAGATTGGGAAGGAATTGTTCCCTGTAAGGAAGCCCTGGCACAGGGTGCCCAGAGCAGCTGTGGCTGCCCCTGGATCCTTGGAAGTGTCCAATGCCAGGTTGGATGGGGCTTGGAGAATTCAGAAATTCCATAAATCCCGACTTGGAGGCACCAGGTGCCTGAAATCCTGCACAGCTTCAATCCCAATTCTGAGAAGCTGTGGCTGTCCCTGAATCCCTGGAAGTATCCAAGGCCAGGCTGGACAGGGCTTGGAGCAGCCTGGGATAGTGGAAGGTGTCCCTGCTCATGGCAGGGTTTGAAAGGGAGTGATATTTAAGGTCCTTTCCCACCCAAACCATTCTGGAATTCTGTGGCAGTGACATTATCCATAGTTTTATTCTTCTGTTAAACCTTTTCTTGGTTTGAAGGCTCTTCTCCCTGCTCCTCTGGGCTCTTAGAATGGTATTTGCCATCACCTTACTTCCACATTGGAATGTTTGTATGTCACAGTCCCTATATTTCTGATTTCTTCTCAGAAAATGCACCTGAAGATAATATCTTTGCAAAGTTTGCAGCCATGGCACAGTGGAAAGGGAGAATTACAATTTCAGCAGAAACTTCAGAGGTGTGAAGTAAAAAAAAAAAAAAGACCAAAGACAGAGAAAAACCGCATGCAGATTTTGTGGCAGAGAAGACAGAAATAGGGATGGTTGTGAGAGGAAGCAATTTTCTGGTTGCTGACACCACATTTGCACCAGCTGAGGCTTACCAGCATCTCTAGTGCAACTCTACAAGTTTTCTTACTTAAACACCTGCCCCAAGCAGCAGAGAGGCTGTGAAGGAACTTCTGCTGAAAGCTCCCACCCTTGCTCTGCTCCTGCCTGTGCAAATCCTCTCTGCAGAGGTTTTATCTCCCTGTCACCACTGAGGTGTCTTCCTGTGCTGCTAAGAGTTTAATTGAATTGCAGGAGGAGCACTGGCAGGCCTCTCACAGGGTTCCCAGTGCAGGAATTATGTGGGATTAGCAGAACCATGGCAGGTTAACACTGCACGGGAGTGCAGGTGCTGCAGAGTAATCTCAGTTCTGGGTGCTGAGTAATAACAGGCTTCCACTGCAGCATGGGGACATAAGTTTGGAATTGGGCATAGTCCTCCATGACCCCATTTCAGGTAATAATTAAGAATTTCATGGTTAAGCAGTGAGCTGTTTTACTTGTGAAGGTGGCACAAGGTGAAACTGGTGGAGTTGAGTTGTGTGAGAGTGTGTGATGGATATCCTGGTAGATGCTCGTTCAGCTTTTTGTGAAATGTCAGTCTGTGGAATCACAGAATGGTTTGAGCTGCAAGGGACCTTAAAGCTCAGCTCATCCCATTCCACCCCCTGCCATGAGCAGGGACACCTTCCACCATCCCAAACTGATCAAGCCCCATCCGACCTGGCCTTGGACACTTCCAGGGATCCAGGGGCAGCCACAACTGCTCTGGGAAACCTTTGCCAGGGCCTCTCCACCCTCACAGCCAGGAATTCCTTCCCAATATCCCACTCAAATCTCCCCTTTTTTCAGTTTAAAGCCATTCCCTGTGTCCTGCCCCTCCATCCCTTGTCCCCAGTCCCTCTCCAGCTCTCCTGGATCCCCTTTAGGCCCTGGAAGGGGCTCTGAGCTCTCCCTGGAGCCTTTTCTTCTCCAGGCTGAACAGCCCCAGCTCTCCCAGCCTGGCCCCAGAGCAGAGGGGCTGCAGCTCTCAGAGCATCTCTGTGGCCTCCTCTGGACTCTCTGCAGCAGCTCCAGGTCCTCCTTGTGCTGGGTCCCCAGAGCTGGTGCAGTGTCCCAGGTGAGGTCTCACCTGAGCAGGGCAGTGAGGGAGAATTCCCCCCATTCCCTGCTGCCCACGCTGTGGGTGAGCCCAGGGTAGTGTTGGCTTTCTGGGCCGAGATTGTTGTGCGCTCTGTAGCCAAACATTTCCTCATACCTTTCTTTTTTTTGTCCTCTAGTTCCTGTTCAGGTTTCTCAGGTGACACTTTCCCAGGTCAGGTCATGCCACCAGCTCCTTTCCAGAGGCCATGACTGATGTAAAAACGCCAGTCATTTGTTTTAAAATTTTAAAAGTTTAATAGTAATAAAATGGTTATAAAAATAGAAATACAATTAGAGTAATAATGATTTGGACAATTTGAATTAGGACAATTTGAGACAATAGAGACAAAGAGTTATGGATGTCCGGGTACCTTTTTCTGGGCAGCACAAGCCCGAAAAAGGACACGCATTAACAAAGGATTAACCCTTAAAAGCAATAACCTCTTGCATATTCATACACCTCATCCATGATGCATAAATTCCATTCAAACACAGGATTCTGTCTGATCATCCTCAGCTTCTTCCTCTGAATCCTAACAGTGCCTTTGAGGTGGGAAGAAGTTTGTTTCTTCTGATAAGAGGGCAAGAAATTCTTTTTCTCTGAAAGATTCAGGTGTCCTGTGGCTGCTATCTCGCTGTGAATCCTTTCTTTAAAAAAAAAATATCCTACATAGCATAGTTTCTATTTTAACATTTTTTATAACCTAAAACTCTATTTACCACACTACTTAAGAGAATGAATCCAGCATTACTTTCTAACACAACACATATAATATTCATCTTAATATACGCAAAAAGCCAATCTTAAAATACGTGCATTTTTCACAGCTGAGATTCTTTGTGCTCTGTGACAAGCAGAGCAGGGATATCACCTGGATCCCTCGAGGTGAGAGGCAGAGGAGTCCTGGAGTGCTTTGGAGTTGCTGTTGGAGTGATGGCAGCTTACTCATGGCACTCTTGCACACTGGGATGTGCCTGTGGAGTCACAGGCTGGAAGGGGCCTCTGGAGGTATCTGCTCCATCCTTCCCTCCTCAAACAGGGTCTCCTGGGGTTGTTTGCCCAGGATTATGCCCAGATGTTTCTTTACTATCTCCAGAGATCATTTATGTAGCTCTCTGTGCATTAATAAAACCATAAGGTGTTTGTGTACTGCTGAAGAGTGACCTGTTTCCGAGTGGAATTTGGATTGCACCTGCCTTGCTGAGATGTGGGAACTGAGCTGCCAGAACTCAGTATATAAATACCAGCTGTCACTGGACAATTGTGTCCATAATTAATATGTTTGAAAGTGAGAGACAAGTTCGTTTTCAAGGCAGTAGTGATGTCAGCAGTTAATTGTAGCTTCATTTGTGAGGAGTTGTTGGCAGGCCACAAGTCTGCACCTTTTGGTAAATTCTATTTAGCAGAACATCCATCCAGAAATGATAAAAATTAATCATAATTATCTAATGTTCATCTTCAATAATTATCTTCTAAATGAAATCTTGGTTTATGCCTCATGTTGAAGTGGTACCCAAAGAAATTCCAGTTCAAGCAGTGCTGGGGAATTCTTGTGTAATTGGCTGCTTTGGCTTATGTGGACACAACCTCTGCAGGACATCCTTTGTCCTAAAAAAAATCAAGGATTTAAAAATATTTTTTTTCTTTCCTTGAGTCATTTTTCATTTGGGGAACATCTTGCCTGAGTTTTGGGGTTAACTCTGGGAGGTTTTTCAGCACATCAGTGATTATAACCTTTAGCAAAATTTGTCAGACACTCTCCAGGTTACCATGGGTTTTAAAACAACTTTTTCCTTACCTTTGGGACATTAACTACTTAGATCCTTGAACTTTGACAATGGCAGATGCTGGCAAAGTGTTTTTTAAATTTGCTGTAATGAAAAACATTGGATAGGAAAAGATTTGAACAGATTAATTGAGACCCTGCAGGTGAGGTAGAAAGATGAGTGTTTAGGAGTTCATGTTCTCTGCTCATGCATGTGCCTCGCTGCAAATTTTGGCAGATACAATTCCAAAGACTCCATTGGCACTAACAAGTTCTAAAACAGTTGCCAAGTTTACAAAAGTCATTAAACCTCGTTTATTGTCAGGATTAATGCTTAGAAAGAGCTTGATTCCTTCAGGAAAAGTATTGAGATCCATCCTTGCAGAAAAATGAAGTTAATTTTTATCACAAAAGAAAATAACTTGACAGTTTAGTCTCTCCTGGCATCCTTAGGCCAACAAGAAACTAATTACAGCATAATTGTGGTTTCTCCTGCTGTTGTTCCATCTGTGTACAGTGGTTTATAAAATATTATAAAAATGGAAGAAATGGCCATAAGTTAAAAATCTTTGCTGTTTTGCAAATGATTGTGCTTGGAATTATGACTGGAGTTTTGGAGCAAGTTTTTAATCTGCATTTGCAGGGGAATGTAGTGAAAAATGAGTTTATAGTCAGACTTGAAAATCTATTTATGGGAACTCAAAAAGGGGGAAAAAAATCTTATGCTGAAACAATTACTAAATTTTTAATTATGATTTGAAGGATGTCATTTGAAGACATTTTAAAACCTATTTATAAATCAGATTCTTTCAGAATACAGTACCAAAGGCAGTATGGAAAATGAGTAATAATGGCAGGAGTACTTGTTCTCCCTTAAAAGGAGATATTCAGTTTATTATTTGAATTCCAAGTCGCTGGAGCCTGTTCCTGTGAGTCTCTTGCCACTGATGCTTTATAGGGAATCTTTCTCATTGCTAAACCAAGTGAATATGCTGAAATTATGGCTTCTCCTATAAGGCTTATTTGTAGCCTTTTTCTATTGTTAAATGCTAAAAGAAAGAAAATTAAAAAATCAGACCAATGGTGCATCTGAATTTGAGGGAGGATTTTCTCTGTGTCTCAAACCTTGTTTAAGGTTTTTGAGTGACAGAAGGGAAGGGACCCCAAAATGTCCTGCAGGGTCACCTCACCCTGTTGCCATGGTGGTGCCTCTTCCCAGGAAGGGCACAGTGCCCCAGACAAATCAAACTTATCAAAAAATAGAATTATCTGTGCTACAGGATTTGTGCAGAGACCTGTAGTGATCACAAAGGACAAAAAGCATCCATTGGAAGTGATTTCAGTGCTTTCAAGATGATGCTTGTTCAGGAGGTGCCTCTTTTTCTCCTTCCCTGTCATCTCCTTTCCCTTTCATCCATCATATTTGTGATGTACAAACATGGATAAGCAAACTGTTGGCTTGATCTGAGTGGAATATATCAAATTATAGAATGGTTTGGCTGGGAAAGGACCTTAAAATTCATCCCATTCCAACTCCAGCACCTTCTACCATCCCAAGCTCCATCCAGCCTGGCTTTGAACACTCCACAGATCAGGGGCAGCCACAAATTCCCTGGGGACCCTCTGCCAGTGTTTTACCACTTCTGAAGTATTTTGGGGAGCACAGTTCTCACTCCTGTCTGGTCCATCAGTTTGCTGTCCAGAATTAGATGAGTTAATGAATTTTTGGGGTTCCACCAGCTGTTAAATGCTGCAGAGTAGCTGTAACACCAAACTTGGGGTAGTTTGGTCCTGTGCTGGAGCTGAGCAGCTCCACCTCTGAGCGGCTAATCCAGGGTGTTTAAGTGCAGGAAGGCCAAACCCAGATCTGAGCAATTCTGAGGAGGCATCAAAACCCCCCCCCCAGCATTTTCTGCCCTCTTGGGTAAATCTCCCTTTTTAAAGGGCGTGCTTCTCCTGGCCTGGTGTTCTTACATAGGTAACCACAGCTGCTCTAAATGTTTTATTAGTTCTTATTAATTCTTATTCTTATTAATTCTTATTAATTTTTGTGATTTAAAATTAATTTTATTAATTCTTATTTTTATTATTTTTAATACTCTTTAATATTTTTATAATTTCTTATTATTTCTTATTATTTTTTAATTAATGCGGAGCCATTAGTTACTTCACCAACAACTTGGAATATTTGATGGAATCAGTGGAAGTGAGCACATGGCAGCTTTGTCTGCTTGCTCACAATTCTCCCTGAAGCCATAAAAGAGCTGCAAGTGCAGGAGTTTTGTTTTAACCCCCTGCAAGGTTTACCTTGCCGTTTATCAAATGAAACAATGCAGCCACAGAGAACTTCAAAGTCTCTTTGTTTCACAGCCATGATCCAGGCAGAGCAGGTTCCTTCCTGTAAACACTCACTCTCCATGGCTCAAAGTTTTTATTTTTAAAAGTATCTTTATTAAGAATCACCTTCTGATGCTGTGTCCAGGAGTTTTTCAGTGTTTATGATCCTCCTGTGCTGTGGGAAATTAAACTAATCTTTGCATATTCTAAGAGAGTTGGACAGGGTGGATTGAAATGAGATTTTTTGTTGATTTTTTAAAATGTTTCTACATGCTGTAACTTTTTATTCCTGGTAGTTAAAGGTAGACCTTGCACACAGTGCATATCATGTTTATCTGATGAATCGGTGCTTCAAAATAGCCTATTCCCTTTCATCAGGTTTTTAATTAGCAGTGGTTTAGGATCTGATGCAGATGGAAATATTGTTGATCATCTGAGACTGCTTATTGCAGTGCAAGATTTACTGCTGATAAATCCTGTGGTGTCAGCAACAGAAGTGATGCTGGTTCAACACTGCTCACTTCAGGTAAATAGGGGCAAATTGAATTCTTAGAAATGACATCTATTTTCTAATAATCTGAGTGATTAATTATTCCCTTTTCTACCTTCTGTCCCACTTGTTTACGGATACAGTCTCAGTGCTCATCTCCTGGCACTCAAGGCTTGTGATACCATGGAGATTTTGGCTGAGGATCTGTGCTGCTCTCATGTGGGGATCCCTCTTTAGGTGGAGCATTAGTGTAGCATTTTCCTTGACAGAAACTTGAAGTGCCTGTTGATAGATTTTTGCTTTCCATTTAGCTAAAGCAAAAAAAACAGAAAGAGTTTTTATTTCTGCCATTTGGTGCTTGAAAATTAGGTGCTTTTTAATTTTTTTGCAGCAGTTGTTGTGTGAAATGGCCATTTTCTGTGCTGTAGCCTTGTGTGTTTGCACTTTGCCATGGCATTTTTCATTCTGGGATTTTATTGAAATAATTCAGTAAAATATCCATTCCTAATTATATAAACCACATAGTCTGTAAGCTGGGAGTATGGAATGGCTTTAGTTTCTTAATTCTTGATAAAGAGGTCTCATGGAAAGGTTTGTAAGACACTCAGGATGGGACTGAAGGTAAAATGTGGTATTTTGTGTATAAAATACATTCTGCCAGCATGTATTTGTCACATTACTGAAATTACTTTATTTTGCTGAAATACACCTTCACACCACAGGTTTTAGAGGCTGAGGGATCATAAATAGTGAAGTGTTTCATGTGCTGGGGCTAGCAGAGTGCTTGATACAAAGTGCTGCCATCACCTTGGGAACCTGTGGTGTGACAAGGGAAAGGTGACATGAAAGCCTGAAACTAGAAAAATACAAATTGGGAATCTATCTTTATCACTCTTAATGGCAAAGGTTGTGAACTGTTGGAACTGGCTGTGACAGGTAACAGTGAGTTCTTGTTGGCAGGAAAGAGGATAAGTTTCCAAAGGGAGCAGTGATGGCCAGATGTTGTAATTGTGGAGCTGGTGTTTGCAAGGTCAGGTTGGTTGTGTAACTTTTCTTTCCAGCTTTAATATCTCTGAATATTGAGAGGATATGATGGGCAGACGTAGTGTGGTGCATGGTTGTGGTCTGAGTTGGAAGAGACCTTAAATCTCATCCAGTTCCACCCCCTGCCATGGGCAGGGACACCTTCCACCATCCCAGGTTGCTCCAAGCCCTGTCCAGCCTGGCCTTGGACACTTCCAGGGATCCAGGGGCAGCCACAGCTTCTCTGGGAATTCTATTCCAGGGCCTCTCCACCCTCTTGGGGAGCAATTCCTTCCCAATATCCCACCTGACCCTGCTCTCTGATGCTGGGAAGCCATTCCCTGTGTCCTGTCCCTCCATCCCTTGTCCCAAGTCCCTCTCCAGCTCTCCTGGAGCCCCTTTAGGTTTTGCAGGTTCTGGTTGCCTTGGCAGGAGCAGCTCCATGACCAAACCTCAGTTAATGTGGCAGAAAGGAGGAACCATCTGGGATAAGGCAGGGCATTACTTTGGTTTTGGGCCTTTAGAAATACCATCTCCTTCCTCTTCCCTTCTTTCTGAAGGCCTTTAGTGCTGGACAAAATGATTTGTGATGTGAAATTCTCTTCCTTAGGTTGGCAATAAAACATGGAGCAGGGAGGGGGATGAGAAATACTGAGCTCAGGCTCTGCTGCCAACACAGCCTTGGATGAGTTACTGTTCCCCTTGGTCATATCCATGCAGTGGGAACAATGCAGGAGGCATCAACAGACTTGTGATTCTTTTATTTTGTTCAAAAAAGAAAAAAATAAAGGAAAGTTTCACATTTATTCCATCTGTTTCTCAATTATCTAGTGTGTGTTGATGGCACAGGTAGCTGAGTTAATGTCAGTGAATCAGTGGGCAGATGCATTCAAGAACCCAAAGCCAGCCTGATGTAAGTTTTATAACATTTAAATGTAGATATTTTTTTAAATACCGTGCTGTGGTAGTTTGATAAGACATGTTTAAGAACATAAAGCAAATAAATTCACTGGGCTTGAAATACTGCCTGCTTCATTGTGTATTGGTAATTGATAGATCTCTGGGCTCATTAGTTAAACTAAGCAGGGTTTTTTTTAATTTAATTTTATTTGCATCAAGTGCAGGGATGTTTATGTGTGTACTTGTCCATGGCTTTCTTTCTAATGAAGGGTTGTTTCCCATTAAGGGTTGTGTCATTTAAAAGGTTTTCATGTTCAATTTTTCCTTTAAATGCTTGTAAGTCATTGGAAAAAAATTACATTTAGCAGTTGAACTTAAAAAAGCAGTTCCATTGAAGAATAAATAGGGGAGGATATTGAGAGATCTGATTTTTTTTCCCCTGGTAATTTCTTTTGGGTTTGCTCAGTGATTTTTAGGCAGGCCAATCCTCTGCCTGATTTCTGAAAGGAGCCTTGACACAAGCCAGGACCCTTTGAAAGTCTAACAAAAGAGCTCGAGAGTTTAAAAAATCACTTTCTTGCTATTGGAACCCACTCCAGCTTAAAAATAAAAATCATACCAGGTATTGCTGATGTTTGTAATGTGCATGGGCTACAAAGGAGCTGTGGGGAATTGCAGCACTGGCAGCCTTTCAAGCTGCCTCTTTCAATGCAGCTCTATGCCTGTAACATATTTTCCCTTCCTTTCTTTTTGCAAGTCATGTTTTAAGCACATTTCATTCCCTTTCAACTCTGGAAGGCAAATGTAATGTTTAAAATGCTGTGTTGGAGAGGCTGGATTTTCCTCTTATTCTGTGAAACAATAAATGGAAACTTGCCTGTTTGGAATTGCACAACCCAACTCTTCCCCCTGGGAGCATTCAGTCATTAAATTCCTGATGGGAAAATTGAAGTTCAGGGGTAAAAATAGAGGTGTGAGGAGGGAGATGGGTGCAAGGAAGGGGTTTTTTTCAGGTATTTGCTTTTAATACAAAAATATTTTTAAGCTCTTCTGTGTGGGCCAAGTGTTGGAATTAATTCCAGCTCTGATTCTTGAGAGTTTACAAAACCCTGTGTCCTTTTGGTATCAATTCTACCCAAAACCAGGTGGCCCTGGGTGCCTGGGCAGTCAGGTGAGGCTGCATCCCAGTGCTCCAGTCTTGCACAAATGGTGATTTATGGATTGTACTGGGGGAGGAGAGAGAATATGGCACAGAAGCCGCCCCTCCACCCCTTTGATTTATAATTGTGCCACTTGTACAAAGTGCTTTATTCCCTGGAGATTGATTTCCTGGACACTGTGACCAGCAGTGCTTTGCTGTCACCTAGGGCAGGTTGTCCCCAAGGATGAATCCCCTCTGCTCATCCTAAACATGTTGGAGTAGTCATAGCTCACAAGCTGCTACTGATTAATTAAGCAAAGAAATTGGATGTGATGAGGCTGCAGTGACAGTCCATCATTCAACATCCTGTCTTAAAATAGCACCTCAAATTTCTGTATGGCTTTGTTTTTATGGGAGCTGGTTAGGAAATCCTGGATTGCACATTCCAAGAGCTTGGGCAGTTCTAACAAGGGCAGTGCCTGTTCCTGCAGTACCTGCAGAGAGGAATTTTCTCACTGTGCCCTGTTTTCCTGGGGCATCAAGTGACCAAATTGAGTATCCAGCATCTTGTCTGTGTTTGTTGTTATGCTTGGACAGACTCATTCAATCAGCTGCATGAATGAGCATTTAAGGGTTTTATAAGCCAGAGTGGGCAAATTATGGTAATTAGACATCTTGTCTATTTGTTATCCTGGCTGCAGAACAATAATGAGGTTAAAGGGATACTGTCAAGGTGACAAAGGTACCAGACGGTCTTTCCTAAAAGCTGTACTTTTGCTGCTGTATATATCTGAATACTTTGATTTTAGAGTGTTCTTTCTGCCTGTATTTAATTTCATTACATTTAGAGGCAGAAACAGTACAAATGTGTGGTGTGAAATCCATATCAGCTTCTTATTTCTTGGAGCTTGTGTCTTTTAAATGCTGTCAAATAACTTGACAGTCTCTGAAGTTAATTTTATACAACAGGTCGCCTGTAATGGTTGTAGAAATTCATATCTCACTACTGAATATGGCAAACATGCCTTTAATATTACAGAAAACTGAATGCAATACAGAATGGGTAACTCCTTAGGGTAGTGCTGCTTAGGAATCCCAGTGTCTTTTATATGAGCTTTGCTAGATAATTGTGTTTACATGGCTGAGAATCTGATGCTTATAATCAGAGGTGATTAAACAAAACAAAAAAAAAAAATGCAACCAGCTAAAAGCCAACCAGTTTAGTAACAAGAAAAGTGGATAAATTAGCTGATATCATATGTAAAAACCAAGCCTGTGTTCAAGGAGAATCAATAGTAGTAGCCAAGGACAGCAAGGCTGTCCTGAAGGCTGATTTTTGAGGAACTCACTCAGCTGGAACACGTGATCTGAACTTTACATCAATATCCCTTTGCTTTTTTTTCCTCTCCTGTACTGTGTCAGTTCTTGTATTTTGTTCTTATGGTGTCACAGGTTTTTACCTGAAAGTCTGATACTCATTTTAGACATGTTAAGCTTAAAAACCCCATGTTAAGTTTGGGGGTTTTTTTGTCAAAGTCCTTTCCCTTAAAAAAAAAAACAAAAACAAAAACAAAACAAAACAAACAAACAAAAAAAAACAAACAAAAAAACCCCCACAAAACAAAACAACTGAGGGAAAGGGACTTCTTTTACCCACCACTTTCAGGGCTGTGTTTTGAGGAAAACAACTGTTAACAAACTATTTTTTTGCAACACAGGCATCATTTAGAGTGACTGACCTTGGATAGTGTCCCAACCTGCCTGCAAAATAAGGACTTTGCCTTTCTTGTTTCTGTTGGCAGCAGCAGGAGGAGGAAGAGGAGGAGGAGCATAGCCTGGTCTGTCTAAAGGAGTGTGTTCCAACCCATGATTTTAGGACTGGCTGTGGGGGGGAGGCATGGATGTCCTGCACTGTCACTAAAGGCTCTGCAGAAGAAGGCCTGCTGTCTTTAAATGCAGATTTATTCATTTTGGCCTCCCAGACTCTTTAGAAATTTTATTAAATGGAGAGGGGGAAAGCTGAATTGTGATGGTTTTATTAAGTGGAGGGGGGAAAGCTGAAAAACATTTGTAGGTGGTGTAACAGCTAAAAAACTTCGGTGTCACTGTGGCTCCAGCCATGGGCTGTGTGAGACAAGCAGCTAGAGCAAGGAATGTGGAAAAGGAAAGTGTGTGTGGCTGTTCAGAGTGATTTGATCTTACCCTGCTGCCTGCTCATCTCCCTGATCCCAGCCCTGTGCTCCAGACGAGCACACCAGACTGGTGACTCTCAGAGATAATTTTGGCTGTTGATTTTCACCCTCTCCCTGTTCAGAGAGGAAATATTGACTAAATGTTTTGTGTTTTCCCTGGTGCAGCACACTTGCAGTTTGTCCCTTTAAATCTCTGCTAGCTGCTGGTGTACAGCAAGCTTCTTGGTGAAGTTACCAGTTTGGGGATTATTATTTTCCCCCTCACTTACTGCTTTTATGACTAAATGATGGTTTGTAGTGGTGGACAAAGTGTGAGCTCTGTGGAACAACCAATCCAGAAATATTCTCTAGTTTATTTTTAATGATTCTTCTGGTCAATTTTCACACAGTAACTTTTCCTCCCTCTTTGACAGGAGTCCTCCTTCCCATTCCCACTCCTTCCCCCACCAAAAGAGAGGTTGGCCATTAAAGATAATGTTTTCTTTGGCAACTTGTATGTGTGAGTAGGTTTTGTTTTGTAAGGAGCTGTTTGGGGGAGTTACAGCCAGGGAAACATCCCCATGGAAATGAAGATGATTGAGTTAATTTGATCTAAGTGGGCAAAGAATTGTAACAAGGAACTGTTGTTATAAAACATTTTTATGGTAATGGTACAAACAGAAAGGAGAGGAGCTGACCTTCAAATTCCACGTTATGTTCCAAGTTTGATTGTTGGGTTTTTGCAGTGGCTGTGAAGCTGCTTTGTGCCTCTGAGCAATGCACTCAACCAGGGAATCCAGCAGGGCAGTGTTAGAGAAATAATTTATTTAATGATTCTCGTTTTGTTGTTCTGTATGAAGAGGTGTGTGTTGAGCATTAGATGTATAATCTTCAGTGGACAATTTAATATTTGGCTTCCAGCTTCTTAAAATGGTCTGATGTCTTTTGGATTTAGAAGAATAAAATATGGGTGATTATAAGAGCAGTTGCTTCAGATTGAGAGTAAGCCAGTCCTGTTCATCTGATAAAATTCCATTATCTGCCTGTTCATCAACATAGACACTCGTAGCTGCTCTGTGTAATTCAGGGTGAGCAGAAGGTATTGTTGAGCACATTTCTAATCCCCAAATTTCATTCAGCATTAGCAAAAATAAAGCACTTCCTGGTGAGTTGTGTGTTGAAAATAATTAAAAGAGCTTCTCAAGATACAAGTAGACATCTGCTTTTATTCTCGTTTTAGGGAACTGCTGTGCTCAGTGCTAAATCATGATAATGTCACATAAAGAACTTTTGCATGTGCTGTCCCATATGAAGCGCAGTCAAGCAGGCTGCAAGTTGCATCTAAAAGCAAAATACTTTTCAGCCAGAAGAGAAGAGCAGCAGGCAGCCTGGGAGTTCAAAGTTAGAATTCAACAGGAAACATCCTTTGGTTCTGTTCAGTGCACATGAAAAGCCTCACATCCCATCCCTGTTTATGAATACCAGCAACTTGCAGTGTAGCCTGCACTTGCGGGCTAAAAATAACTTCTTTGCAATGCAAACTTGGCATCAGGAGCTGACAAGTTTATTTGGTATCACCTTTAGGTGTTTTTTTCTTTTTTTTTCTTTTCAGGGAAATTAATGGCTCCTTTACTGTGTATGTGAGCTATCGCACTATTTAATCACTGACACCACAACATATGAAACTCTTTCCCACATGGCACGTACGAGAATTTGTCTTCCAAATAGATCCTTGGAAAAGGAAAAGAGAAGTTTTAAGTGAAACCAGCTGCCAGCAAGTGTCTGGTGCTGGTGGCTACTGTGGAATGAAAGAACAGTGTGAGGAGGTAAACATTAGTTCAAATTTTGGGTGGAGTTGATTTTTTTTGGTCTTGTTTTTGGTTTTTACACTTATAGAATTTCAACTTTCTGCAGAGTGTTGTGCCCCAAATGAGCCAGGCTCACATGGAACACAGGCTGTATTTCCCTCATAAAGAAATGATACAAAATTTGCTATATTTGTGGTATTGTAGTGATGGTAGATTAAAGGTTGCAAGAGTGCAGAACTCGCTGAGAGGAGCTTGTAGTGAGGTGGGCTCAGTCTCTCCCAGGTAACAAGTGACAGGATGAGAGGAAATGGCCTCAGATTGTGCCAGGAGAGGTTTAGATTAGACATTAAGAAAAATTTCTTTGTGGAAAAGATTTTCAAGCATTGGAACATGCTGCCCAGGACAGTGGTGGAATCACCATCCCTGGAAGTGTTCAAAAAAGTCTGGATGTGGCACCTGGGGACATGGTTTAGTGGTGACCATGGTTGGCAGCTGGATTTGATGCCCTTAGAGGTCTTCTCTGACCTTTATGATTCTGTAATTCCACATTTAGGTGAAGAATTTAGAAGTGCTAACAAGAAATTCCTCAGATTCCTACAAGGAAATGTGATTGATTTTCTTGGTTTTTAGGGGTTTATCTCTCTTTAATTAAATTGCTTTTTGGCCAGAATTAACTGGTGACAGTATTTTTGCAGGGCTATAGCACATGGTCAGTGATGAGAATGGATATATTTTGATATTTTCTTCAATGCCCAAGTATCCATTTTGTATTAATCACTTATGGCAGTGGAAATCAGCAAAGGGGTCCCAATTTTTAAGTGATGGATTGCTCTGTTCACTAGGACTTCCTATAAAACCACTTTATTATGGTGATGTTCACAGAAAAGCCAAACAATTTTTTGTCTTCATCTAGGATGGGCATTGTAGATGTTTTAGTCCAGAAGAAGCTTTGGAGCATTGAATTTACCGCATTAGATCTGTCCTGCAGTTGGAGCAAAGTCATTTTAGATTAGATCTAAGAGGGTTTTTAAAAAGAGGCGGTGAGGCCCTGGCAGAGGGTGCCCAGAGAAGCTGTGGCTGCCCCTGGATCCCTGGAAATGTCCAGGGCCAGGCTGGGTGGGGCTTGGAGCAACTTGGGATGGTGGGAGGTGTCCCTGCAGGGCTGAATGAGATGACCTTTAAAAAGTCCCTTCCAAACCATCCTGAAATTCTGTTCTCAGTAACTACATGAGACTCACAGCCCTGGGGCACCATTTCTTGTTATCCAGCTCTGTGATTCCCTGTTCTGTCTGCAATTCTCCCTATTTTCAGCCCCTTTATATTTTCTAAGTGAGGGGAAGGTACTAAAGAGCCACAGAGCTGCATTTGTGCAGCAGAGAACACTTGACCATACAATGAACTTTTAATTGGCCTGAACTGAATGTAACCCAGCACATGTGTAATGTCCTGAAAAGGACTTTTTAAAAATATCTACAGCCATAAACAGCTTTTGGTCCAGAAATAGTGTTATGGAAAGGTTTAAGTCTCCTTTTGGGGTGCTTGTTTTGTTTGAGGGAGAGGTGTTGAAAGGGATTTCAAACGAGAAGGCATGCTGGGGAGATGAACAGCTCTGGGAATAGGAGCAGCACAGGAAGTGAATCCATGGTGTTGCTTGTGGGAAGCTCTTAGAAGTAATTAGGGATAAGAGTGAGGCAGGAGGAAATCTGGTTGGCAGCTGTGGCACTTCCAGCAGCAGCTCTGACCTTGGCCTGGAGGTGCTTTGAGGCTGCTGGGGGAAGATTTGCTGCCAGAGCTCCTGGGTTTTACCTGAATTCCCTTGGAAAATCTGCTGGCAGCCTGCAGAGTGTAAGTTCTCATCCCATGGCTAAAGGCCCTGCATCCTCCTTCACTTCAGGCACTGCAAAAATGTGTGATAATAGTCAGTGATAGACCAGAGGACTCATGTTTGCAATTTTTAGAAGCCTAATCTAATCCTGGAGCAGCAGGAGCAGCCTCCCAGAGGTCTCCCTGAGGTGGGAATTGCATCCTCCTTCCAACTTTTCTCTGCCCTGCCCTGGGACAACATGAGGGTTGGCAAAAGCCAGTGATTCTCTGGCCAGGATCCAAGCCCAGGAGATTGTTCGGCAGGAAAGTGCACGGTGGGATTTAGTCTGACACAATTTACTTGGCTGAAAGGGATAAGTGATGGTGCACGGTGCGTGTTTCACCTTGTTCAAGATCTGCTGCCAGAGCATGAAATGATAACTTAATCCCTGATTGCTCCTTACAGCCCTGCAGGCCACAGTCTCTGGAAGAATGTTTGTCAGCCAAAAATGATGTGTAGCTTCACCAAGCCCAGTTTCAGTGCCTTTTCCAGCTAACTCATTTCTGAATTAATTTGGGGCCACATGGTTTTGCACTCTTGATGTTGTAGCTCCTGCACTTGGTCCCACCAGTCACACTCCTCTGCTAATGCCTGTTCCTGATTCCTATTTTCCCCATCATGAATAAATCAGCAGAAATAATGAACAAACCCTTCAGCAGTTGCCACATTGGTTTTTGGGGTGCTAGGTGTTGATGCAAGTGTTTAGTGAAAGAATTTTTTGTACACAAGAATAACTCATTGCAACAAGAAGTAAAGAATAAAAGCATATTCAAAATTATCTTCCTCATTCGATTCTTCAGGATTATCTGATTGTCCAAATGAGAGCTTAAAGTTGGAACACAATGGGCATGAAAGAATTGCAATGATTTGAAATAGTTCTGTAGCGTGTTGGCTCAAGACTAGTTCACAAAATATTTCTTACACTTAAAAATTATCACAGCCATTTGCTGAGGTGGGACAGAGAAGAATAGACAAAGCAGATGGATAAGTTCATCATGTAGCCAAAAGATGCATTTGGGAAGTTTAAGGTACAGAGGAATGCTACAGTGAATCAGCAACACCTATTAAGAAAGAAATAAATTAAAATATTGAAAGAAGAAATAATTCAGTAAGAAATAGTGAATCAGCACACTTATTTAGGAAGAAATAATGGGGCTTTTCCCACCAAATAATGAAGGGGTCTCTCTTTCCTTTTCACTCCAAAGATTTTTTTTTTTTTTACAGAACAAATTCTTGATGCAGATCTGTTCACTTTAATGCAATTCTAAGTTTAAGCAAATATTTAATTCTGCCTGGAGCACTCTGACAATTTTTTCAGCAGTCTGGAGCCATTAGCAGGGCAGATACAGGACATGGGAGCTGAGCTGTCATGGTGAAGGCTTGCCTGTAATTTTCATAATATGCTGTATTTTCCCTTTGCTTTTCAGCAAACAGGTCAATTATAGCTTATTTCTCATCCTCATGCTGGGAAGGAAAAACAGCTGATTGCAGTGGTACACTGAGGATGAGGATTGCTTTTCTAGGTCAGCCAGAAGAGAGCTAGGTTCAAAAATGTTACCCTGGAAAACAGTTCTTTCTTGCTTTCTTTGGGACAAAGTTTGTATTTATTTCCTCATGCCAGGTACTCCTGTAATAAGATTTCTGGAGTTAGATGGGATATTGGGAAGAAATTGGAAGAGTAGAATTTTAGAATTGTTTAGGTTGGAGAAGAAATTGGAATAATAGAAATTGGAATAACAGAAATTGGAATGAATAGAAATTGGATAGAAATTGGAATAATAGAAATTGGGTAGAAATGGGAATAATAGAATTTTAGAATTGTTTAGATTGGAAAAGACCTTTAAAATCATGGAGCCCAACCATTAGCCCAGCACTGCCAAGCCCACTATTAAAACATGTCCCTAAGCACCAGATCTCTGCATCTGTTAGATCTCTCCAGGGCTGGTGATAAGGATATTGATTGCTGCCTCCTTCCTTATCTCCATGCCCGTCAGTCAGGTTGTCTTCAATGAGTTGAAGGAATATAGACAGCATTGAAAGCTTTGATCAGGGAGGGTACAGAGTCTGTGCTCCTGGGAAGAACAAAAGACAGCATGACATCATTCTTTTTTGAGACATATAAACACTAATTTTACTCTAGCTGAGTGTTTGAGGCTTCTCATACATGTCAGGTTTTTGTTGAAGTGCTGTTTTTGGGATGCCAGTGCTTTGACAAGCTGCTATTCTCGTTTGCAGCATGGCTCAGATGAGTTGTGCTGTTCTTTCACCTCCCAGGCTCCTTGGATGCTGATGGAGGGTTTGGGTTGAGAGTACCCAGATCTTGTAACAGCCTATAGGTTATCACTGTGATCATGGAATGGGGATGTGCTGAAGTGAGGAATTTCAGGGTTACTGAGTGGTGGAGCCAAGACAAATTTCTTTTTTATGCTAATGACCAAGCCTTCTTGCCTACAGCTCTGATCTTCTCCCTCCTCCCCATCCACCATCCATCAGACCAACATCATTTGTGGTTTCCAGTGTGTTTGTATTTTAAATACTGCTTGAATCCCTCATTTGGAGTTGGATCCAAAACAGGCCATGAATAGACTTCACCACATGAAAATAACTCTGTGCTTATCAGGCATCTGGTTCAGGAGGCACCAGAAATCACTCTGAGGTACAAATTTTGGCACTGTGCATGCATCCTCTTCATCAGCTGAGATCCAGTGGTGCTGAAATTGCATCAAGATTCAGAAAGTGACAGGCTGCTGTACCCAGTGAAATTCCCAATCTCGTAAATGTGCATGCAAAACGGCACCATTTACAAAATGTGGCCACACCAATGTTCCCCTTTGAACTGCTGCCACTCCAAACATTTCCTACTTGCTTAATGCCTGGTGGATGTGGTAAAGAAATAGGAGAACCAATTCCAAAGAAAGGAAGGTGGAAAGTCCTCCTCTCCACTGGAGGACAAGGCAGACCTGTGGAACCAAATAAAGAAAGTGGCGGAAGCAATTTCACTTCTTATTTAGGCCTCAGGGCTGGAAGGTGTTTCCTAAGTTGCATTGGTGATTATCTAACACAAATTGCCCAGACAGTTGAGAGATAAATGACTGAAAGTTCTTTGGGTATGTCAAAAAATGTTGACTGTCAAGTGTTATGAGTACGGAGCTGCCTCATGGTGTTGGTAATTCAGTAGGAGAGTAGATGGGGAATGAGCAAGTACTCAGAGACACCTCTTCTACACATTTGTGTTTGGAGGGAGCTACTGCCTATTTAAAAGACATAGAAAACATTACCAGCATTTTCAGAATGTTCTTGGTGAGGCATTTGTTTCCCTGAGTTGAAGAGTCCTTACAGTAATTTCCTTGGTGTGGAATGATTGATTAATATGAGGATGAAGAGCTTGTGGGCTGCTCTGAAGCCTCCATGGCTGTGGACCCCTTTGTACTCCAGCAAATGTCTTGTTTTTTCTTTTTCTCTTCCTTGTTTGAAGCAGAAGGAGATTTTAGAGAGAAATTCTTCTCTGTGAGGGTGGGGAGGCTCTGGCATAGGTTTCCCAGAGCACTGTGGCTGCCCCTGGATCCATGGAAATGTCCAAGGCCAGGTTGGATGGGGTTGGATCAACCTGGGATAGTGGAAATTGCCTCTGCCCAGGGGCGGTGGTGGCACTGGATGAGCTTTAAGGTCTCATCCAACCCAAATTGTTCTGGGATTCTTCTTTCTTCAGAGAATATCAGGTGCCCCCATTTGTATTTAGGCATTTGTGTAAATATCACAGAGTCCATGGAAAAATCTGCTCTCTTTCCAAGTGATTCTGGTCAGTATATTTGTGTTTTCAAGGAAGACAGAAACTCAAACTGGTGTAAGGTAGAGGCTCTAATGAGTTTATGGATTGGGTGATGCAGCTGGGTGATCTACCAAAGGTGGAAAACCCAGTCTTGGTGGACCTGAGAGAGTTCTAGAAATACACTTTCAAGGATTAAATTCCTTTTAGTTCCAATCTTTTGCTTTCCACAGTGCCCAGGGGATCATTCTGGGATTAATCCTGTGTGCCAGTGACTTGGCTAAAGGTTTTCCTGGATGTGAATGCTGAGTTTGTTGATGCTGTAGAACAAGATTACCATATATTGTATATTTTCCTGTACATGCTGTTCCACCTGCCATCATTTTCCATTTGGGATCTCCTGGAGGAGTTAAAAAGCTGCCACATCCTAAGGAGGCTCTGTCCCTCCCTCACATGGCTACAAAAAGGTAGCTACAGCCCACTTGATTAAAAAATACTGTAATTAACAATGGTAATTGAAAGTTTGGGGACTGGCTGTTCACCAAACATTCTCTAGAGTACAATGGTATCCTGACATCTGAGTATTTACAAACAAAAGGATAAAGTTGTAATCCCCTTGTCATAACACCAGCTTTATGGGATCCATGCACCGCTTGAATGTGGTCAGGACTAAGCAGATTATTGTACCAACAATACAGAAAATTTAGCTCCAAGTACAAAATACCCCAAACCCACAAAGCTGCTGCTCAACCAGAGTTCTTGGTGTTTCTTTTTTTTTTTTTTTTTTTTTTTTTTAATTGTTTTGAGTGAGCTGGCAAAAATTAGTTTTGTCAGTAGAAACTAAGTAACCGCCAACTACGCCTGGAATGCCTTGGAGCACTGGAGGAATTTTCCAAGGAACAGTGATTACCTTTGTTCCTTTTAGCTACACAAGTTTAGGCTTTGAACTGTGTATGCTCTTTCACAGGTTTTTTTTCCTTTTTAATGTATTTGGGGATTTTGTTTTAAAGAGGCTGTTTCTGATTGCAAAAAAATCTTTTACTCAAATAGGGCAGTGTGTTTTTTTCCCAAAGAATTCAGTAGTGCCGTGGAAATAAAAAATGAGGTTCTGTAAGAAAAATATTAATTGCAGGACATCATCAAAAATTGGAGTTTGGTGGGCCTCAGCATTTTGATATCACTTGGCCTAAATGTAAAAATGGGGTTAAAATATCTATAAATTGTTAAACACTCATGAAACCCAGTAACCTTAAAGACTTTACAATCTGAAATATTCTGTGAAAATGGATTTCTAAGTATCATAGGATAAGCCTGAAGTGATCAGACTTGATTTAGTTGACTTTTCCTCTCATTGTATATACCTGGCAGCAGCAAAGTGGATTGCAAGTTATATTTGTCTGATATGCAGGAGAGGAAACAGCTTCTCAAAGAATTCTAATTTTTGTTATCTGCTATCATACTGCTGCCTTTTGGTTTTGTCTGTGTTAGTAAAATAATTAAATCTATTCTCTATATTTTATTTCACCATTGGCTGGTACTTTTTTATTCCGTGAAAGAAATTCTGCAACTGAAATTTAAACAATAAACCTCGGACCATTGCAGTTCTGGCTCTTAAAAATACTTCATTCTGAGTCCTATATTCATACAGGAAAAAAAATCAAAACCAAAACCCACACAAGCTACTAGTTAAAGGATCTGTTTCAGAAAGAACTGGGCTCCCAAACTTCAAACAAATCCAAGATCTTCCTGATACTTTTATATTTTTTTTGTGCTTCCTTTGCATCTGCTGCAAGGCCTTGAGAGTTTTTAGTGCTGGAGCTCTACAGTAATTCCACTTATCAGCTTCTCCAGTCTAGGAAGGTCCTGTAGTACAGTGAAGGATAGGGAAGCTTGGACTTCATAAGCCCAATTTGTTCAGAATAAAACACTGGGTTGTTAAATCCCATCTCCTGTTCAGGAAGGTGTCTAATGCTGAGGCAATGAGAGCACTTCCTTTGAAATTCCACTTCTCACACCCAATATTTGCACTCTGAGATATGGCCAGGGGACATAAAATTATAGAAAATCCTGAGCCAGAAGGGACCCACCAGGATTATTAATCTAATTTGTGGCCCTGCACAAACACCCCAACCATCCCACCCTGTGCATCCCTGAGAGAATTGTCCAAACCCTCCTGCAGCTCTGGCAGCCTTGGAGCTGTTCCCATTCCCTGGGGAGCCTGGCAGTGCCCAAAAACCCTCAAGACTCAAAAATCTTGATTGAAGGATGAGATTTCTTGAGAAACCCTTCAGTCCATGAAATCCACTATGTTCTAACCCACTGCTCTTCAAACAGAGCCTCATTTGCTTAGCAAAGCTCAGTGCTGAGGTGTTGGGAATGGGATATTTGATGTTCCTGGGGTGCTCCTGGCTCTGCTGTGTTTGAGTAGGGAAGCTTATGGCGGGTGAGTGAGAAGGAACAAGGGAAAACACTTTTCCTTCCAGTGGAAAGTATCCAGGGGCACAGGTTTGCAGTGGGAGGATCTGTAAGGTCCCTTCCAACCCAAACCATTCCGTGAATCCATAAAACACTGTACAGGAGTGTCTTAGGTTACAAGGTATGGCTGGGGTGTGTATTCTATTTGCCATCTGGTAGAGGTGGGGCAGTTATCTTCTGTTAACTGGGCAGTTTTCTTTATCTCTTCCACAACCTATCCTCCCTCTGGGAAATATCTTCTGTTAATGGGCCAGTGAGAGTCATTGCATGGCTGATAAAGTTCCCTCATCCCACTGGGAGATGCTCCACCCAGAGGGAGGAGCCAAACATTCCTACCTGGATATAGTCTGAGGTTTGGAACACCACAGGCAGCCTTTTCCCCCTAGTTTCCCAAAAGAACAAGTTTCTTTTCCACTAAATTCCCAGAAAAAGACCAGGTTCATCTACACCAGCACTAGACCTTCAGAAGAAAACTCCACCCTTCTACAGGATCACTGCTCCAACAGAACCACATTTATTGCTCCAAGAAGACTGCAGCCACCATTTAATCAGACCGCTACCAACACCCTGACCAGCAAGGTGTCAGGTTGTATTCTGACTCTCTCAGTGTTGTTTTGTATTACTACATTTCTATTTTAATTTTTTTCCCTAATAAAGAACTGTTATTCCTACTCCCATATCTTTACCTAAGACCCTCCTAATTTCAAAATTATAATAATTCAGAGGGAGGGATTTACATTCTCCATTTGAAGGGAAGCTCCTGCCTTCCTGAACAAGCACCAAACTTTCCAAACTGAGACAAGGAGCCAAAAAAATTGTGCTTCAGGGTTTTTCATGCCAGTGCTATTTTGAGCCCTACTTAAGCAAGGAAAAAAAGCAAGGAAAGGTTTGAGGGGGTGACAGACTCTGCCCAATGCAACTTTAGTTCTTTGATTTCAGGGAGTATTGGTAAATGATGCTGTTCTGCCTGTCAGAACCTAGGATAGTTATTGTACAGCTTCTACCTGCTACAACTTAATAATAAAATCCCAGAATTCCAGAATGACTGCATCCAAAGAATGAATTACTGTTATACATCATGTCAACTTTATTTTTAATAATACGATTTTCTTAGGCCAGTTGGGAACATAAAGATGTTGTCTTACAGAGTGATCTCTGGGGGGACACTGACACCTTTTCACTTGTAAAACCCCAAGGAGTTTTCCCCCATCAGTTTCTTTTTCTAGTTGCATTTTTAGCTGCTTTCTGGAGTTCATGCTGGATAGTTTCTGCAGAAGGGCATAAAATAGCACTAATTACACTGGAATTTGATATGGTTGTTTTTGCAATGGTTATGGAAGATTGGAAGTGGAAAGCAATAATAATTTCTGGAGAGATTTGATGAGAGTTTCCTGATTCATAGTTGGAATTGTTGCCTCTCTTTTTTTTCTTTTTTCTAACCCTCAAATTTGTACTATATTTTTGTTAAAGCTTCTGAAAATGACAAAATGCTATTCCATAAATTCCATAAATCCAGCATAGCCTTGTGCCACTTGGCAGCATCACTCTTATGTACAGTTTGGTTGTTGCAGTTGCTGTTGCCATAGGAAATGTTTTTTTTCAAAAAAATGCAAAGAAGAAAACCCATGCCTGGCATGTCAGCTCCTGTCCTAGAGCTTCCGGAGCTCTTTCCCCTGTTTCCTGCCTTGCCACCTCCCACCTTTCTCCTCCCTTTGCCCCATCTGCCAGTTTCTGGTTGAGACAAGAAGGGAGATGTGCTGTGACTGATTTAGAGCATGTGCTGATTTGCCAGCTGGCTGCTGCCTCTGAGCTGGGGGGTCAGCCAGACAGGAGAGATAAGGGCTGAGCTCTGCTCTCCTCTCCCCAGCCAGGGTTCACCTCTGCTCCTTTGCTGGGGTGTTTTCCCCCTCAATATTTGCACAATCTGAAATGCACCAAGGTTACTAAACCTTCCTTCCCCCCTTTTGAACATGGAAAAACTGGGTGTTACTAAAATGCCACTATTAACTATGGTTGAACGGTTTATTGTGTTTGAATATGTCATTTAATTATTCTGTTAAAAAATGAAGCAGTAGTGGTATTACACATGCACTGATGGTCTCAGCTGGGACCTGCTCTGATTTTATTTATATTTTTACATTGTGCTTGAGATGTGTGGAACCACCAGAATTCTTATAGAAAAGTAAGTGTGTCCTGATCAAGAAGCTGGATCAGGACTTGTTTACACTGTGTAAGAGATAGTTTAAACAGAAATTATTACCCAAGCTCCATGTTTTCATTCACTCTCAAAACAGCAAATATGTTCATGGTATCACCAAATTATTTGAGTTGGAAAAGACCTTAAAGATCATCTTGTTGCAATTCTCTGCAGTAAATAAAATACTGTTAAATGTAGGATGTTGTTTTGGAGTAATCTTCCTCCTTTTTTAATTTTAGAATTAAATTAGATGCGTTAGATTCCCTCTACTTCTGTTTGACATTGAACTGAGAAGAGATAAGAGAAGGGAGTAGGCAAATTCCTGTCAGACTGGATACAAGTGAAAACAAGTAGCTGGAAGCATCTCAGTGACATCCTTCAGTGGCTGAAAGATAAAGTTTTCCCTCCCTGCCTCGGATGCTCCTGCTGTATCTGAGATAGATGGGAATTTTTGGCTGTTGGCCGAGGAGCTGCCTGCACCTCAAATGGCAGCATCTTTGGGGATGGAGAGGGACCTGGGACAAGGGATGGAGGGACAGTACACAGGGAATGGCTTCCCACTGCCAGAGGGCAGGAATAGATGGGAATTTGGGAAGGAATTGTTGGGTGTGAGGGTGGGGAGGCCCTGGCACAGGGTGCCCAGAGAAGCTGTGGCTGCTTCATCCCTGGAAGCTTCTCTGTGCCAGGGCCTCCCCACCCTCATGAGGAACAATTCCTTCCAGATATCTAACCTAAATTTCCCCTCTCCCAGTTTGAACCCCTTCTCCCTTGTCCTGTCACTCCAGTTCCTGATGAGCAGTCCCTCTCCAGCTTCCCTGTCACCCTTCCAACACTGGAAGGTGCTGTGAGGTCTCCACACAACCTTTTCCAGGCTGAGCAGCCCGAAATTTCCCAGCCTGTCTCCTTAGGGGAGGTTCTCCAGTCCTCTTATCAACCTCATGGCCTCCTCCGGACTTGCTCCACCAGTTTTGTGTCCTTCCCATGCTGGGGACACCAGAACTGTGTGCAGCATTCCAGGTGGGGCTTGACAAGAGCAGAGGGGGAAAGTGGCACACAAGGTTCCTGTCATGATTTTTTGTAGGAGATCCTTCCCCGCTGTGTGGGGCTGAACAGCCTGAAAAATCCCCAGCCTGTCTCCTTAGGGAAGGTTCTCCAGTCCTCTTATCAACCTCATGGCCTTCTCTGGACTTGCTCCACCAGTTTTGTGTCCTTCCCATGCTGGGGACACCAGAACTGTGTGCAGCATTCCAGGTGGGTTTGACAAGAGCAGAGGGGGAAAGTCACCTCCCTATTCTTGGCACACAAGGTCCCTGTCATGTTGTGTTGTAGGAGATCCTTCCCTGCTGTGTGGGTGGTGCTGTTCTTGGTATTTACCTTCTCCTCACCTCTGGGATGGACAGGAGCACTTGAGTGTGAACCCCCAGTGTGTCCTTGCAGCCAACCAGGCTGCTGTGGGTGCTCTAATTCCCCATCTATTCAATTCCCAAGGGATTTTGCATCAGGCTGAAAATCTTTTCATGGGTTTCTGGGCCAAGCATGCAGCTGCAGCACTAATGGGCTCATATGTTCACAGCACAGTGATGCAGGCTGCGCCCTTAATGCTTTCCTTGGGGAAACATTTGTCCCATTTATTCTCTCTGTGGTCAGAAGTACATGACACAAACTGCAGCTTTGTGTAGCTGTGCTGTGTCCCAAATGCTGCACTCTGGGTTTTGTGGGGCTTCAGTTCCCTCAAGTTTGGATTAAGCAAGACCCAAGACCTGGGTTTGTGTGTTTGTGCAGCCCTTCAGAAAATGAGATACTTAGCTCAGACTAAAGGTCTTAAGTTAAGCTTGATGATACATAGCCCTGTGTAATCCATAATCTTAAAATTGTATCTGTGATAGAATTTCTTAGATTATATCCTTACAGCTGCTTTAACCCAAATACTCAATAATATGCCCTATATTGAGGGCTGGGCAGATCAGCTGGGTTGTTGCAATATAATCCTGCCTTGGAATTGGGCTGGGGAATGTGAGCAGGGCTGTGTCACATCTCTGAGTGCTAAACTCAGACTCTGAATCCAGGCTTGCTGCTCCCTTTGTTTTACAAGGAGATTTTTGTAGGAATAGTAATTAACCTGTCCTGTAAGCAGAACTCCCCTAAAGGCAATTTCCAGTGAAGTCCTGCAGCAAAGTGCTCCATGAGCATTTCAAAGCACAAAAAGCCATGGAAATGCTCCTTTGTCTCTCTGAGGGGATCCAGAGGGGCTCTCTGGAGTCTCCTGTATCTGGATCAAAGCCCCATTGAAGGAGATTCCCTCAATAAAATCCACCCAGGAGCAACAGCCTAGAGCCCACACCAAGCTGGCTACCTTGGGAGACTTTATTTCAACTAAGCCAGGTGGCAGAGGAAAAGGGGTCATGTTGTCATTGCTGGCTTGGATGACCCTGTGACACGGGGTGACCTTGACTTCAGTAATCACCCTGCTCTCCCAAGTGCCCATTGTTCCTGTTCTGTCAAACAGATACAGCAGATCCAGGCATGAGCAAAAAGGGGTGATGGATTTGTGTAATAAATAGTTGGTTTTGAGAGACAATGCTCAGAAATTTGAGAGAAAATGCTCAGACCTCGACTTCAATAATCATCCTGCTCTCCCAAGTGCCTGTTATTCCTGTTCTGTCCAAGAGATACAGCAGATCCAGGCATAAGCAAAAAGGGGTGATGGATTTGTGTAATAAATAATTGGTTTTGAGAGTCAGTGCTCAGAAATTACTATTTTTAAACTTGCTTCTTCAGCCTTGTGAGCAGCAGGAGCTCTGAGGGTAATCCTGTATATGGCTCCCATGTCTTTCTCCTGCTCTGCTCAAAAGAAATCAGTGTTGCTTGTCACAAGACTTTACTCGTTGCTGATGTCAAGAGTTTCCTAATGCCATTTGGAAGGTCCAGGACAAGGGGAATATCAGTGGTTTGTTGTGTGTTTACTGCTTTTCTCCAGCCTCTGATATGGGGAGGCTGCAGTCATCCACTGGGGCCGTGCTGGTATTTTAAAGGTCACTCCAGTAATTTTGTGCTTGCTTAAAAATAAACAAACAAAAACCCCCAAACTTTTAAATTCTGCACATAACAGAGTAGAAGAATTGCTGTTCTCTGCTCATTCTTTTGAGGAAGCAAATGTTTGCTCTGCTGTCCCAGCAACCAGAGAGAGCTGGGTTGGGCAAGCCCAGGGGCTGGGCTCTGAAATTTCCTCTTGAATAACACTCCTGAAGGTCTTGTTCAAGTGGTTTGGGAAATTTTTATGTTACTTGGGTACTTTGTTTTTAAGAGGTAGGGACACCCAGAGAGAGGGGCAGGTGTCACAAGAAAAACCCGTGAGAGTATGAGAAAGACATGCAGCATGAGGAAAATCAGTGGCTTTGAATTTTAAATCAACTCTGAGCAGCATTTGAAATCATGCCCCTGAAAGGGTTTCTAAAATGACTTAGGGTCTGTAAGCAAGGAGAGATCTGAGGAGAGAAATGAAGTTTTAATGTAGCATTCCATTTATTAATGATAGCACAATTAAGCTGAAATCACTTCAACTAACAATCCTTGTTTTTCTTTTGTCTTTTTTTTTTCTTCCCCTGACCTTGTACCAAATCCTTTCCACTCCTGATGCATTGGGGAACAGCAGAACTCACCCAAAGGTAAGGGCTTTTTATCAGTGTGTGGGAGTTGTCCTATCACTTGCTCACTCTTGGGTTATCCAAATATTAAAAGCATTTTGCAGAGCTCTGTTGCTGCTCAGCTGCTGAGTAAGAAACTCGAAGCATCTCCTTGCTGCAGAAATGCTCTGTGCAGCCCGTGCCAAGAAATGAGTCAGAGGAATAAATGAGAACGTCCACACTCAGCACTGCAGGCTCTGAATGGAGGATATTTGTTCTTTGTGGGCTTTTTAAAAAGCATTTTCTGGTATTTGTGATAAAGCAAACTCATTTTGTTTTTATGGTCCCGTGACTTCGTGCTTGTTCTGAAGACTCTGCCCTGGCAGATCAGGGTTCAGCTCCATGGATGTGCTCATACAGCCAGTGGTGTTTTATTAAATGTTCTGAAGGCTTGGGATGCTTCAATAATATGTTTAGCTGTAAAATGAATTCAAAGTAAAAAAAAAAAAAAGGCACCATAATTTTTCATACACAAGCTGTTGTTTCCTCAGTTAGAGGATATAAAATAACTACTTTATCTCTTGATGCTGGTACTGGGGGGGGAAACAATGTATTTTTGAAGATAAATTATTTAAATTTCAAGGATTTTGCTATGTTAAGCATTTTCATAAATGTTGGTAGTCAGAAGGACATCCAAAGGGGAATGAGCAGCTTCCATTAAGCTTAGAGGGGAAATCCACAGCCTGAGAGCCCCACATTGCACTTCCCTTTTCCTACATCCTGCAGAATAAATTTTGTGAATGTAGGTCAGACATTACCCTAATTAATATTTCTCCTTGCAGATACATACCCGGGGAGCTGTTTTTGCAAACATCTGTCCCAAAATACACATTGTATTATTTCAGGTCATCTTTCAGGACGAAAGGTGCCTGTGGACCTTTCGATGGATTTATGGCAAAATTGAAAATTTTCTATTAAAAATATTATAGTGTTGCTCTTTTCATGATAAAACTGATTTGCTTTCTATTATTCTTTGCAAATATTAGACTTTGAGGACTGCTTTGGTTTGTCGTGGAATGTAAATAAATACATACTCCTCTTGTATGGAAAGAGCTTGCTACCCTAAGGCTTGTTTTTAATTTATGCAGACAAGAGGCACGGGGACATGGGAGGCAGAAAGAGCTAGAGGACATCTGTCAGTTTGGAAAAGAGAAACTCTGGTGAAAAATGCATTGCAAGGATAGGTTTGGAGGGAGAAATTGAGAGGTCCTTGACATCCACTGGGTTGGCACATGGAGAGTGGGGAGTAGGGTTGGCACAGAAAGGAGCAAATAGAAACAAGGAACAAATAAAAAGCATGCAGGAAAATGAAGTGTTTGTTTGGGCTTCAAACTCCTGGTAAATAAGGAATTCAGTGGGAATGTGTGTTGAGTTCAGAATGTCAGAATGTGAATAACGTGTTGGATTTGGCTGTAGCTGTTCTGAGGTGTCCTGGTTGTTTCCCTGCAGGTGTTTGCCTATGATCACTGCTTTTGGTCCATGGATGAATCTGTAAAAGAAAAATATGCAGGTAATAATATTTACTGTGGCTTGGCTGTCTCCAGGTGGGAATGATCTGATTAAAATACAGTCCTTGCTGCAGGGCACAGGCCATATGGCACAAAGTGCTGCCCTTTCTATGACTGGCTGCTGTCAAAAAAGGGAAAATCAATCATTCCAGTTCCTTTTCTCTAAAGATGACAACAGCAATGGGCAGTGCCACCCCTTTGCAGTGCAGAGAGTGGAGAAACCCAGCACAATGATGCTTTACTCCTGTTTACAGCTTTATTTAAAATACTGCTCAAACTCCATCATTTTAAATGCATCAAACCCAATTTTTATTTTCAGGAGCACTGTTATGTGTAATTTCATGTTTTTCAGTGCTGATGGAAGTTTGGCATCATAGTAAAACCTAATAAAGGAATCTTAATAAAAGGCTAATTTCATTTAACTTTATGTGAATTCAGATGCTTTAGTGAGAGTGTGTAATGTATTCATTAAAAGTTTTCATAAACGTTTCCTATGTATTATTAGAATGTATTTTGGCATATAGTTATGGTAAAATATGAACTGCATTTGGACTTATCACTCCTACAATTTATTCCTTTCATAGTTGTTATCCTTTAAAATTTGGGATCAATTGAACTTAATATTTATTTCATAAAAATCATAAGAAAAAACAAAGACACATACACTTCCTAATTTTAATTTCTTTAACAAATTAATAATAGCTAATCAAGGCTCTAAGAAAAATGTGACACTTTCAGCCATACAAATTACATAGGAATATTACATATTTTGTTTCTCAAACTAAAGGTGGTGCCTATATAACTGATATTTTGGTCTGTTATGCAGTGGAAGTGTTACCCCAGCTGAGCCTGGCACAGCTCTTGGTGCTTTTGATGGAGAATTTAGCATGGATTTGCCTGTAAAGATAAGAACTTAAAGAGGGAAAGGAAGAGCTTAAAGGAACATTATTTGCGAGAACTTTCCAGTCCATAAAGTTCTGTCATGCCTTGTTCAGACTTGAGTTTTTTGGGTTATAAAATTAATTCTGAAAATAGATTTTGTTCAAGAAGTTACTACCCAGATATTTTAAGCCTTCTTTCCTCTGCTTGGAAAATTATCCAAAAAGCTCAAATTTCAATTACAAAAGAAATGTTACACCTTACTTTTTGCCAGTGCAAAGTACCCTGTGAATATCCATATCTTCCACATACTTGTGATTCCTTCTCTGCAAAAATCTCCTTGTGGTATTATCCAATATCTTACACAGTAAAATTTTCCAGTGCTCTGTTGATTCCCTTGGATTAAAATCAACTGAGTGTCATTAAAATGTACAGAGTATATTTTGAGGAGGTGTCATTCCCCAGCAGATTAAATTCTACAGTTGGTCACGGATTCTCTGCTGATAAAACTTCTGAGTGTGAACCTTTATAGGATATTTGCTTTAATCACATCCAGGTATATCCATGGTAATCCCAGCCCCTAATTTTGACAACAACATAAATCTGGAGCACATCATCTGCTTCTTTCCAGGGAGCAAACACTGGATGTGATTTAGGCAGCAACAGCAGGAAAACCCTCACAGCTTCCATCTAATCCAAAAGAACAATCCAAATCAAGGGACAAAAAGCTCTTGCTGTGTTACAGTGTTGGCTTGTGTGTTTTATTTTCTAGGTCAAGATGTTGTTTTCAAGTGCCTTGGAGAGAATATTCTTCAGAATGCCTTTGAAGGCTACAACGCTTGTATCTTTGCCTATGGGCAAACAGGTGAGTCCCAGAGTCAGGGAGAAATGTTACCTCCAAAGGTGTTGTGTTCTGGTTCTTTCCACGGCTCTTGTGACATTGTTGGAGGAGAAATACCTTCTGATGTAAGATAAGAAATGTTTTCCTCTTTTTTAACATCAGATATGAGGTGGGCAGGACGAGAAGTAAGGTTTTGTTGCTGCTGGCTACCCTTATTTCTCACACTTCACATGATAATCTTTGGCGTGACCATGGTCGTCCTTGAGCTCAGAGCATTGCTCAGATTTTCTGCCTCTGTGCTTAAAATAATCTTCAATTGTCATTTTAATTTAGTATTTATAGAGTAATATGAAGTTTTTCTCATTAGTGACTTGTCATCTGCAGTAAGGCTGTATCTATCTAAAAGTTCTCCAGTACTCTGAACCAAATTTCTTGTTTACCTTTTCCATTTAATTAAAATACTCTTTAGCTCAGTGGTGTTTGTGTTACTTTAAGGCAGAAAATGGAGCAAATACCTTCTACTAACATGCAGATTTTAAAAAAATTTCTTTTATTTCTTATCAATATTCTGCACAGCAGAAACCTTTGTTGCATGTTCTCTAATCACAGCTTCCCTCACACAGGTTCTGGAAAATCCTACACCATGATGGGTACTGCTGATCAGCCTGGATTAATCCCTAGACTTTGCAGTGGACTCTTTGAAAGAGCACAGAAAGAAGAAAATGAAGAGCAGAGTTTCAAAGTGGAAGTATCCTACATGGAGATTTACAATGAGAAAGTCAGAGATCTCCTTGACCCCAAAGGGTGAGGAATTTGTGTGTGAATGGCACTGTAGAACTTGTCCTACACTCTTCCTTTACATAACCAGTTTGCCTTAATGGATCCCATCTAAAACATTTGCCTAGGATGGCTTTTGCTGCTTCCTGATCTCAGCATCTCCTCATTATAAATCAAAATAAAGTAGCAAGACTAAAAGCCTGGAGTAAATGTACCTTTTGTGAAGTGACAGCACTGTCTGTGTCAGCTTTTTGTGTGTTATAAAGCTTTTTTTGTGTTTGCATTCTGGCCCTTGCTCTGTGCTTCAGTGGGTATTTGTGAGACCATCCTGTTTGAGATGTGTCAGTGAGAAATGGACTTTGTGTAAATGTTGTCTTAAGTCAGTCATGTGCTTATAAATCCCTTTTTTTTCCCCCAACCAGAAGCCGTCAGTCATTAAAGGTTAGAGAACACAGTGTTTATGGCCCTTACGTAGATGGCCTATCCAAACTAGCTGTTGCTAGCTACAAGGTAAGGATCAACTTTATGAAAGGCTTATCTTCACATCCTAAACACCAGGTGCTGTCCCTTAAGCTGGACAGAACTACTAAAATGCTCCTTATCAGTAATCTTAGAGCAAGAGAGCTGCAGATTGTTGTGATGTGATCCCTGGGGAGAGCAGGGCTGAGAGCAGAAACTCCCTTCATCTTGTGCTGCTCAGTAATTCTGGAAGTAATTCAGCTGCTGAATGGAACAGATTTCCTCTCAGCATTAAGATGAGTGCAGACTGTCATGAGAAAGTGTTCTGTGATTAATTACAGGCCCAGGATTAAGCAGAGACAGGCTCTCAGTGCCCCACTGTGTCACTTTTTGCCTGCCATGCTCTACTCTGTAATTTCCCTTCCCAGTAGCACACGCTGGAATTATGAACTAATGATTGTTTACCCAGCAAATACTTGAGAGCATCACATGAAACTGGCTTGCAGGACAGTAAATGTTTATGTGTACATTCACAAAATGCCCTGTTTTTTGAGGAGCTTTAACTGGTGAAAATGAATAAATATGGGACGGAATCTGTCAGCTTAAGCAAAACATGAAAACAGTGCAATTGCAGTTTCTCCAGGTGTTCATCCAGCTCTCCGTGGTGGTTTCTGCTCAGACAGGACACATTTCATGCTTTGCCTTTCCATGTTGCCCAGCAGCTTTTTGTAATCCAGAATTTGGAGTCAGTGGTCTGTGGTGGTCCTTTGTTTGACTGTTTATTTGAGTTGTTTTAGCATCACCCAGCTAGAGATGCAGAAATAGAGGTTTAGCCCAAGACCCCGAGGTTTTAACTATTTTACACAATTGCTGTGAAACCCCAAAGGAGGGGAGCTGCACCTTTCTCAAGCATCACAACAGATGAAAGAACATAATAAACTCTTAAAATTTGGAGGAATGTAATGTTCTGTTCAGCATGGTTCTGTTTTATAAACCTCTGAGCCTTTTGTCAGTATTCCAGATTCTCAGACCATGACAACCTGACACTAAAATGTGACAGGGTTCAAACACAAATTGCTGTTCCTCACTTCTTCCTCTGCTTTTGAGTGTTGCTGTGTGCAGCCAGGTGCATTATTTTTGTTGATAATTTAATATCTAGGTTGAGGAGTGGGTGAAGTCATGACACTGGAGTTTTTTTCATCGCGTATTTCTAATTAAACAAATGGGAGGCTTAGCAAGAAAATGCTGTATTTGACCAAGATGGGGTGATTTTTGGAGGTAATTGAAAAGGATGTCAATGCAGATATACTCATGGCTGTGAAAATTGTATTTAGGACATCGAGTCCTTGATGTCTGAGGGCAACAAATCTCGGACAGTGGCTGCCACCAACATGAACGAGGAGAGCAGTCGGTCCCACGCAGTCTTCAAGATCATCCTCACCCACACCCTCTATGATGTGCAGTCAGGGGTAAGAAAATCCAGCTGCAAGCTCCAAATGTCAGCCTGGAATGTGTCTCTTGCTTTAATGTATTTCACAGGAAAAGAAACACCTCTTTGGAAGCAGCAGTTTGTAGTACAGGCTAAACATAAAATAGGTGAAAAATAGAAATACACCTGAGTGTACATTTGGTGATCCAAATGGATCTCCTAATGTGCACTTGTGGTTATTTAATGCAGATTGAATAATCTCATGGTTATTTAATGCAAATTGATATAAATTACCAGCTTGCTAAAGTAATGCAAATTTGTTTAAATTATCAACTTCCTAAATTGAAAAAAATACTAATTCTCAATATTTTACATTCTATGCCACGAATGCTTTTATGTGTAAATATTCAATATTGAAAAAGCATTTAAAGCTGCAAATATTTTAATTTTATGTTGCCTTATACATAAATATGCCTTGGAGAGGTGCATGAAATGCATTATGTCAATATTATTTAATCCCTCACAGAAAATGATGATAAACTGGAATTGAAAGAAGTATCTTTAAACTTCATTGATAAATTCTGTGCTTGGATAATTCTTTAATGTTTTCAAAGCCTTGGAGAAATTTTGTGTCTACAGAGCAATTCTGAGCCTAAATATTGGAAAGCATAATGAGAATTTGGGCTTTCTTTCATCCTGTTTTCTCAATTTCCACCAGTCTTATTATCCACACAATTTTCCTCATTCTTTATTTGGATTTTTTTCCCCATTGCACTTCAAATCAGCATCATACTGTGGTGTTTTTTTTTTATTTTTCCATATTTTGTCATTCCATATTTTGTCATTCCATTTTATTTTTCCATATTTTGTCATTCCAGTTTTGCTATGGCTCTTTGTACAGCTTTTCATACCTGGTTTTAGTGTGGTCCTGCTCTGCCTGGATGCAGAGTGGTTGTCACTGTCCATGTTCTCTGCACCTTCCAGTGACCCCTGTGTGAACTTCTGCTACAGATTTCCCTGTTCTCCCATCTGCTGCTCCTTTCAGTCCTGGAAATGGCACATTCCATGATCACATCGTGTTTTGATAGGTTTAGGGTGTAATTTTTGAGAGCTTATTGATTTTAATTATTCCATTTATTTATGTGGATGCAGCACTTTGTATTTGGGATCCTGGGGTGCTGAAGGTGCAGATGCTGCAGAAGAACATGATGTGAGCAAGCTGTTCCCAAAGACAGTTGGCTTTTCAATTTCAGATTGATTTAGGGAGTTCATGGAGTGTTTCAGAATGTCATTTTGGGTCAAATGAGGTGAAAGGATTTGTAACAAAATGTTCGTTACAGGTTAAAATACTCACGTAGCTGGGATTGTGTTCCAGGAGGCTGATGAGGATAAAGGAGACTTTGCAATTGTGATAGTTTATGTAAATTATAACATGCTTCTTGTCAGGCTCATTACTGGTCACTGAAAACCAGAAGAAACTCTGGTATAAAATCTGAGGATTTTAGGAGACTGTTTTCAAGACTGGATTGTGAACCTCATGTCTCTGCTTGTGACTCCCTTGGCATAAGTCTGAATTTTTCATGGTTCAGCACTTCATTAGTGTGCTGTCCTCTGGAGATTTCTGAGATATTTGAAAATATCAGAATACCTGGTTTCACAATATCCATGACTTCCCTGTTGTTTCTGAGACAGCAAGTAGTGACTTAGCACAGGGCACTGTTCAAATCCGGCCATTCTCAAAGGGGGTGGAACAAGAGTTTACACCAAAAATGAAGTTTGATTGCAGTTGTAAAATACATCAAACAGTGTAACTTGATTTAAGTGACCTAACAGGGGCTGTTCTCTGGTTCCTTCCCCAGACATCAGGTGAGAAGGTGGGCAAGCTCAGCCTGGTGGACTTGGCAGGTAGTGAAAGGGCAACTAAAACTGGTGCTGCAGGAGACAGGCTAAAAGAAGGAAGCAACATTAACAAGTAAGACTTTGAAATTGTTTGTTTTCCTTTTTGCATCACCATTTCCTGCTAAATACAGCCTACTTGTAAAACAGTCTGAAGCTCCTGTAGTCAATTTTCTCCTTTTCTTCTCTGTACGAAGCTCCTGTAGTCAATTTTTCTCCTTCTCTCTATTTCTCCTGACATGCAGTACTCTTAGATATGGGAATAAGATTTCCATCTTTTAAAAGAATATTTGTGTTCCTGCAACTGCCATGAATTTCATTGTGAAGACCTGAAAACATACTGAAAAAAATAAGAGTGGAGTTTTGTGAAGAAAGAATGATCAAAATTAAATGAGGAATATTTTCCTCAGAGCATGTTTTCAGAGAGGAAGTCACTGTCTAAATATGCATTTGACTTATGAATATTTACCCTTGTTAATGACTATTTGTGTTCTCTGGGCAGATCCCTCACAACTCTGGGGCTGGTTATTTCTGCCCTGGCAGATCAGGCTGCTGGCAAGAACAAGAACAAATTTGTTCCATATCGTGATTCTGTGCTCACTTGGTTACTTAAAGTAAGTAAGGATTTTTTTTAAATCTTTTTTAAAGTTAAATAAAAGAGAGGAAAAGGGAGAAGAGTGTTATTGAATGAAATCAAAATTGTGTGCTTTTTGCCTCATTTTCTGGGTTTGATGTTAACCATAATTGTCTTTGGAAAATGAGCTGGATGTAAGCCATTAGTATCTCTGCAGACTAAATATGTGTCTTCTGCTGACCTGCAATGGCCTAAGGATTAAGGAACTTCAAAAATAAAATTAAAAGCAGTGTATATTTTATGGGTCAGTGTAAGTACAGCTTCACGCACAACCTTGGGGCTAATTTAATTTGGGTTAGTTCTGCATACAGCTGATTTTACATCCTGGTATGCTTAGCTCTGAAGATGTTGATTAAGACAATTACCTTTTTCTAATTGTCTAATTTAATTGTTAAGATATTTTACTTTTGTCAGCAGAGTATAATTGCAGAGCATTATCCCAGTTACAGTCTGAGGAACAGGTCAGGAGACTTCTGAGATGCTGTTCATGTGAAATGAGCAGTTAAATCATTTTCTGAACTGTGCAGGGCTCTTATTTGGTGGGGTTTTTTTGGGGGAAAAAGGAGTGTTTCATGATGGCGCTTGGATGAACCTGTGTACAGTCTAAATGAAGAAACCCAGATTGTTAAATATGAGATCTGTATAAGTCAAATTTCTTTTTTTTCCCTTGTGCTCTGTTTAGTTATTATCCAGGAGCAATTGAGATACTTATTGGTAGAAAGAAATAATTTGAGAAGAAACTGATTTGTGGCATCACCAGCCTTTCTTTGTCCTCTTACTTTTTGTGGGTGCTCTGGCTATGCTTTGTTGTCTTAGCTTCCCCACCCTTTCTTAGTAGTGTTTTTAAGTGGTGTTTAAATTTCATATCCCTGGGATTTAACTGCACATGTGGAAAGAAAAAGACAAAGTGACTTGCAGGTTGTACTGAATTGTGGAGATCAAAAAAAACCAACACATTTTTCCTTGCAGAGATTTGAAAACAAAGTTGAATTTAATGCTTAAATAAAACAAAATCCCTGCTCCTGTAACCTCTTGACACACAAACCTTCATTTTTCTCAGTGCTGCCTTTTGATGGACCTTTTAGCATGGCTTGTGAAGTTATTTATCCCTAACAGATCTGGACATCAAATAACCACGTAAAAATCTTAATGGCACAACACAAACAGTGTCTGAATAAAACAAGTTCTCACAGCACAGTGTTCTTGCACTGAGGCTTTTTCAGTGTTTAAATACTTTTTTGCCTCTCTATACTTACACTGAGTTTTTACTCTCATTTAGGAGAAACATTTTTTTTTTTTGGCTCTCTGCAATTTGCCAACAAAGCCACTGCACAGCTTCACTTTGCCCTGGTGTGCTCTGGGTTCCTGATGTGGCTGCAGCAGGGTGGAAACCTCCCTGATGAATTTCCAGCCTTGTTGGAATTAGTTCTGCTGCTCCATTTCTAAACAAATCCAGGGAGCAGACTGCAATTCCTGTTCAGCACCTGTCTGAGGCATTGTGGCCACGGTGCCGCCGGCCGGACGTGGCGCAGGAACGGGAGCCCACTTTTGTTCTGCCTCCTTTCAGGCAAACCCTCTTTGTGTCCAACATCAAGGCTTGGGGGCTTTTGGGGTTCTTTAACAAACAAGCTCTCATTGAAGCTTTGTTTTGAAAGGGGGGACATTTAAATTTTTTTTTCTTTTTTTTAATTAGAGATCAAAGGAGGGGTTTATTCGTTTAAAGGGGCCTGTTTGGAGAAGCCATGAGATGGTGGGCTGTTGAATTGCTGTCAAGAGATGAGAGTCTAGCCTCCATGTTTCAGAAGGCTGATTTATTATTTTATGATGTATATTATATTAAAAGAAAATTATATATTAAAACTATACTAAAAGAATAGAAGAAAATATTTCATCAGAAAGCTAGCAAGGAATAGAAAGGAATGATAATAAAGTCTTGTGACTGACCAGAGAGTCTGAGACAGCTGGACTGTGATTGGCCATTAGTTAAAAACAACCACATGAGACCAATCAAAGATGCACCTGTTGCATTCCACAGCAGCAGATAATCATTGTTTACATTTCATTTCTGAGGCCTCTCAGCTTCTCAGGAGAAAAATCCTGGCAAAGGGATTTTTCATAAAATATCTCTATGACAGTGGGCTGAGCTTCCTGCCTGGCTTTCAACTTGTAATTATGATACCAAATCAGACTCCATGTGTTCTAACTGCAGGAATATCTCTCATACAGTGTCTCTCCACAAGTCTGAGAAATCAGTTCGGGAGACCTCAAGATCTGACACTTGTTGCTTAATTTTGTTGAGGATTTCAGACAAAAGTGCCAGGTGAAAAATATCATTGCTTGAGCAGTGGCATCAGGTTATATGCAGGGAGCAAAATAGCTTTGTCAGTTCTGGAACTTATGGTTTTAATCAAGTTGTATTGGCACAAACATCTTGTTTTCCTGTGTTAATCAGAAGCCTGATGGCTGCTATTAAAAATACAATTTCTGAGCTCCACGTTTTGAATTGTTTTCACAGTAATCTTGATGCTAGAGGAGAAAAAGCTAGTTAATTCTTAGAAATAACTTCTTTATTTATATTCTGACTCTCTAACACTTGCAAGCCCAGTCTTGCCAGGCTGATTACAGACTCTTTTCACTAATGAGAGGCTGATTTGCTATTTTTTCACCTTTCTTGCTTATCATTAAAGAAACCAGTGAAATCAGCACATGGGGTTTATACATAAAACTTTATCAGACAGTCTGGCGTTGGACTTGAATTGCTACAAGAGGGACTTTGCCCAGTTTATAATGGGTGTATTGTGGGTTCTGCTGTATCACTGTTACAGCGTTCTCAGCTGCCTCTACAGCAGAGCTGCAATTCAGATAATGAATTCATCCTATTTTGGAGCTGATTAGTGCAGTGAGGGACATTCCCAAAGTGCAAACAGTTAAGGATGGATTTGGAAGGGGAGTACCTGGCCAGCTCCCTACCTAACTCCAGCTTTTTATGCAGAACAGGGATTGCAGTTGCAGGGTGTCATTCCTAATTTTTGGCCAGGAAATCCCGTGGAATGATTCATTAGTGCTCCTGTTAGTCTTAAAGTTTTCAGTTAAAAAAACATTTTTTTTGGTACAGAGGGGACCCTCCCAAGCCATGGATTAATTTAGAATAAACACTGGCTAATCCTTGGTTGAGTAAAGTCACGGTGAGATCAGTCAGCAAGCTGTTCCTTTTTTACTGATTTCTGTATAAATACACTTACCTGCCTGTGCTGACTGTGTTGAACACTATAAATATACAGAGATTTATGTTTCATATGAGTTCCATGCCCTTTTGCATGACCAGAGACAGCCAAGTGCTGCCAACAGCCTGACTCCTGTCAAACTGGTTTAGGCATCACGCAGCCAAAAGGAGAGTCTTGGGGAAATACTTAAAGGGGCATTTTAATGATTGCTGGGGAAAGCTCCACGTGTGTTTTGGAACTGAAATGGTTTGACAAGCAGCTAATGCAGTCAGATTGTTCTAGCCTGACCTACTTCTCATGGGTTATTGAAGATGAAAATTAAGAGTGTGGTTTGTCTCAGAAAAGGATATTGGGTTAAAAACAAATAAACAAACAAACAAAAACCCACCCCAAAATTCCAGGCAAACCAAAGAAACCAAACTGCCAAACAGAAAAAAAAAAAACCTGCTGCACAATTTACACTAGAATATTTTATCTTCACGTATCTATATTTGGCTGAAATTGTAACCATAATTTTGTGGTCAGTAAAAAGATTGAATCCTTCCTTCCTTGCTTCCTTCCTTGTTTCATGCCTTTCTTCTCTCTCAACCAAATTCCAGGAGGGTAATTTCTTACATAACTCAGTTTAGATTTGTGAGTTGTGCCACTGGGAGGAAGGGAAGGGCCCCAGTCTGAAAGTTTGTAGGAGTAAAAGCAGCTATATTGTTTATGAACAGATATCTCAGTAATTTATTTCTTGAAGACATCTGTCTCATAGTCTTTAAAATGAGATAATCTGAATTCATCATGGTTTTTCCTGAGCTCCCTCAGTAGCATCTGAGAAGTGAACACAGTAGTGTTCAATGTAGTGAACACAGCTGAAGTGTTTACATTTCTGGTTTGTAAACCTAAGCAGAAAACATCGAAAGAAAACTTTGAATCCTTTACCAGGCCCTGTGAAGCCCAAAACAGGGCCTTTTTTTGGTTCCTGTTGAAACTAAAAAAGCCAAGAGTGCCAGAATCCAAGAATGACATTTCCCAAATGAGCTTTCAAAAACAAACATTGAAAATCACGACCTTTTCTTAACTCGCACCGCTTAAACTCTTAACCCAACAAACCAAAATAAAAATATTAATTCTAAACCAAAATATTGATTCTAATATTGATTTTCCCAAACCTTCCAGGACAGCCTTGGGGGCAACAGCAAGACGGCCATGGTGGCCACGGTGAGCCCGGCGGCCGACAACTACGACGAGACGCTGTCGACGCTGCGCTACGCGGACAGGGCCAAGAACATCGTCAACCACGCCGTGGTCAACGAGGACCCCAACGCCCGCATCATCCGCGAGCTCCGTGAGGAGGTGGAGAAGCTGCGGGAGCAGCTCACCAAGGCTGAGGTACAAACCTGAGCCTTGCAATTGCAGAAAACCCCTGCCCAGGCTTAGCTGGTTCTGTGGTGTCGTTATATTGCAAAGGTTCCATATTGTTGTCTCCTTATTGCAAGTTTCGTACCTCCTTGATGTTTCTCATAGGCAGCTCCTCTAAGCACTGATTCTTCCTTATTCTCACAGTAGCCAACTGACTCCAGTTCCCCTTTTAACCAACCAACCCACTCTGTTGTAGCACTCTTCTCATTGGCTACAGCTGTGGTAAAGTCAGGTCTGTTCTCTAATAATTGGCTCAGCTGCAATTTCTTAGGGGTAAGATAACTTTCTATACTACCTTTATGTTCTTATATTCCATCCCCCTACAGCTCTATAGAAGGAATTTGTCTTGGTTTGAACAGACAGGTGTCTGCTAAGGAAGGCAGGAGCTTACCTTGAAATGGGAAATGTAAACGCCCTCCCTCCGAATTGTTATGGTTTTGGAATTAAGGGGCTCTCAGGCAAAGATATGGGAGTAGGAATAACAGTTCTTTGTAGTTCTTTACTAGGAAAATTTTTAAAAAATACAAATGCAATAGTACAAAAAGAAAATACTACTGACAGAGTCAGAATATGAACTGACACGCTGTAGAGCTTAGCCAGCTCTACAGAAGGAGTTTGCCTTGGTGGAAAAGACACGTGTCTGCTGAGGAAAGCAAGAGCGTCCCTTGAAAAGGAAAATGGAAACGCCCTCCCTCTGAATTGCTATGGTTTTGGAATTAAGGGGCTCTCAGGCAAAGAGATAGGAACAGAAATAACAGTTCTTTACTAGGAAAATTAAAAAAAAATACAAATGTAGTAGTGCAAAAAGAAAATACTACTGACAGAGTCAGAATACGACCTGGCACCCTGTTGGTCAGGGTGTTGGTAGTAGTCCAGTTAAATGGTGTCTGCAGCTCTCTTGCAGTGGGAAGGGCTTCCTTCTACTCCTGTAGAAGAGTTTAGTTTTCCTCTGAAGATCCAATGGTGGTGTAGATGGGCCTGGTCTTCCTCTGGGAATCCAGTGGGAAAAGGTTGCCTGTGGCATTCCAAACCTCAGATTATATCCAGGTAGGAATGTTTGGCTCCTCCCCCTGGGTGGAGCATCTCCCAGTGGGATGATGTAATTTTATCAGTCCTGCAGTGACACTCACTGGCCCATTGACAGAAGATATTTCCCAGAGGGAGGATAGGTTGTGGAAGACATAAAGAAAACTGCCCAATTGACAGAAGATAACTGCCCCACCTCTAACAGGTGGCAAACAGAATACACATCCCAGCCATACCTGTTAACCTAAGACAGAATTCCATGAGAGAATGTTGCAGAGTGTCCAGGCAATGCTTCCATCTCCCTTTATATAATTTATTTACATTTTTCTGTGTGTCCATCTTGAAACACGGGCATTCATTGAGATGCTGACCACCTTGTTGAGCTTTCTTGGTTTTACTCTGTGAAGCAGAGGACATGGAGGCATGGATAGTTCCAGTTAAGACTGGGTGATTTTTAGGCAGAGCTCTGCTGATATTTTTAGGGATTCAGCATGGCCACATCCGGTGAGATGTGACTTCAGTTAAATGAAGTTTTCTTGCCTGTTTCCAGCTGTTGAATCTCTCACAGACCCTAGGCAATATCTCTCTACAACTCCCTGAAGGAAGTTGTAGCCAGGTGGGGGTTGGTCTCTTCTCCCAGACAAGCAGTGACAGGATGGGAGGACACAGCCTTAAGCTGCACCAGGGGAAATTTAGACTGGACACTAGAAAAAATGGGAAATTATGAAAAATTCTTCACAAGAAAGAGTGATTGAGCATTGGAATGAGCTGGCCAGGGAGGTGGTGGAGTCACCAGCCTTGGAGGTGTTTAAAAAAGACTGGATGTGGCACTCAGTGCCATGGATTAATTGATAAGGTGGTGTTTGGTCATAGATTGGACTTGATGATCTCCAAGGTCTTTTCCAACCTATTCTGTGATTCTGCAGTGAAATTTCAAGAGAAGCATGGTCTAAATGTTAGATGAAGGCCAAGAATTAGTGTAACTCTGAGTTCTGTTTCCAAAGGGACAAACCAATGGTGATGTAATGCCTGTGGTTTGCAGTTCAGAAAAATTATGGTTACAACATTTGCATCATGAGGTATGCAGGGAATGCTGGCTGTGATACTGCAGATGACTTGTGGATTTTGGACTCTTCTCATTTGAGCTGCCTAATGTGCTAAGCATCCACCGTGTGTGGATCAGTTTCTTTAAAGTGTCTCAAGTTATATATCATAATATTAAATATCTAAAAATTCGTCTAAAATATCAGCCATAGACTTAACAGTGCTCTGAGAGTTGCAAATAATCCCCATTTGTTTCATTTTTTAGTATTACTCCCAAAATAATGGCAGCTGTCCAAAGTAATGAAGTAGTGTTTCCTAAGGATGAAATAATAAATATTTCATTTCCTAGGTATTAAAATCCCACCCTAGTTGTCATCCCAGTGTCATTGACAAAGAGCAGGGAAAAGCCAGAGCAATTTGCTGTTAAGAGGCTGCACAGTAAAGGTCAAACCCCACATTCACAGCCTTGTGCTCCTTTCAGTTCATTACATTTGTTGCCCATCTAATTGTTCTTCCAGAAATGTGCATAAATAACTTGCTGAAGTGAACAAAAGCACTGACTCATTATGACAGGTTACATTTTCAAAGCTCATTTCCAGATATAGGAGTTGCCAAGTTGTGGGGTTTGGGTTTTATTTGCCTTTTGGTGTCAGTGTCCTTTTCTCTCCTGAACAACCAGGATAGAACTTGACAGTTGACTTTCCCCTCACAGAATATGGAATTATCCTCTTTTCCCCTTTTATAATCCATGCATTTTGATTGTCTTTTTGTTGGAATTAGCATCATGTTTTAATTTGTCTGTGCCAAGACCACCAGCTTGTCCTTCCTGAACTGGGAGTTCACCTCCTTCTGGCAGAGAAGCAGCCTGTGGGTCTGGGACCCATTTTTTTGGGGTTTAATTAGGCTTTGTAGGCAATGAGAAGACTTACCCAGGTCATTGTGCAGCTGAAATGTGTGCAAATGTTCACTAATTGTCCAAAGAAATGGTCAAATTAAATTTTATCTGGGCTTCATCATTCTGCCCTGGTAGTGTCCACCCCTTTGCCCTGATGATGTTTTTTTGGTATTGTGAATTTTTGTTTGGGAAATTGCCTTGGCTTCACTTCCCTCCCTGTGTGGAATTCACAGAATCATGCAGTGGTTTTGGGCTGGAAGGGACCTTTAAAGCTCATCCAGTGCCACCCCCTGCCATGGGCAGGGACACCTTTCACTGTCCCAGGTTGCTCCAAGCCCTGTCCAACCTGGCCTTGGGCATTGCCAGGGATGCAGGAGTAGCCACAGTTTCTCTGGACATCCTATGCCAAGGCCTCACCACCCTCATGGCCAGGAATTCCTTCCCAATATCCCATCTAATCCTCCCCTCTGTCCATGGGAAGCCATTCCCTTTTGTCCCTCCAAACTCCTGTCCAAAATTCTTCTCCCTTTTACCCCATATTTAGGTTTTTAAAGCAGAAAAAGCCCACACAGGATACATCAGCTGACAGTTCCTAGTCTACTGTTGTGTCTTGAGGCAGAGGAAACTCCTGTCTTAAAACAGGATTTTCCAATCCTGGCACTTGCTCCTTTTCTTGAAGGAACTGCAGTGTAATGAGGCCGCTCTTTGATCTGGATTCCTGTGAGGAGTTTTGGGTTTGTGATAAGGAAATGTCTGATGCTGGAGGACGATGCTCCCATTGTTACTTGGCATTGCCTAAATGCCAACCAGCCAAACCCATGTTCCTCATTAGCAGTAATGAAATAATGACATGAGGAAGTCCACAGGCTTTTTGAGCAAGGTTTGTAGAGGAGGAAATGCCACTATGGAGATGGAAGTTTAGAAGTCATAGAATAGTTTGAGTTGGAAGGGACCTTTTAAAGCTCTTCTAGACCAGCCCCCTGCCATGGGACACCTTCCACTGTCCCAGGGTGCTCCAAGCTCCATCCAGCCTGGCTTTGGACTCTTCCAGGAACGGGGGGATGCTGATACCCTTTCTGTTTTTGGGGTGTCTGATGGGTCGCTGTAGGAGTATCTCCTTAAGGTAGTCTGTGTTTGGAACATGGGCCTTGGAAAATTTCACCAGACAAAATTAGAGCTGTGGCAAATTAGGAAGAAAATGAAATTTCAGTGTCCAGAAGCACATTGTAAAGCTTCTTTTGATATTCAGTCTGTAAGCTGCATGTAGAAATGCAGAGGTGCATAACCAGAAGAGCTGCATTTTTCCTATAGACAAAATAATACATCGGGCCATTTAAACATGAGCAATAAAAATATTTTGGTGGCATGGCAGTGTACTAAGATGTGAGGTGTCATTCTGAGAGTTTGACAGCTGAGGGGACATAGCCAGAGCAGCAGGATCCTTAAAAACAAAACTGGTTTTAATATGAGTCACTTGGAATGTAGAGATAAGATTGGTTTCTGTGTGAGTATCTTTGTGCAAATCTGCCAGTATCATGTAATTGGTTTGTGTTGAAGCACATAAACTCCACGTTAACATCTGTACTTGTAACTAGTTAAAGAACTTTTGGGTGGATTCTGCCTTTACATGCAATGTGTGTTTTTAAGACCCCTTTACTTACTGCTTAGTGTGCCTTGAAAAATGAGTCATGTTGCCTTTATTCATTCCCCCCATCTGTGTGGCTGCAGAAGGAAAAAACACAGAGCACAACAAGCTTTTCTTGTTTCATTTGCTTTTATTCCTGCAGGCTATGAAATCACCAGAATTAAAAGAACGATTGGAGGAATCAGAAAAGTTGATTCAGGAGATGACCGTGACCTGGGAAGAAAAATTACGAAAAACTGAGGAGATAGCTCAGGTTTGCTGCTTGCTTTCCTCCTTCCCTGCCCCCATTTTTTATGAAAAATAGGTTTGTTTTCTTTGTCTGTCAGTTCATAGAGGTTGTCTGAGTCTCTCCCCACATTTATGGGTAAGTAGGTCAAGCTTGCTGCCCTTTTGAAAAGCTTCACTTAATTCCTGTGATAGATGGGTGCCTCCCAGATTACCACTCCAGTGACAATAATAAATTGTCACTGTATGCAAATGGAGAAGTTATTTAACAAAAAAAATAATAAAATAATCCACGGATGAGAGGATTACAGGGTTTTTTTATATTCTTCAGGCAGTAAAATTGTTTGTGATGAGGGAGCATTGAGAGCATTCAGTGCAAGGTTATGGACTGAGTGCCTCAATGCACCAGGCAAAGGGCATTCAGAATGATAAAAAATAGAGCTATCAAGAATCTCTGTGTGTTTTAATAGCTCCTAAACTGATATTTAGGGCCTCAGACCATAACTGGAGATGATTACCTTGGAAAAATGATGCAGGTCACCACGGTTGTTGCATGACACTCCTGGTTCTTCCCACACAAATGCTGATGTACATATTTGCAGAGGGGAGCTTTGGAGGGGGGAGGACTGTGGGGAGGTGATGAATGGTGTGTAATAAATAAGGGGAGAATGGAGCCTCTGGTACAAAGCCCTCTTGTAGATGCCACAATCAGAATAGACTCTGTTGACTTTGGTTTTAAAGATCCATTGTAAGAAGTGCTGCCTGTGACTATGAGGGCTTCCTGCCTTTCAGTGCAATTCCTCCCTGTGTATAAGGGTGGAAAAAAATAAAATAAAAAATAATAATAGTAAAAAAATCCTGCTCTTATCCTACACAATACTTTCTAGGCTTTGAATGTGTGAGGAGGTTGAAAAACTGAAGTAATGGGTTCAGCTCTTCAGACTAAATGTGCCTTGATGTCTGCTTTACCTCTCTGCCTTTCTGTCTCTAAATTCCCAGCCTGATAGGGATGTTTCAGAGCTGGGAGTTTCATGAGCCTTGAAAAAGGGGTATTTTTTCCAGAGGAGGGATGAGGACAAGTGTTTGTGCAGCACAGGCTGTTCCAGGACTGTCTGGAAGCCACTCTGTCACTCCCCTCCTCACCTGGACAGGGGAGAGAAGGTGTAACAGAAGGTTCCTGGGTCCAGATAAGGACAGAGAGAGATAAATCATCCATTACTGTTATGGGAAAAACAGATTTGAATGAGGAAAATGAGTTAATTTGTTACCAGTCAGATCAGAGTAGGGTAATGAGAAATAAAAACTAAATCTTAAAACACCTTCTCCCCTCTTCTCCTTTTTTCCCTGGCTCAGCTTCACTCTTGTTTTTATATTTCCTGCCCCCAAGTGGGACAGGGATATAGGGAAAGGGGGCTGTGCTGTGTTCTCCACATGTTGTATTTGCTGATTTTTCATCTGTCTGTCAAATTGTGTCAGGGTAGACAGGAAGGAAGGAGGGATATTTGTAAATCTTTGAGGAAAGGATGAGTCCTAATAGACAGCAAGGACCATCAAAGAGGCATCAATAAGAGTTCAAAGTCTTAAACACTAGTCACATAAACAGGCTATTTTTCACATTTTCAGTGAAAAATTTCAGCATTTGGTGTACTTTTAATGTTTTTTTTTTCAGCATTTAAGTTAATTAACATTAAGTCTTGAGAAAAAAATTAACAGGAACTGGCTGTTTTTCTCTCAGTTAATCCTATGAGATTCACATTGTGGGCCAAGTTCTCCTTAGGGCAACATGTGCTTTATCTCTGCAGATAATGAGGATTTTTGTGAACTTCAGAGCCTGGCACTGGTGATCGGAAGAGAGATCTTTGACATCACTCTGCAGTTTCTCCTCTGTTCTTTGTTTTTTCTCTCTCTCTCACACACACACATGACTTTCCCTTACAAGGACATCATGATGGGTTTGTAAGCCTGTGTGGAGACAGGGAACAGAAAATCAAGAGCAAGTTGTGCCATTTCTTTGCAATTTTAATCTTGATTAGACCTGGTACAACCGTGCAGGGAATGATCCTGAATATTGTGACATAGTCAATTTTTAAATATAAAGCACGCTGATAGGTAAAGATAAACATTCCAAGATTATTCTTATATTGTCTAATTTGATTTTTAAAAAGTCTCAGCAGCACAGGGAAAGCTCTGTAGGTCTCTTGTATGTTTTTTTGCTTATTCATTTCACCCTCTCCTGTTTCTGTTTCCCTCGGCAATCTTATGAGGATTCTCTCATATTTCTTTTTTTTTTTTTTTTTTTTTTTTGCTGTTGCAGACAGTGAGTCTCACTTGAGTTTTGCTCTGCTCCTGGGAACAATTCTCAATTTTTCTATCCCAGTGGATTTTTTTTTGAGAAAAATCCCTTTCTGTTTCTAAGTCAGAAATGTTTAATGTTCCTCTTTCACTGTTCTGGTCTCACCCAAACCCTTCCCTTTGAGAGATGGACATTTTTTGCACAGTAATGCTTTGTTGGGCATTTCTATGAAGTCTTTTGACAAGAACAAAACACCATCCAAAACGCTGCTATTCTTGTTCAGCAGGAAGTGTTCTTTGCCTTACTTAAATAGCAGGTTGCCAGTTTTTTGTCATTTTGATTGCTCTGGAACAAAGGATAGACATGGAGGTTGGCTTGGCAAGGATTTAACTTAACTTCTTGCTTTTTAGCTGGAAAGGGAGAATAAAGGGCTCTAGAGATGGCTTTGTGGTAGCATTTTGCTGTTCCAGTGAGGTCATGGAGATGCTCTGCAGTGCTGCAGGAGGCTGCTCCCAGCTGCTTTCATTTCCCACTGGGAATATGGGAATGTGTGGGACCAAAGCACGGAGCCACAGGAGGAATCACAGATACCCCTGAGCAGATACAACTGAACCTTCTGTGCCTCACCTGTTGCAGAAGAAAGAATTTCCTGTTCTAGAAGTATCAGTCCATCATTTTTGCCTGGTGGCTCCTGCAGATGGGAATGGATTTCAGAATGTTTGGGCATCAGTCAGCTCAGTTTTGATGGCTGCTCTCTTCCAGGAACGTCAGAAACAGCTGGAAAGCCTTGGCATATCCCTGCAGTCCTCTGGAATAAAAGTTGGGGATAATAAATGCTTCCTGGTTAATTTGAATGCAGATCCAGCTCTCAATGAACTCCTGGTGTACTATTTAAAGGTAAAAATATATCTTTGTATATAAAAATTTTGTCATGTCAGGCCTCTAATTCATTTGGCAGAGGTGTACTTGGAGAGTTCTATAAAACTGTAAATCTAAAAATATTAAGGTTTATATGAGTACAAACTTTTTATTTGAAATGTAATTCCTTGATGCACAGGAAAAAATTCAGGATTTGATGTTTTTGTTTATTTTGGTTTTCTTTGGCATTTTTTAAAAGAAATTTAGATGTGTTCTTTTTGAGAAACTGTTTCCTATTCTGGGATGAGGTTTTTTTGTTGGTTGGGTTTTTTTATACAAACTTTCACAAGCTTTTACCCATGAAATTGTTTTATGTGAAAGTTGGGCATATCAGTAGTCAGCTTCTCTGTGTGTAGTCTAAATTCTGGCTGCTGTCTTCAGTTTATGAAATGCATTTTTAATCCTCTTGGTGCAGCTTGCTAGAAGTGAAAAACAAGTTCTGTTCTGCCTCAGCACTTGTGATGTGCAGTCCCTGTTTCTGATATTAACCATCAAACACAAGATGTGACTTTTGGACCCTGTGCTGAAATATTTGGGCAGGTTATTGTGGCTTTTACAAATTGTAGATGGAGGACTCAGGAGGAGAAGCAAGGTACAACCATTTTAAAGTCACAACTTGGAGTGCAAATTCTAAAAATTTCACAGCAAACATCAGCAGCTTGAGCTTCACATTAAATCATTCTGTTGCCTTTGAAGTGGGGTAATAACTCTCAAAACAGCCACAAAATCAGCAATTAAGCTGAAAGATGGTTTTTGTTTAGTCAGTCTTAGGAAATATCTGATCCTCTTTTATATCAGCCACCGTGGCTCTGCGATATCTCAATGGAAACGAGGGAAAACACTTTCTCCATGTTGTATCTGCTAAAAAAACACATTGAAAAGGAGAAAAGAGCTGAGGTTTTGGGAGAGGTTGACTCTTTCCCAGACAACTTGCACATAAAAATGCAGACTCAGCTGCTAAATCACTGACAGATACTGAGACAGATCCCACTTTGTCCCAGTGGTCACTGGGGACAAGAATGAGGCAAAGCCTTTGGCCCATCAGTACCAACACAAATGTCTCAGGTGGTTCTGTGCTCTTTTCCTTTGAAAACTCCATGGGGTAGATTTTGTCTCCTTCAATTAGTCTTTGTTGTTTTTTTAATAACTCAGATTTGTCTTTCTCCTAGGGAATTTTGGTGTAAAAATCCCTGTGCTTTGAAATTATTGTGATAAAATTACTTGCAGGTGTTTTTCCTAAAATCGTGAGATTTAACTCTCTTGTTTCTCAGAATATTTGCACACTTTCTCTCTGAGCTGTGTGTGCATCAGGTCCTTCAAATACTGAAAAACAACCTGAATTGACTTGTCCAAGCTGTTAAATCTTTCCCTCAAAAATTGTTTGGAGATGCCTAAAAAAGAGATTTCTGTCCCAAAATGGGAATCTAGCCCTGGCAGTGGTGGAGTCCCCATCCCTGGAGAGATTTAAAAGCCTTGTGCAGGTGGCATTTTGGGACATGGGTCAGTGGTGGCCTTGGCAGTGCTGGGGATGCTTGGATGGTCTTAAGGTGTTTTTTCCAACCTCAGCAATTTTATGTGGGAGGTGGTTCTTCATCTCCCAAATCCCCCTCACCTTGAGTATCCAGGATTTTCCTGAGCTGTTGCTGATCTAGGTGGAACCTCCATAACCACCATGGATCTGCCGCTGAGAGCCTCTCTAAATTCCTGCCTGAAATCCTTTATTCCTTTGGCTTCTACAACATTCTGAGGCACTGGATTCCTCCATTAAATCAAAATTATCTTCATTTTCATGTTTAACTGTTACCTGTAAACTTTCCTGAGTGCTCCCTGCTTGTTATTGTGAGACAAAAAATTTATTTTCTTCTCTCTTTCCCTCTAAGGAAAGTATTGAACAGCTGTGAAATTTTGGGACCAGATGATACAACACATCCAGAAGGAGGAAGGGTGAATTAGACCCAGTGAACCTCTGCAATCCATCATTAACATCTGAATTAATTTTTCCCCAGGAGCACACATTAATAGGCTCAGACAACTCTCAAGATATCCAGCTGTGTGGAATGGGAATTCTTCCTGAGCACTGCATTATAGACATCACCCCAGAAGGCCAAGTTATGCTGACCCCTCAAAAAAATACCAGGTGATGGAATAAAATGCAGCCACAGCTGTTTGATACTTGTCATTTTATCCAATATTTTATGATTAATGGTGCACAGAGATACTTGGAAAACAAACTTCTCGATCTCCTTCGTAGTAGGAAAAATTCTGCTTTTACATTTTAATTGTCACCTGTTCCTCTGTCAACTCATGTTCCATTCCAGTGGGATTTCTCTCAGGGAGGGTGTTTGCAGCCCAAATTTTTAAAGAGGAGATGAGTAAATTGCATGTGCTTTCAGTAAGTAGATACTCACTGATTTGCAGCTGTGTAGATGTAACTCCTATCAAAATTTGAATTCATTTTCTAGGAGATCTGTTGATATGCAAAGAGCTGCTGAAGCATTTGTTGCTTTATTCAATTAAGTAGCTCTACTTGAGAAGCAGCTGGCATATTCAGATTGATCACAAAATGACATGCAGAGTCAGCATCTCCAATAACTTATTGTTAATACACAAAATTCAAACTTTGCACATTTACCCTGATTTGTGGCTGATCCTGCTTGGAGCAGATTGGACTGGGTGACAACCTGAGATTCCCTTCAATTTTGAGTTATCCCACAATCCTATTTTCAAACTTAATCTGGCTCAGAAATAAAAGTGATTTCTGATTTTTTAATTAGTGTCTTTAAGCTGTTCGTGTAGCAAAGGTGTCTATTGCCTTATTCAAATATTTCTATTTTGTGTCTGTATTTCAGAGCAGTGTGCAAGTGGTTTTTTCTAGTGACTTTGTTTTCTCAGGCTGCTCATTTTTAAGCCCTAATTTTACTCCCCAGACACAGCTGTAGTAATATCTGTCTAAATGTACTGAACTTCATGAACTTAGGAGGTCAAAAGAAGCTGAATTTGAGCAAAATATTCCCAGAAAATTCACTGATCTACCCGGTGAAACAGCGCTGGGTAGGTCAGTGAATATTTGAGCAAAAGATGCTGAATATTGAGCAAAATATTCCCAGAAAATTCACTGATCTACACAGTGAAACAGCACTAAGTAGATCAGTGAATTTTCTGGGAATGTTTTGCCTGTTAGCAATCCCTAAATCTCTTCTCCTACCTTTACTTGTTGCAGTAATGGAAGTAATACTGGGAGGGGGAAAAAATGAAGCTTCATATAAATATATTTACTTTAGATTTTTGCCTTTTCCCAGGACATTTGTAAACGGCTCTGCTGTCGTGTGTCCCATCCAGCTCCACCATGGAGACAGAATCCTGTGGGGAAACAATCACTTCTTCAGGTAACAGAAGTTATTCCAGGAATTGTAAATTGGCACCCACTTTGTTTTGATTTAAAGTACAAGGAAAGATGAGGATTATAAAAGCAATACTGATGCTAGACTGGTTTTTAATGCTAGATGTTATTACTGTGCTCTCTGTCCCCTGTAGTCCCAGCCATGTCTGTGACCTTCCTGTATCAGACAGGATCACTGGTAGATGTTTTCTGTTCATGACTGTGCTTTGAAATCCTCTGAAATACCTCAAAAATCAGTGGATTTGAATGATAATCTAAAATGTCGTTGCTTTATTTCATGCTTAAAAGGAGAACCCACATTAAAAAGTGAGCTATCGCTTTGTTATTGCCTCTAAATTATTTGGATGTGGAATGACTAAAAAATGTCATGATTATCTAAACTGTGTTATTGGTAGCATGAGGTACTTAATTATGAGAATGTAGAATGGATTAATTAGTTTACCTTCTGCTCCTGCTTTTGCCCTGAGGAAAATTACACCCACGGGAGATGAATAAAGTTTGAAAGGAAAAAAAAAATCTTCTGATTTCAAGGCTTTGCTGAATTTTAACAATATTTGAAAGCAACCCTGTGTTTCAGATCTGAGCAATTTAATAATCCTCTAAAAATTTTCCTCTTATTTAAAGGCTGAATTTGCCCAAGAAGAAAAAGAAGGCAGATCATGAGGAAGAGGAGCGGGACAGCTCCATGAAGTGCAGCAACAGTGTGGAGCAGCTGGATATAGATGGAGACAATTCCAGTGAGGTGTCCAGTGAGATTAACTTCAGCTATGAGTATGCCCAGATGGAAGTCACCATGAAGGCTCTTGGTAGTAATGGTAAGGAGCCCCAAAAGTTATTTGGGAATGTTTACAAAATATGAGAATAACCACAGACTTTTTCCTTTATAACTTCCTTTTGGAGAATTTTTCTTGTGAATGACTCATCACAGTCATTTTTGTTCCTGAGGAGGGAAAAATAACCATGGCGGACTGTTTGGTTTGGCAGTTCTTGCTGAGGGGAAAGCCAGAAGTGGAATGCTGGTGGAACTGCAGTCTCAAATCAAAGTGTTTTCACTTGGCTGTTTATTTTTCTTGTGTTATGTCTCACTCAGGCATTAACTGCAGTGATTTCTGTCTCTGAAACCATGTTTTTGAGTTTTTGTGGTCTCATGTAGCTGTCCCAGAATGACATTATTTTGGGAAACAGGAAGACTTTTCTTTTTTTTTTTCCCTAACTTGGGCTTTCCCTTTTCTTAATTCTCTTAAATCATCTGCCTTGTAAACATTTGTTTTGCTTCAGAATTCAGCAGCACTTTTTAAATGCACGCTGCGATAAAACCAGAATCTCTCTTTTTACCTGATACCTGCGCTCACACCATACATCCAGGACAATCCTCAGCATGAATTTCACTGCAGTACTTTCTTCATTCTCGAACTCTGCCTAGACCCGATGCAGTCAATCCTGCAAAGCCTGGAGCAGCAGCACGAGGAGGAGAAGAGATCTGCCCTGGAGAGGCAGAGGCTGATGTACGAGCACGAGCTGGAGCAGCTGCGGCGCCGGCTCTCGCCCGAGAAGCAGCATTTCCGCAGCATGGACAGGTTCTCCTTCCACTCCCCCAGCGCCCAGCAGCGCCTCAGGCAGTGGGCAGAGGAGAGGTGGGTACCCCCCTGGGGCCACCAGGGCCGTTCTGTCGAATTTCTGCAGCCAATTTGGTGAAATTTTCGTTGTGCTGCAATTGCGGCGGGTTTCTGCGAGGACTCGTGTGGGGGCTTAGGGAGGACATGGCCAAAATGTTTATCTAAAAATCACGGAAGGGACATCAAAGACCATCAGGTTCCACCCCTGCCATGAGGAGGACACTTTCCACTATCCCAGTTTGCTCCAAGCCCCATCCAACCTGGCCTTGAACACCTCCAGAATAACCAGACCTACAGTGGTAGAAAATATGAGAAAATAATGAGTTCCTAATAGAAGCTCTATCCTGAGCAGCAAATTTGGCTAAAGATGTGATTGGGTGAAATTTTGAGGTTTATATGTGAGTTTGTTCTTTCATGGGTCATGCATGACTCAGCTGCTGGAAAGTTTTTCCTCTTGACTCAGATCCAGCTGTCTGACCTGGGCAGGTTCTGGCAGGCAAATAAAAAAAAAAGGGAGTAAGAGGATGATACAAATAATTTTAATTCAAATAATTGTAAAAACCATCTAATAACCACAGAGGGGTCACTGTCCACTCTGCCTCTTGCTGGGTGATGGCACTGGGGTTATTTACTTCAGCCCCTAAATAATCTTTTCCACTCTTGCTGTCAAAAAGAGCAGCTGCAGGAGGAAGATGAAACCCTAAATAAATGAATGTGGTATTGTCATGAAAAATACAGATAGAAAAGCAACTTTGGAATTAAAAATTATTTCAGCCAGCCTGACAAGGTGCTAGCTGTGTGCCTGGGATGTTTTGTAGCACCAGATTCCTGGGCTGCACAGTTGCCACTTTTTCTCACACTTGCCAGGAAAACCAGTGAGCAAGTGGCTCGTGTCTGAATAAACCTTTCTCTGTAACATGGAACATCCACATCTGTGATGGGAAAACTCTGGAATGAGCCACACAAAAGCTGCCTGTTGAGCAGATGCATGGAGAAGTCTCCAAAGCCAGCAGCATCCTAATTTTCATATTGCTAAATTCATACAGACGGGGGGAGGATTTTTCCAGTTAAAATGTAATTTCATTAGCCTGATTTTTTGTATTAAAAATACAAATTCTATAAATATAATGATAAAATCATTTTGGTGTGAAGGGACCTGAAAGTCCTTCCAGTCCCACCCCCTGCCATGGGCAGGGACACCTTCCACTATCCCAAGTTGCTCCAAGCCCCATCCAGCCTGGCCTCGGACACTTCCAGGGATCCAGGGGCAGCCACAGCTTCTCTGGGCACCCTGTGCCAGGGCCTCAGCACCCTCACAGCCAAAAATTCCTTCCCAATATCCCATCCATCCCTGCCCTCTGGCAGTGGGAGGCCATGCCCTGTGTCCTGTCCCTCCATCCCTTGTCCCAAGTCCCTCTCCAGCAGTGCCCAGACCTTTGCACAAGTTCTGCTGAAGTCCGGGGCTTGTGAGCATGAGGTTGCCCCTGGGTTTTCTGGAGGGGCTCACCTGTCCAATATTTGTAGCAGCCCCCCTTTAATGTCACCTGTCCCTTCCCTCTTTAATCCACAAGCTCTCAGTTGCCTCCTCATCCATTTATTTTGCTTTTCATGAACCTCATGATTTCCCCTGTCTCCCCATTCCCGTTGTTCCAGGGAAGAAATGCTGACCCACAGCCTGAGGAAGCTGCGAGAGCAGATTGTTAAAGCCAATCTGTACGTGAGGGAAGCCAATTTTATTGGAGAGGAACTGGACAAGAGGACAGAGTACAAAGTGACCCTCCAGATCCCAGCTTCAAGCCTTAATGCCAACAGCAAGGTACAGTCACCCTGATGACTGAATTAAATGGTTGTTTAGTAAGTTTGTCCCTCAGTGTTCAGATTTCTTTTACTCTGATTCTAATGGTTGAGTTAGTTTTCCACTAATGTGCATTAAATACATCTCTGCTACATCCTTATCTTATTTTATACCATGAAAATCTTACAATGTCCCTTAAAAGATAAATATTTGGGTGCAAGACCTTTCCCCTGGTATTGAAGTTCCCACTTGCTGCTGTTGCAGAGTGACAAAAGTCTCTGCAGGTTGGGTAACATCTGTTGCAAGTGTTTACCATCCCTTTGTGGACATTTGACTTTGCATCATCCCAGTGAGCTGTGAAAATTCTGCCATCCCCATTATGGAAGGAGGAACTGGAGCAGAGAGGATTTCAATTATTTGTTCCCAGGCATCGTAGAAATTTTGGAAGGAGGGATCTGAACCCAGACTTCTGTGTCTCAGGCTGACAGCTAAAGCTGGTGTAATTTCTTGAAGCCAAATCAGTATTTTGGTGATACTCAGACTGTCTTTAGTATGACAGATGGATTTTATTCCAGGATTATAATTGTTGTCAGTTGTTTTAGAAGTTTTTCTCGCAGTCTTCTAGAGAAGACACATCCAGAGACAGGATGATAAAGGGGGTTAAGTGTCTGCACTAGTTGAAAGTTGCAGGCATTGGTAATTTTAGCTGGAGCTCCAGGCCTGCTCTAACTTGAGGGTATTTGTGAAATACTTAAATGTTCCCATTTGTAACACTTATGCAAGGCGAAAATCCATGGAAACCAGTGCCTGTAGCTGTGATTACACTGCCCAGTTAAAATGAGCACCAATACACTGTGACAGCTGAACTCAGAGCCTGTCACACTTGGATTTGGCTGCTCAAGCCAGAATAAAAAAAAAAAAAAAGAACAGGCTTTTCCCAAAGATATTCTCAAGTTTGTGTTAGTTTTAAACTCTTTTTTCACTGTTTTGACAGTAATTCCTTCTTGGCATCCCTTTAATTGTTTCACAGAGAGGTGCAATTCTCAGTGAGCCTGCAATCCAGGTGAGGAGGAAAGGGAAAGGCAAACAGATCTGGTCACTGGAAAAGCTGGAAAATCGACTGGTGGATATGAGGGACCTTTACCAGGAGTGGAAAGACTGTGAGGAAGACAATCCAGTAAGTAAAAAGTCCTCCTGTGATTGCATTCCTGTTACATTTTCAGAAGGATTGTTTGGTGGAGGTTGGGGGGGAATATGCAAAGAGCTGAGTTTCCCTGAGGTTTTGCTTTTCCTAGTCCTGAATTGGTGCTCAGCATTTAATTAACCCTTATCTTGTCACTCTGATCCCTGCCTGCATGCATAGTTTGGTGAGGGAATGGAGCACACAATAGGAGGTTGCAGATGACACAACAGCAGTTAATGTTCAGGAATCTGGCAAAGTTAAGGAGGACTTGCTCAGGACAGGCCTTATCCAAAATAAAATTCATTTCCAATCTTTTTGATCTAATCTGGCCTCTTGCTTGAGTCCCTTTTTCTTTCACTGGGCTGGTTGTGCAACACTTTGAGAAGTGTTTCCTGGGAGGTTTGGATTCCTGACAGACTCTGGATTTGCTTGCAGGTGATGAGAGCTTATTTCAGGAGAGCTGATCCCTTCTATGACGAGCAGGAGAACCACAGCCTTATTGGAGTAGCCAATGTTTTCCTTGAGTGCCTGTTCTATGATGTGAAGCTTCAATATGCTGTTCCAATCATCAATCAGAAGGGAGAGGTTTGTCGTTCTTTAAAATCTAAAACTAAAAATCATTCTTTAATTACAGCCTGTGGATCTCACTACCAGCATGGAGTAGATAATTTCCATTTTCATGTGCTCAAGGTCTTTCCTAACAGTGTGGAATTGTGTAAATCCCATAATATTTTACTACAGTTTTCAGACAGTTCTCAGTCCCAGCAAGGTGATTGTGAAAGGAGAAAGCTTCCAGAGGGAAATAGCCCAAAATAAGTCCTTAGGATGAGCTATAGCTCCATTGGTTTCACTGCCTGCCATCAAGAAAATAGGTTCTTAAATATATTCTGGAAGAACAACTTCAAAGGCAGCAGAGCACACCAGGCACCATTCTCCGTGCTCTGCATCAACTGTGCCCTTTGCAGACCCTCCAGAGACTGGTTTGAAGGTGAAATTGTTCACTCAGTCACCCCAGTGTCTGATTTCTTTATGATTTTTGCAACAAAGGCTTTTTGATCCTTGCTCCACAGCGTTCTTCACTTGGTGCAGAGTGCAGAAAGGAATAAAGTGTTGGCTGCTTACAGCCTGGGAGGGGGTGAGCCTGTCACTGCCTTCTGGCACACACATAACTCTGACTCATGCCCTGCCAGGTTTCAGGCCGTCTCCACGTGGAAGTTGTTCGAGTGAGCGGGGAAATCGATGACAGGCTGGTGGGAGGTGAGGACAGCCCTGACTACTCCAATGAAAATGACATCCCAGAGAGAAAACTTGTCTGCAGGGTGAGTTCCAGGTGTCTCCCAACCTCTGAGCAGCCTTTTCTCTTCCCATCCTGAGTTCAGAAAGAAATCCTTGGCTTCTGGACATTGGATGTCTTCTCTTTGTAACCTTATTTTGTTTCTGGAATGGCTGAAGTAACACAAGATAATTAGTTGGGGTTTGTTCCTTTCATTAATTGCATTAATATGCCAAAAGCTCACCCCAGGAATTTTATTGGAATCCAGAGAAGGTCTTTGTATTAGGATTGGCACTGCAATATCCAATTCAAGAATATCTTGCAGAATCAAGAATGACTGCAGAATCCACTCAAGAGATGGGAGATAAACTCCCATCATTCTAGGAATCATTACCTTTTAATATTTCTGTTTCTCTCAATATTTCTTTCTCTGAATATTAAATATTTGGTAAAATATGTACAGTGTATTTTAACTGTATGTTAAATATTATAATATTATAATATAACATATTAATATTAAGATATTTTATTTATTAATATAATATTACTATTATAATGTTAATACTATAATAACTGTATGTTAATGTGTACTGTGTGTGTTAACAGCTTTTATTACTGTTAGTAATAAGAAGAAAATTAATAGGAAGTATTTACTAGCAGTGATCGTAAAACTACAAGCTACAGGTAAGAAAAGAAAGGCAAAAAACATTAGAGGGTCTGGTCCACAGCCTTGCTGACTTCTGGACAATATGAACAGTTTGGGAGAAATTGTGTTCTTTTCCCCCTACTTTTTATCCTGTCCCATAGAGCTCCAGTGCTTACAAGCAGGATGGGGCATTTTTGGCAAAAAATACTCCTGCCTAATCCTGAGGGTCATACCGCAGAAGTCCAACTCATTTGGTCTTAATTTGACAAATGGAGAATAAAAGTTTATTAAATATATGGTGAATATCATGGCTTTGTTTAGATCAGAATGAGAATTCACAACATTTTGTTTCTATTTGGCATTGATTTGATGAGAGGACAGGTTAATTTTGCTTTCTTTGGGGTTCATTTTAGGTTATTTCCAGCATCACAGAATAAGAACAAGTCGTATCTTAAACCCAAGATTTTTGGAGCATAAAGGAGCCACTGGAAAAATGAGATTTTTATTGTATTCCTCTTCAGTTGCAATGGGTTTGGTGCATTTCACCAATAAAAATGAGCAGAATGTCCCTTCCAGGAAATATGAGCCTGGTGACATCTAGTGACTGTCCTCAGCTGCTGCACTCCAAACATTGTCTCCAATGAGTATCAGTGCAGAAATTTTATTTTGCTAAATTGTTTTTGGTTTGCTGTTCTTATTTTTTAATTTATGTTCTTATTTTTTTATCCTTTGCAGTGGAGCATTGTTCTGCTAGGTGATGTTTTTAATTCCGTGCCTGATGAATAAGCGCTTTTCATTTCTTTCTCACCTCCTTTCCAGATTAAAATACTTCAAGCTACGGGTTTGCCACAGCACCTGTCCAACTTTGTGTTCTGCAAATACACATTCTGGGATCAAGTGGAGCCAGTTGTTGTTGCACCTGAGGTGGATCCTTCCCAGTCTTCCATCAGCAAGGAGCCACGGTGCATGGTTGTCTTTGACCACTGCAATGTAATTTCTTTTTCTGTTTTATTCATTAAACTGTAAGGCAGGCAAAAAAAAAAAAACAAAAACAGTTTTAGTTTGTGTAGCAGTTTTATCTGCCTCTTTTCTCACATTTTATTTCATGATGCTCTAATACCATTTTTAATTTCATTATGTTGATACACTAATTTTTTTTTAATAGGAATTCAGATGTCTTCAGAGTCCATTTAAGTTTGATTCTTCTGCACTGTTCATTTGTCCAAAAATCACTGAAGGTGAAGTGGGTTAATAAAGGAAAACATGACTTCATCTGAGAAACTAATATTGGAATTTATCCACAGTAAAATTCACCTGTGGATGAGGGATATTTATCTGACGTTACATGATGTCATTAACTGAGGTGATCACTCTAAACTCTGATGAAATGAATAGAAATGTCCCAATTCTGGGACGTGGGGCTGCTGTAGATGCTGAAGTTGGGTTGTTAGAGGTCAGAACAGACTATTTAGGACAGACTCTTTTCTTCCCACTGGCTTTGGAGCAGCTGAGCATTTTATAGAGGCATCTAAAGTCAGCTGGATGAATCTCAGCCAAATCACCCCAGCTGTCATCATGTTCTATCACTTCTTATCACACTGGGCAATTTATTCCTCTTCCCATTTGTGAAATGGATGTAACACCTTCTGATGAGTTTTGATTTTCTGATTCTGAAGCATTGCAGCATATGCTTTGATTTTTTTTCTGAGCCATTGGCTCAGGGCTTGCAACAGCCTGTGGTCATTTTCCAGCTCCTTATAGACTTCAATCTTTGGAAAATCACATTCCTTTGACCGGCCTCCTGATTTTACAAACTGATCCAACAATTCCTTTCCCCTGGATTGTGTCTTGGGAACCAGGGGGATTTTAATTTTACTAAATGCTTTTATTAAAGTCTAGGCAGTAAAATCTCCCAGCCTGAGTCGTGTAGTCACGCTTACCAACTGATTTGTCCCTTCCAGGAGGTTTCTGTGAATATTTCTGAAGACTTCATGGAACATCTTTATGATGGTGCTTTGGCCATTGAAGTTTATGGGCACAAGCAGAGTGGGGACCGAAAAAACCCAGCCCTGTGGGATTTGGGAATAATTCAAGCCAAAACACGCAGCCTTCGGGACAGGTATGTGTGGGAAATGAATCTCTGGTTTGGAATTTGGGAAAAATCACCACCTGAGGTGCTCAGTTTTGAAGCAGGTTTGGGGTAAAGAGTCAGATTTTGAATTGAAGGCCACTGGATGACTCCAATTCATTCCTGGCTATGAAATGCCATCCCTGTAATGCTGCCACTGGAAAAGTTTTATTCCTTATTACTTCAATTTGGATAAATATGCAATATTATGGTAATTCAGACTGCAGGGAGGTGCTTTTTGTTTGCTGGCACCATTTGTTGTCTCTAAAGCAATCTTGTAGTAGCATTTTCTTAAATATGAGTTGTTTTGCCTCTTCAATCAGAAGGCAGCTCTGCACCTTAATTTATTGGCAGTTACTTCTCTTTTTACTTGCAGCTTAAGCTTATATTAACTATTAAGCTGCATGTAAGGAAATTTAAAATAAAAGCCAGGGAAATATGGCAAAGAGGAAAAGGGTGCTCTAAAATAGTGGGTTATGTTTGGCAGCTAAGTAGTGAGCACCTCTATCCTTTTTAATTTTGAAGTTCTACAAAAATGGCTGCTTCTTATTAAGCTCTGGAAAGAGTTGAAGAGAAGGCAGTGATATGAAGGAGGTCAGAAAAGTGCTCTGAATTTTGATAGCTTGTGAGACAATGTCATATTTCATTCCTCTGTCTTCCATCTCAGCCTGATTGCCCTGACAACACTGAGCTTCTGTGGCAGGAGTTGAGACCAGAGCTTAAATGTGGAATTGGGGTTTGTATTGGAATCAGGAAAAGGCTTATTTCTGATGTTTGACTAAAATAGCTGCCAGGAAAATTTAGAAGCTCTGCACAGCTGCTACCTGTGTGCTCACAAATGGTGCATTTATTGCAGCAGTTGTTGCTACTTCAGTCTGCACTATAAGCTCGGTATTTTGATATTTTAATTCCTATTTTTGGGAAAAAAACAAAAAAAACCAAAAAAAAACATCCAAAGAGAAGAAACAACCCAGTCCATGACTTGTTCTGCAGGTGGAGTGAGGTGACGCGCAAAGTGGAGCTGTGGGTGCAGATCCTGGAGCTCAATGAGAACGGGGAGTACTGCCCAGTGGAGGTGACCCCTGCCAAGGACGTCAGCACAGGAGGCATCTTCCAGCTCAGACAGGTGAGGTGGCACAGACAGGGCTCCAACTGTGCTAAAAACACCTGGAGAGCTTTGCTTTGGGTGGCCAAGGTGTCCAAGAAAGTGTCAAGCTTAGGTGCAAAATTGTGGGAAACAGATGGAAAGCAGGAGACTCAGCATAAAGGTGATTAGAGCCCTCCCTGTAAAGTTTTTGCTCTGTCCTGTGCCAGCAGCTGGCAGAAGGGACGCCAGTCTCCACTGAACTTCATTATTTTTTAATGAGGTCCAAGAGTTCTCTTTTATTTGATCCCTCCAGCCAAGCACTCCTTTGTTCAGGAGGCAGAATGGGAGGCATCTTCCAGCTCAGACAGGTGAGGTGGCACTGGCAGGGTTCCAGCTGCGCCAAAAACACCTGGAGAGTTTTGCTTTGGGTGTCCAAAGAAGTGTCAAGCTTTGGTGTAAAATGTGATGTTGTGAATAACCGATGGAAAGCAGGAGACAAAGCAAAACTCAGCTTAAAGGTGATCAGAGCCCTCCCTGTAACCTTTTTGCTCTGTCCTGTGCCAGCACCTGGCAGAAGGGACATCAGTCTCCTCTGAACTTCATTATTTTATAAAGAGGTCCAAGAATTCTCTTTTATTTGACCTTACAGCCAAGCTACTCCTTTGTTCAGGAGGCATCTTCCAGCTCAGACAGGTGAGGGTTCCAGCCGTGCAAAAAACACCTGGGGAGCTTTGCTTTGGGTGGCCAAGGTGTCCAAGGAAGTGTCAAACTTAGGTGCAAAATGTGATGTTGTGGAAAACAGATGCAAAGCAGGAGACAAAGCAAAACCCAGCTTAAAGGTGATCAAAACCTTCCCTTAACCTTTTTGCTCTGTCCTGTGCCCTGTCCTGTGCCAGCACCTGGCAGAAGGGACATCAGTCTCCACTGAACTTCATCATTTTTTAAAGAGGTCCAAGAGTTCTCTTATATTTGATCCTTCCAGCCAAGCACTCCTTTGTTGTTTGAATTCTACCTGCTTTAAATTGTTAATGCTTAACTGAGCAGCTCACATTTTTAAAATGATGAGCTATTGATAAGCTGCTGCCCAAAGAACACCAGGAATCAGTAAAAGTTAGATACAGGCTGCTCCTCTGACCTCACCAACTCCTTTGATTCTTATTTTAATTTTCTTTTTTTTTATTTACCTTTTTTCCCCTTACAGTTTTAGTAAAGAGCAGATGTTTTGCTGCACTGATACCATCAGTGAATCAGAATTTTCAGCCAAGGAGAGCAGAGCCAGAAAAAGTTCACTGAAATTCTAGTAGCTCACCAAACTGGACTATTTGCTCTCCCCTTTTATAGGTGGGAAGAAGATCCCATTTTCTACCTTCAGAAGTATTAAATATAAAATCATATGAGGTTATGTTTGAAAACCCTCCAGAAAAATAAACTGGGGAGCTGCTGAATGCTGAACATTTATTTTTCTCTGTAAATTCATAAATTGCACAGGAAGAGGATCTCTTGACCACTGGGTCATTGGGATTGCAGCACTTTGTTCTTCCCAAAAGAAAACTTTAATTCTCTTTGCCATGGCTGCCAGTAGAGGTCTCCCTGGAATTAAACTTACAGCATTTTATATTCTTTTTTTTTTTTTTTTAACAAGCATTTCAAATTGTTCTTTTTTGGCCAGGGGCAATCTCGACGAATCCAGGTTGAAGTGAAATCTGTGCAGGAATCTGGGACCTTGCCACTGATGGAGGAATCCATATTATCTGTTGGTGTTGGCTGTGTTCAAATAAAACATGTCAAGTCACAAAATTATCAGGTAAAACTCTGTATAGTTATTGTCAGCTATTTCCAGGAGCTGGAAAGCATCAAGGGAATCATTTCCCATGGCAAAAATAACATTTTTAAGATGTTTTGTGTCTCTTCTGGTTCTGGTTGGGCTTCTTTCCTATCTTTAAAAGCAGCACAGCCTCAACACACTCAAAGAAGAAAAGAAAATGCAGATATTCCTAAAATACATTAGGAGATTTTTGTGTAGATTTTACTTCAAATATTAGACATGGAAAGCAATATTAAGTAAGTATTCAAAACAAAAATTGATTTAAAGTATTCAAATTAAAAATTCAAATTAAATCAGTGCAATGTATATTTGAATAGTGTCAAATGCCAAATGGTAGAATTACAGGAAGCACTTGTGGCCCACAGCAGATGTTGGGCAGTTCTTGGACAGTCTCATACAAGCTGCACCCCATGTGCATCCCTCTCTTTTTAGGGATTGTCTTCTTGCAGTGCTCCTGTGAGTTACTGGTGCACTTTGACTTTTTCCACCTCAACAGATGAATGAGAATTCAGTGACTCCCTGGAGCTGGCAAAGCCAAAATCTGGTGCAGCAGAACAGGTCTCTGAACTTGTTTGATTTGAGACAAGGCCAGCTAAGTGGAAAAGTAGGAAATGTCCCAAAATATTTACCCTATTGACAATGTATGATCCAATCCATGTCTGCTCCCTTTTTTTGCTTAATCAGGATGGCTTTTCCTTTGAGCTCTGAAGTACTTGGGGGTTTCTGTTGTCTCCTAACCTGGGCAGTCCTTTCCCATTGTGTATCTGGGGTGCAAAAAGGGGAATTTTTTCCACATTTTCTGCAACATCCTGGGCAGATTGTTCCTGTTATTCTCCATGATGCTCCTGCTGCCTCTCCCTGCAGTTTTTCCATCACAGCAGCCCCTGATACCCACATTTCCTTCCTATAAAGCCAGGAAACTCCTGAATGGAGGAAGTTTCTCTGCTAGGACAGCATGATTGATTCTTGCAGTTTTTCCTTGACCCACAAGTGCCCCTTTCAGCCTGTTTTGTAGGGAGAATTCCCAAGGGAGCATCCTGTGTGCCTCTCCTTATTTATTCCCCAGTGAATTCCTGATCCACTGACCAGTTCCTTATCCCAAAGAGCTGTCAGTCCCCAAAATAGTACATTCTGTCAAGGAGAAAGACTTCAACCCAGCTTGAGAGAGAGAGAAACCACTGAGTTATGCCTGACACTGATAACCCCCATGGGAAGGGGCCATTGTGAAAATCAGATTTTATGAGACCTGTTGCTTACAACAGGCTTTGGACATCAGCACCTGGATTTTTAGTCCCCTCATTATCATTTCTCTCATCTCAGGTAAATCAGCTATCTCTGGAATGTGAAAGGATTTTCTAAAGACCTTGAACTAAGGAAATTCCTCTTCTCTGTGGCTTTTTAATTTTAGCTTAGCTAAGTTTTTGCTTTCATGATAAAGGTAGAAAAGTGGGCTCTGGTGGCTCATTTTTGCTTAACTAGCTAAGTAATAACTCCTTGAGGATTGGAGCCCTCATTCCTTTTCCATTCCCTGTGAGGAGGAGGAGCAGTTGTGCTCATTGCAAGTGGCTCTGCTTGGGATGAAGGTCAAGAATTAAAGGTGGGAAAAGAATGGGAATAAAAAGTTTAAAGTCTGCATTGTCACTCCTGGTGTGGCTGCTGTTCTAATTCGCTAATAATTGCAGTAGATTTTTACAGTTCTTCTCCTTTGCAGCAAAGTTACTTTTAATTATTTGGACACATATCAGTTTTGGGGGCATTTCTGGACTCCCCATGACAGGAGAGACCCTGAGAGGCTGGAGCATGTCCAGGGAAGGGAATGGACCTGGGGAAGGGTTTGGAGGACCAGGAGGGGCTGAGGGAGCTGGGAAAGGAACTCAACCTGGAGAAAAGGAGGCTCAGGAGGGAATTTTCCTCACTGGAATTCCCTGACAAGGAAGGGGCAGCCAGGTGGGATTGGGATTTCTCCCAGGGAACAGGGACAGGATGAGAGGGAACGGCTTTAAATTATGCCAGAGGAGCTTCAGGTTGGATATTTGGAACAATTCCTTCATGGAAAGAGTTTTCCAGTCCTGACACACCTGCCCAGGGCAGTTGTTGAGTCCCCATCCCTGGAAGTATTCAAAAAACCTGTGGATTTGGCACGTGAGATTCAGTGCTGACCGTGCTGGTTGATGGTTGGACTCAATGGTCTTAAAAATCTTTTTCAGCCTTAGCAGTTCTGGGATTCTATACCAGACTTTGTTTTTGCAGCACTTATTGAAACATTTAAGTCTTAGAGGTAAAACACTATTTTTCTTTGCTGTGCAGCATCAACAGGTTTTAAGGTGTTTCTCCTGTTTCTTTCTTGTATTCCACTTTATTTCAATTATTAAGAATTCTGATAGTTAACATTACTGTGAATTTTTCCATTATAATTATTGGATTGTTCTGGCTGGTCTTTAGATGAGATGATATCAGCGAATCTTTGGGATGTCAGTGGGTTTTAATTTTGTGACCATTGCTAACCTCAGACTTTTATTTTTATGTAAGACTGTTAATATTGCTTAAAATAGTTACACCTTTTGCATTCACTATGTTTCCTGCTTTAAAAAAAAAAAAAAATTAATGGCTTTTTTTGTGTTTTGGCCTAGGAAGAAGAGGATGAAATGGACAGTTATCAGGTAAAAAATTAAAATTCTCTCCCACAAATGCAGAAGTTTTCAGATTAAAGCATATTAGAGGAAGAACTGAATGTTCTTAGGGATACTCAGATGTTTTGGGGTTTTTTTTAAAGGACATGAGCACTTGAAAAAAATCATTTTAAGGGCACATTTGCAGATGCCATAAGAGTGGGATGATGTGGGGTAGGGATGGATTCCTGACATGAGGCTGCTAAACACTGTGGGGAGTGGTGAGGACTGACATTTCCAGCTCCAGTGGTTAATGAGTTTTGGAGTAGTTTGAGGGCAGAAAATTGTGTAAAATGAAGGGGTTTTTTCAGCTGGGTAGTACAGAAAAAAAGCTAAAGAGTTGGCAAGCAAAAATATTTCAAATAAGATCTGTAAAGTTGAAGGGTTTGGATGTGCTTCATCTTCTGCTTGGGTGTAGGATGAGCAGAAGGGTTTGTAGAAAATGTGCAAACCACAATGAGGAAACTTTGGCTTTCCTGGGGCAATATTTAATGTGGTTTTTTCCCCCTTTTTAGGACAGGGATTTGGAGAGGCTCCGTCGGAAGTGGCTCTGTGCCTTAACAAAGCGCCAGGAGTACCTTGATCAGCAGCTGCAGAAACTCGTGGGGAAGCCTGGTAAGGAAAATGCTGCTAAAGGCAAAAGGTTGGGAGATGGGAACACACTTTTTATCCCAATATGTTGTCACATTTAGAAAAGATGTCCGTGAAGAGTTGGGTCTCTGAACTCAGCACTAATTTGCTTTTTCGGGGGTGAAGTTAAAGCTGGAGAAGCCTCTATGAAATTATTTGTTGTTTTGAGGTGTTTCTTTGTGTGCTGGGCTGTGAGCAGAGCAGGTTTATTCTCTCGTGGGGGGTACAAAGTCCCTGCCATGTGCCAGAGGCTCTCAGAGCTGCTCTGCTATCCTGACTGCCCTCCTGACTCCTTGCAGATAAAACCGAGGACGATGCGGATCGGGAGGCTCAGCTCTTGGAGATGAGGCTGACCCTCACAGAAGAAAGGAATGCTGTGATGGTTCCTTCTGCTGGCAGTGGGATCCCTGGAGCTCCAGCAGAGTGGTAGGAACATCCATTCCCAGAGGAGGGATGTAAAAATGATGCAAAGCCCATTGCTGCCTTTGGATTGTGGCCATTTTTTTTCTCTCTCCTCAGTCTGGCCTCTGTACCCTGAATGAGCAAAGTTGTTAAAATTAGGCCTCTTGCTTAAATTATTTTATCAGGTTGTGTCTCTGAAATCCAGAAATGCTGTTTGGTAAACGATGCTGTTATTGATCAGGGTGTAATTATAACCTTCTGAAAAAAAGGAATCAATATTTATTACCACTGCACTTGCCATTTAAAAAAATTAGCTAATATGTTAACTACCTAGTTCATTCACTTAAAAGGCTGCCCTCTCATCATAAAACTGCATCTCCAGGAGCATTTTGTTGCACTCCTGGTTTGAGAACAAACTCTGTTTAGTCAGCAAGTGTTCCATGTAATTTTCTGAACATTAAAAATAGTAGAGAGCACTAGACTGAGACTGCTGTGCTGGATCAGCTGTGAGCAACAACTGCAGATAAGGATTTGGGGTTGTTTCACCTCAAACTCATCTTCAGTTGCTTGAAACTTCCTGAATATCTTCGCTGAGCAAGCCTCTAACAATATTTATTGATGGAATTGAGTGTCACGGAGTTTGAAGCTGAAGTTTGTCAGAGCTTCTGAAACATAAAAAAAATATCAAGTTCATAGTGAAAACACATAGCTTTCACATCAGTGTGTTTCATTGGGTTTGAAAACAGGGGAGCTGCAGGAAACTTGCTCCAGGAAGAATCTGGTTTGCACCAGAGAAAATGTTCAGTGTGATTCAAGCACTTTATATATTACGAGACTCTTGTTCACTATAAATTCATCAGTTTTGGCTCAATATGTGTTTTGTAAGAAAGAGTAATAACTGTGTGGAATGGCAGCATCAGTGTTAGTTTACAAACTTTGAGACTGGCTTTTCTGATGCCCCATTTTCCCTGTCATCACTGAAGTAGAGAGGTTTGCATTTCATGAATGTGTGTGTCAGAGTAAATAAACTTAATTTTGCTATTAGCTTTTAGGAGAGAGGAAACACTTCAGAAAGCAGAGGTCAAAGAAGATAATAATTCTAAGAGAGCTGATATAAAAGAAATACTAATTTATTTGAGTCTCTTGGAATCTGCAGCAGTAAATTAAACTAAAGAGGTTTGCCAAGGTTATCAATGGTCTGGCTAAAGATTGCAGACTGAATGCAATGTCCTGAGGGTTTGGACCACCAGGGACGTGTGCTGGGTGAATCTCTCTTACTTTAAATGCCACCATTGTCCCTGTTTTGTATTTTAGGACTCCTGTGGCTGGTATGGAAACTCACATTCCTGTTATATTCCTTGACTTGAATGGTAAGTGCTCCTTAAGATGGCAGAGTAATTTGGAAACTAACTTTGTCCAGCCAGTGATATTTCAGAATTGAAGCAAGCTTAAAATTAACAAATGCCTGGAATGGCAGGTGGATTAATTGGAGAAGTGTCTGTTTTTCCTAAAACATATTGTTTAATATTTCAAAATAAATAATATTATGTATGGAAGGAACCACAGGGTTTTAATAATCCTATGTTTCAGTGCATCCCAATGCAAGATCCAGTTTGAACAATGTATTTTTCACATGCTGCTACCAAAGATGGGAAATTGGAACCAAGAAGCCCCAAAAACATCCAGGGAGCAATCAGTTAAATAAATCCTTGATGGGATGTTTAAAAGAGGGTTAACATTTGGATGATGAGAGGGGTCAGGTGAGAAGGGGAGGTGACACTCAGCCTGTTGGGAGGAGACCTGGGCTGCAATCCTCTGGCACTGGTGGTTTGTCCATCTGGGACAGCACATCCATGGATCCAATGGCTTCAGAGAGCAGCTGGTTAATAATTCATGGAGAGGGACTGCAGGCAGGACAGGCTGAGCTTCTCAAAACCCGGATTTAGAGTTTGTTTAATCATGATCTAAAAGTCCTGTGTTTTCTCCTGTGCAACCAGCAGCTTATCTTAGCAGCACCGCATATTTAATGCCAAATGAGCTCAGTGTTGAAAATCCACCTGTGGGCAAGGAAGGGGTGTTTGCCACAGGGGGAGATTCCTGCCCTTTATTGGGCACCTTGGAGTCTGTGTCCCCCAAATCTTTGTGGACACTTTCTGTATAGAAATTGGATATTTTTTTTAAGTGGAACAATTCAGCTTTAATTTTGTTGGTGACGTCTAAGTAGCCAAGGTGGGGAGCTGGGGATGAAAATGTGAATTCCTGACTTGCTGATGCTTTTTAAAAAGGGTGATTTCTTTGTGTTTCCTCACCCTCCACATCCCCTCCTGTTTGCAGCTGATGACTTCAGCTCCCAGGATAACCTGGATGACCCAGAGGCAGGAGGCTGGGATGCCACTCTGGTGGCAGAGGAGGAGGAGGAATTCTTTGAGCTGCAGATTGTGAAGCATCACGACAGTGAGGTAAGGGAAGCTGCAGACCAGGGAATTTCAGTCTTTTAATTGTTCTTTTTATATGTCCACATGTGAAAATAATGCATCAAATATGTCATAGAAATGATACAGCACTTGTTTCTCCTGTGAGCAACTGTCTTTTCAAGGGATATTCACTGGAAGTATAACCATGATTTGGAAAATAGTAAAACTCAAGGATCTTCCTTCATCCCAAAAACCTGAGATTCAGTTTGTATTTAACAAATCAAAATCCCTGAGCAAATTAGAGCACAAAAGCCCCAGCTGAAAAAACAATCAGTCTTAATTGTTAAAATTTTAACCTCTGCATTGTTACATTCATTATCCTCCATTTTGCCACATAACTCATAGTTTCAATTTTACAATTGTTGGTTTATAATTTCTACTATTAACTTTAGAATCTCTGATTTATTCCTTACAATTTTGTTCCTTTCTCTGATTTTTTTTGTTTTTTAGAGGAGCTTTATTCCTGGTACTTCTGTTAGGGATTTTTTTGGTCCTGATTTGTATTAGAGCCTGGAAATTTGGCTACCAGGCCATTTTTCTTATGGCTTGAAGATAAACCATTTAAATCTTCATTAATACTTATATTTTAACATGCAAGAAGAAAAATTCCAGCTTTTGCTGTATTGCTAGAAAGGCTTCAGTGAAGTTATTTCTCAAATACAGACAGGGGAATTTTGTGGTGTGATGAAAGATTTTCACTGCAATCTCTGTTGCTCTTTGGTTTATCTTAATAAATTAGGCCAAATGGCCCTGCACTTCTGCATATTTTATAATTTATTTGCAATGATCCTGGGTATTCAAAGATCTTTTTTCAAGAGGAAATGTTCCAGAGTTTGAGCAAGTTGGCATTTTTAATCCCAACATCTTCATTTGGCAAACTGATCTTGATTTTTAAATGGCCTCTTCTCAAGTGCAGGGATTTTTTTTCTTCACAGGGAGCGAAACGGAGAAGCCGACTCTCAAAATTTATGTATTATGTATTTTTGCTAATTATGCTTAATTAATTACAGTTAATTATACACCTAATTATGCTTATTAGAGGATACATTTATTTTTTTTCCACCCCCCCCCCCTTTTTGCAGGTGAAAGCAGAAGCCTCGTGGGACTCCACGGTCCACGACTGCATCCAGCTCAGCAAGGGGACGGCGGCGGAGGAGAGGGTTTACCTGATTGTCAGAGCCACTGTCCAGCTCAGCCACCCTGCAGAGATGCAGCTGGTGCTGCGCAAGCGCATCTGTGTCAACGTCTATGGCAGACAGGTACAGCTCCTGCAGCCCTTCCCAGCCTCCCAGGACTCACATTCCCTCCTCTCTCCCCCCATCTCAGCCTGGGTGGAGGTGCCGGATCAACGGCGTCCAGCAAGGCTTTGAGCTGCCGAGTTGTTTTCCTGGTATCCCTTGTGTGGTGGATGATGACACAGCTTGTTTTTTTAAGGCATCTAAATAGGAGAAATTCATTTTTCTCTTAACCACTAAGTGCTTTCTCATTGGAAAAAGAAGAAGAGTTAATTTCTCCTGAGGTCGGAGTTTGTATTTTGTATAAAGGAACTTGTGTGTTTCCCTAGCCCTAACTATTTTTATTTACACCTCCAGGTATTTAGAAATCACCTAGGAATAGTTGGAAGAGAGATCCCTTGTGTTAATTCACCACAGTTAATCACTTTTGGTCCTTTATGCTTTCCAGCTGGTGTTCTAACAATAATGTGTAGGTAAGAGCAGGGTGTTTGATAAACGGCAGGCAGTGAAGTTGTCATTCCATTTGCAGCATCATGCCCTGGAAATAATATAAATCCTGAGACTGATGGGGGAGGAAGGAGTTTGTTCAGCACTGTCTGGGAATCCAGCCTCCCCTGGCAGTGATAATGACAAAGCAGAAAGCCTGGATTGTTATTCTGGTTGCACATCTGTAGTTGAAATCTGAAGCAAGAGCAAAGGGGAGAGGTGTGGTCACACCCAGAAACCCTGAAGGCAACTCCCAGTGCTGCAAGTAGAACCCCAGTTCTTGGTGCTTCCATCAGGCAGAAGCTTTTTCTCAGCAAGGGAAGAGCAGTGAATTTCTTGTCATGTGGAATGGGAGACTGTATTGAACAGATCAATTGAATGTGCCAATAATCACAATCGGGTGAAGTCTTCATCAATTCTGTTTTCTACAGATTTAGTCAGTGCCATTTTTTTACTTTCATCCGACACAGAATCTTTGGCTTTCTTCCTGTTTTTCTAAAAACCTCCGTCAATAACCTTTCCTGGGAGTTTGTCTCAGCAGCATCTTTGAATGACTCATCTCTGCATTAATTCAACAGTCCAGTTCTTAACCCTGCAAGGCGCCAAGTCAGCATAAACAATGACCATGCCCCTTAAATCATTCTTCATAACGATCTCTTTGGTCAAGAATTTAATGTCTGTACTTGTCAATATTCAAGACAAGTCACCTAGGGCTCTGTCAGAAAAAAAAAAGCACCTCTAAAAGCAGCTGATGCTTGGTGAAACAGTCACCTTGCAAGGAAGGAAGTGACTCCTTCTCTGTATCCACAATAAGCAAGCAAATTATTTTTTTCTCAAGTTGAAATCTTTGGCTCTTTATAAGTTAGACTTTGGAGTTTGGGCTTCTTTCATTGTGAACTGCATTTATTTCAGCTGGAATCTGTTAATCCACAGCTGGAATCTGTTAATCCACAGCTGGAATCTGTTAATCCACATTTTCCTCATGTTTATTTCAGCTGGAATCTGTTAATCCACGTTTTCCTCATGTTTCC